>NW_026555344.1:26090021-26502184 GCF_029017545.1 Prosopis cineraria | reverse complement strand
TAGGCATCACGAAATGTACATATTACGCAGAAAATGTACAATACAATATTCACTATGCGAAACAAAATGTTAATATATTGTTAATTGAAAGTCTAGGTGTGTTAAGGTTATCAGTAAGTTAGGCTTTAAAAAATGCATAAATTACACAGAAATGTAAAACTCAATATCCACTATGTACAACATAATATTTATATATTCTCAGTTGAAAGTTTATGTGGTCGATTTATCAATAGGCTAGATCTAACAAAATGTAACATGTTATGTAAAAAAAAATGTACAACACAATATTCACTATGCACTACACAATGTTCATATATTCTAAACTAAAAGTCGTTGTGTCACTTTGTTAGTAAGTTATGATTAACAAAATGTAAATTAACAAAATTGTACAAGTTTAAGAAGATAATGTATAACATAATGTTCACTATACACAACAAAAATTTTGATATATTCTCAACTAAAGGACCATACGTGTCCAGTTTATTAGTAGGTTAGGTGTAACAAAATTTTACATGTTGGGCCAGAAATATATAACATAATATCTATTATGCACTATACAATGTTTATATATCTCAACTAAAAGTCCATCTATGTCTAGTTAATCAATAGGTTAGGATTACCAAAATGTACAGGTTCTATAAAAACTGTATAACACAATATTTACCATACACAACATAATATTTATATATTCTCAATTGAAAGTCTATACGTGTCCAGCTTTTAAGTAGGCTAAAACTTAACAAAATGTACAAGTTAGGCAAATAATATACAACACAATATTCACTATGCACAATATAATGTTCATATATTCTCACCAAAAAGTCTATACGTGTCAAGTTGTTAGTAGACTAAGGTTAGCAAATTATCTAGGTTATGTAGAAAAATGTACAAAACAATATCCACTATGTACAACACAATGTTTGTATATTCTCAACTGAAAGTTTATGTGTATCCAATTTTTCAAAAGGCTAGACTTAATAAAATGTACAGCTAGGCAGCTATTGTACAACATGATATCTATGATGCACAACACAATCTTTATATATTCTCAACTAAAAGTCCATGCATCTTAAGTTTGTTAGTAAACTAAGCTTAGCAAATTGTACAGGTTATGTAGAGAATGTACAATACAAATTCACTGCACCACAACATAGTGTTCGTATTATCAATTGAAAGTTTATACGTGTCAAGTTTATCAGTAGGCTAAAACATAACAAAATGTCAAATTATGTAATTAATATATAACACAATATCCACTATGTACAACATAATGTTTATATATCTCAATTGAAAGTCTGTGTATTTAGTTTATCAATAAGCCAGGCTTAACAAAATATATAAGTTAAGTAGATAATGTAAAACACAATATCTACAATGCATAACACCAATTTCATATATTTCTCAATTGAAAGTCCATTCATGTCCAGTTTATTGGTAAGCTAGGCTTAAAAAAAATGTACAGTTGACACAAAAAATGTATAGCGCAATATACACTATGCACAACACTATTCATATATTCTCAAGTAGAAGTTCATGCGTGTCTAGATTATCAGTAGGCTTAAAACTTGTTAGGCAAATAATATACAATACAATATCTATTATGCACAGCATAATGTTCATATCTTCTCAACTGAAAGTTCATGTTTGTTAATTTTATAAGTCGGCTAGATTTAACAAAATGTACACAGTTAGGTAGATAATGTAAAACATAATATCCACTATACACAACACAACATTCATATATTTTCAACTAAAAGTCCTTACATATCAAGTTTATCAACAAGTTATGCTTAAAAAATTTACAAGTTCTGCATATAATGTATAAAACGATGCCCACTATATACAACACAATGTTTATATATTTTCAACTGAATGTACATGTGTGTTTAGTTTATCAATAGGCTAAGCTTAACAAAATGTACATGTTAAGCAGAAAATGTATAACACAATATTCATTATGCACAACACAGTGTTCATATATTCTAAATTGAAGGTCTTTGTGTGTCAATTTAGTAATAGGTTAGAATTAACAAAATGTACAATTTAGGCAGATAGTGTATAACAAAATATTCTCTATGCACAACACAATGTTGATATATTATCAACTGAAGGACTTGCGCTTTAGTTTATCAGTAAGTTAGGTTTAATGAAATTTATAAGTTAGGTAGAAAATGTACAACATAATATTCACTTTGCATAACATAATGTTCTAAATTCTCAACTAAAGTTCGTGTATATCTAGTAATCAGTAAGCTAGGACAAGCAAAATGTACAGGTTTCACAAAAAATGTATAGGACAGTATCCATCATGCACAACACAATGTTCATATATTCTCAACTAAAAGTTCATGCGTATCCAGTTTTTTAGTAGGCTAGACTTCACAAAATGTATAAGTTAGACAGATAATACACAACACAATATCTACTAGGCATAACATAATATTCATATATTCTCAACCGAAAGTTCATACGTGTTAAGTTTGTCAATAGACTAAGCTTAGCAAATTGTATAGGTTATGTAGAAAATGTACAAAAAATATTCACTATACACAACACAATGTTCGTATAAAGTTTATTGGTAAGTTAGACTTAACAAAATATACAAATTACGCAGATAATGTATAACATAATATTCATTAGCATAACATAATGTCCATATATTTTCAACTAAAAATCTATTTGTGTCCATTTTATCAGTAGACTAGGCTTAAGAAAATATAAAAGTTAAACAAATAATATACAATACAATATCTATAATGTATAACATAATATTCATACATTCTCAATTAAAAGGTCATTTGTGTTTAATTTATCGCTAGGCTAGGGTTAATAAAATATACAGGTGTTGTAGAAAAAATATAGTAATAAATACTATGCACAACATAATGTTTATATATTCTCAAGTGAAAGTTGACGCGTGTCCAATTTATCAATAGTCTTAATATTAGTTTAGACAAATAATGTACAACACAATATCCAATATGGATAGTACAATGTTCATAAATTCTCAACTGAAAGTCCATGTGTGTCAATTTTATAAGTAAGTTAGATTTAACAAAATGTACAAGCTAGGCAGACAATGTAAACTATAATATCCATTATACATAACACAATATTCATATATTCTTAACTAAAAGTCTATACGTATCAAGTTTATTAATAGGTTATACTTAACAAAATGTACAAGTTCCGCAGATAATGTACAACACAATATCTACTATGCATAACATAATGTTTATATATTGTCAATTGAAAGTACATAATGTCTAGTTTATCAGTAGGCTAGGCTTAACAAAATGTACATATTAAGTAGAAAAATGTATGACATAATATCTACTATATACAACCCATAAGTGTCCAATTTTTTTTGTAGGCTAGATTTAACAAAATGCACAAGTTAGGTAGATAGTGTATAATAAAATACCCATTATACACAACACAATGTTTATTATTCTCAACTAATTATCCATATGTGTCAAATTTATTAGTAGACTAAGCTTAACAAATTGTATAGGTTATGTAGAAAATTTATAGCACAATATCCAATATGCAAAACATAATATCTGTATATTCTCAATTGATACTACATGCATGTCAAGTTTATTAGTAGGCTAGGTTTAAAAATGTGCAAGTTAGGCAGATAATGTACAATACAATATCTATTATGCATAATACAATGTCCATATATTCTCAACTGAAAGTCCATGTGTGTTAAGTTTATCAGTAGGGTTAAAAATTAGGCAGACAATGTACAACACAATATCCACTATGCACAACATAATGTTCAAATATTCTCAAATGAAAGTCCATGCACATCTAATTTATCAATAGGTTAGACTTAACAAATATATGGGTTATGCAAAAAATATACAATGCAATATCCACCATTCATAATACAATGTTCATATATTCTTAATTGGAAGTACTTGCGTGTCTAGTTTATCAGTAAGTTAGGCTTAACAAATTGTACATGTTACATAGAAAAATACACAACACAATATCCACTATGTACAACACAATGTTCATATATTCTAAATTGAATGTCCATATGTGTCAAGTTTAGTAGTCGGCTAGGATTAACAAAATGTACAAGTTAGGCAGATAATGTATAACGTAATATCCACTATACATAACACAATGTTGATATATTCTAAACTAAAGGACCACACTGTCTATTT
The DNA here is from genome assembly GCF_029017545.1 of Prosopis cineraria. Taxonomy (NCBI): domain Eukaryota; kingdom Viridiplantae; phylum Streptophyta; class Magnoliopsida; order Fabales; family Fabaceae; genus Prosopis; species Prosopis cineraria. The sequence goes on along the minus strand of NW_026555344.1, from coordinate 26,498,006 downwards.
TATCAATAGGTTAGGCTTAATAAAATTTAAGGTCAATAAGTAAAATAAACCTTGAAGTATTGTCTAAAAAGTGCCATTAACTCTGAACTCTTAAAAATTTACAAAATAAACCCTAAACATTAAAATTTGTAGCAAAATGAACCCTGATCATTAAATTTTTTTAACACCATACTGTTCATGAGGGTATTGTTCACCGTGGGCCTCACTTAATGTTGACATTTCGTTATAAGTTACCACTACAGACCTTAAAAACTATTGTATTAGTAGCATTCTAAAACCTAAACTATTATGTTAGTAGCGTTCTGGATCCTGAACTTTTAAATTTTAAGCAAATTACCCCCCATTTATGTATAAAACATTGATTATTATATAAACCAAATTAGCTTTAGTATAGTTCACGGCAGTGAATGCATCATTAGCAATGGGAATTACCTATAATTTTGTGAAATGATGTTTTTGTCATTTTTTGCAATGTTTTCCAAATGATTAGTATCTCATGCTTCTATATACTCTAACTATAATTTAATATTATTTTGAATAATGTTTATTTATTTAATAGTGAAAAATTAGGATCTAATTTGAAAAGAAGTTTAAATATTAGAAAATTTTAATTGACTGTTTAATTTGAGCTTTAAATTCATTGATGAGATTATCGGCTTTCGCATCCATTATCTATAAAACTTTATGATACTTAAACTTCTTTTCAAATGTAATCCCGTATTTTCACCATTAAATAAATAAATATTATTTAAAATAAGACTAAATCAAAGTTATAGAGTATAGGAAAGCATAAGAACCAATCGTCTTGAAAACATTGCAAAAAAAAAAGGCCAAAAATGACATTTTACAATATTATGGTTCGTTCACTGTGGCCAACGATAAATTCACCACGGTGAACCATGCTAAGCTTAATTTGGTCTACATAATAGTTAACATTCTATATAAAAATGGTAGGGGTCAATTGTTTAAAATTTTAAAGTTCAAGGTCCAAAATGCTACTAAATAATAGTTCAAGTTTTAGAATGCTACTAATATAATAGTTTAGGGTCTATAGCTACTTCACAATGACACATCAACATTAATAAGGGCCCACAGTGAATAGTAACAGCATTAAAAAATTTAATGATTAGGGTCCATTTGCTACGAATTTATAAATTTAGGATTTATTTTACACATTTTAAGAGTTTAAGGTTGAGGGTGCTTTTCAAACAATACTCAACATTTATTTTGCTCATTAACCCTAAAATTTATAGGTAGATAATGTACAATAACATATCTACTTTGCATTACACAATGTTCATATATTTTCAACTAAAAGTCTATATGTGTCTAGTTAATTGGAAGGCTAGAATTAGCAAAATTTATATGTTGCATGGAAAATGCACGACACAATATCAACTAAGCACAACACAATATTCATATATTCTTAACTGAAAGTCTATACGTGTCCAATTTTTCAGTAGGCTAGACTTAACAATGTGAACAAGCTAGGCAGATAAATGTACAAATAATATCCATTATGTGTATCAACTAAAATTTCATAATTTTCTAGTTTCTCAATAGGCTACGATTAATAAAATGTATATAGGTTATGTAGAAAATATACAACACAATATCCATTATGCACAACACAATTTAATATATTATCAAATAAAAGTCCATGTGTGTTTACTTTATTAGTAGGCTAGGCTTAATAAAATGTATAGCTTATGTAAAAAGTGTACAACACAATATCTACTATGCACAACAAAATGTTTATATATTCTCAACTGAATATCCATGCGTGTCAAGCTTATCAGTAGACTAAGCAAATTGTGTAGGTTATGTAGAAAATGTATAACTCAATATCCACTATTTACAACACAAAGTGCATATAATCTCAAGTGAAAGTTTATGCGTGCCAAGTTTATTAGTAGGCTATGCTTAACAAAATATACGAGTTAGGTAGGTAATGCATAACAGAATATCTAATATGTACAATAAAATGTTCATATATTCTCAACTGAAAGTCAATATGTGTCTAGTTTATCTGTAGGCTTAATAAAAGTTAGATAGATAATATATAACACAATATCAATTATGCACAACACAATATTCATATATTCTCAGCTGAGAATCAATGCGTGTCAAGTTTATCAAGGTGCTTCACTTAACAAAATGTAAAGTTAGGCAGATAATATACAATACAATATCTAATATGTACAACACAATGTTCATATGTTCTCAAATAAAAGTCTATGCGTGTCCAGTTTATTAGTAGGCTAGGTTTAACAAAATGTACATATGACACAAAAAATGTACATCACAATTTATATTATTCACGAGTCAATATTCATATATTTTCAACTAATAGTTCATGGGTGTCTAGTTTATTAGTAGGCTTAAAACAAGTTAGGCAGACAATATATGACATAATATTTACTATGCACAACATTAATGTTCATATATTCACAATTTGAAGTCCACATGTGTCAAGTTTATTAGTAGGCTAGGCTTAATAAAATATATAAATTACATAGAAAATGTACAACAAAATATCCACTAGGCACAATATAATGTTCATATATTCTTGATGAAAGTCCACATGCATCCAATTTATCAGTAGACTAACCTTAATAAAATGTACATGTTACGCAAAAAATGTACAATACAATATCCACTATGCACAACACAATGTTCACATATTCCTAATTGAAAGTACTTGCATGTTTGTTTATCAACTGGCTAGGATTAACAAAATGTACATGTTATATAGAAAATATACAACACAATATTTACTTTGTACAATACAATGTTCATATATTTTAAATTGAAAGTCTTTACACATCAAGTCTAATTGTAGACTAAGATTAACAAAATGTATAAGTTAGGCAGATAATAACATAATGTCCACTATGCATAATAAAATGTTGATATATTCTCAACTGAAGGACCATGTGTGTCTAATTTATCAGTAGATTAGGCTTAACAAAATTAAAAAGTTAGGAAGATAATGTATAACACAATATCCACTATGTACTACATAATATCCATATATTATCAACTGAAAGTCTATGTATGTCTAGTTAATCAGTAGGCTAGGATTAGCAAAATGTACGGATTGCACAAAAAATGTACAATACAATATCAACTATGCACCACACAATGTTGATATATTCTCAAATAAAAGTCCATACATGTTCACTTTATCAGTAGGCTAGACTTAACAAAATATACAGGTGACATAAAATGTACAACGTAATATATACTATTTATAAATGTTCATATATTCTCAACTGATAGTTCATACGTGTCCAATTTATCAGTAGGCTTAATATATGTTAGGCAGATAATGTACAACACAATATCTAGTATGCCTGACACAATGTTCATACATTCTTAATTGAAAGTCAATGTGTGTCAAGTTTATTAGTTGGCTAGGCTTAACAAAAATATACAAGTTAGGCAAATAATGTATAACATAATATTCACTTTACGCAACACAATATTCATATATTCTTAACTAAAAGTTCACGCGTGTCCAATTTTTTAGTAGGCATAATACAATGTACAAGTTATACAGAGACAATGTACAACACCATAATAAGCAACAAACTTTCATTGAAATAAGAAGGACAATTATATTAGATATGGATAATTTCATGTTGGTACTAGTCTAGTTACTAAAATAAGTATCCACATGAAATTTGACATCATATTTCAAGTTTGATCTATACAAAAAGGTACCAATTATATCCAAAATATGCAGGAGTTGCTTGTCTATATACAAACAAAAAATATCTTTCATTCCTAGTTACCCAAAAATTATTACCCAAGTTGTAGTATTCCAGAACAAGCAGATGATGTGTAGTATAGAGCTCATATGAAGGGCATATTAAACTAATTTAAAGACTTTGAAAAGCAGTGGGTAGTTGATTGAATTGGATTCTAAGGGTCAATTCAGTATTTTTTTTTCTTGTAGGATTTTAAAAACCAAAATCTAATCAAGATTAGAATACATTTTAAATATTTTTCAAATATTTTATACAAATTTTAAGTTGAGAGTTTTTTTAACTCCAGGTCAACCTTTTTTCATTTAATCTAGATTTTTTGATTTATTTTGTTTATTAAAAAGTCCAACTTAGCACAATTTAACACATTAGCACAAATTTAACAATGTTAATAGACACATAATCAATCTTAACATTGTTTGTGCCACATTTATGTCCCTCTAACCCTATAGATACCAACATTATAGATAGATAAAAGTATAGGGATTTGAAACACCAAAAAAATGTAGGGATTTATAACAAAATATGAGCAAAATATAGGAATAAAAAATAGTATTTTCCCTTATTATTTTTAAAATTTTAAACAAATAATATAAAAACTTACAAATACAGATTTTTTTCTCCAAAAATGAGTGATTTTTCATAAAATAAACTGAAACAAATGTGCCCTAAATCATGGTTAACACAAGTTTTTTTTCTTTTTTGTGGTGCTGCTATATTGCAAATCAAAGAATATGAGTATTAAACTACTAGAAGTTAAGAAATTGAAAACCATTCCTCTTCCTTCAAAAATAGATGAGTTTCACTTGCAAACAAGATTGCAAATCAAGAAAAATGAGTATTAATAAAGTGTTCCTCCACACGTGATTTGTCTTCCAAAATTACTGAGCTTTGTAACTAACTATTTCACATGTGTGGGATAAAGTGTTCCACGCATGATCTATCTTCCAGAGTGGTCTTGGTTTTGGAACTAGCCATTCCACACATGATAAAGAGTTAGTCCCATAAATGATTCATTACACATAATGGCTTTGGCATTTTGCCATCCATTTCACACATGAGAGTCTTAGGGTCACACGCCTATTTTGTCATATAGAATGGTTTGCATATTAATATCCTCTAAAACACGTGTGAGACATCCTGATGTTCACACTTGGATTGTCACATATGCTTAATTGAAACTTGCTTAGCTTTATTTCACACATGAATTATCTTGTTGCACACAAGAAATATCACCAATAGCTATAAATACTATTCTAACAGTCCGTCAATTGCCAAAACTATATATGTGATGCAATTTAAGTCTAGAATAAGAATTCAAATCTTTGAGTTAACTATTCATCTTTTGATCATTCTAAAAAGCTTTCAACCATGCATAAAAGTTTAGCATTCATTTATCATTCTTGATAAAGTTTGTGAAAAAGATCTCACAAGTTTCTAAACTTTCAATTGTAATCAATCTACTCTTTTAAGAGAGTTCTTCTTTGAAAGTTCTTTACTATAGCTAAAATCTTAAAAAGGTATTTTTTAAGTGTTATGTAACAACTTACTCTTTGTAGCAAGATTTGTTATTGAATCAAGACAAGTTAAGTCTTGGAAGTTGTATTGAGGTTTCAAGCATTTACTTAAGCTTGTGAGTTTGGTTTAAAATCTCAAGTGTAATCTTAAGGATTAGACGTAAGCTAAAAGTTGGGCTGAACTAGGATAAATCACTTATATCAAATCTCTTCATTCCTTGCATCTATCTTCTTCACTTCTAATTTCTCCAAAAGAATTAAATGTTATCCAATTCACCCCCTCTTAGGTGCCAACCTATCCAACACAACCTTTGATATCTTTCTTTGTTCACTAGAATGCTATCTTCCTTTATCTCAAGCTTTAATCCTTCTTCCATTGGAGTGGCCATTGGCTTTGCACCAATCATTCCTATTTCTTTTAATAGATTTAAGGTGTATTTTCTTTGAGTCATAGGAATACCTTTTTTTGATCTTGCCAGTTCCAATCCAAGGAAATATCTCATTTTTCCAAGGTCTTTTACTTCAAATTCTTGTGCAAGTGATTCCTTAACCTTTTGAATGTCCTCAAGATTATCCCTTATCAAGACTATATCATCTACATACACAATCAGCACTGTTATTTTATTTGAAGCACTACTACAAAATATACATTTTACATCCCTTAATTTATGTCACTTTTTGTAAAAGTGACAAAAAAATAGAGGCAATGGCAATTTTGTAAATAATTATTGAATATGTAAGACTAACAACATCGCTTTTTTAAAAAAGAAATTGATAAGTTATCCATATCACTTTTTAAGAAAACAATGTAAGTTGTAGAAAATAAATTATTTTAAATTATTAATTTTACAAAATTATAGGTCGTTTGTTACGGCCAACAATGCATTCACCGCGACAAATCACGCTGAGGCTAAGTTAGTTTATATAAAGTTAACATTCTATACATAAAACGGTGGGGATAATTTGCTCAAAATTTTAAAATTTAAGGTCCAAAACGCTACTAACATAATAGTTTAGGGTCTGTAGTGCTAATTGACAATGACACATCAATATCAACTAGGGCCCACAGTGAACAGTACTGTGTGAATAGTAACGGCATTTAAAAATTTAACAATCAAGATTCATTTGGCTATGAATTTAAAATTTTACTATTTATTTTGCACATTTTAAGAGTTTAAGATTCATTTTGCTCATTAACTCTAAAAATAAAGTAATGAATGATTAATGAGACTTGATTAAATTAAATTACTAGTCACATGATTATTTTCAAAAGAACAAAATGGAGAAATATAAAATCACTTTGTAACTAACAAAAGGGAAAGGAGAGAAAATAAAACAATAAAGTATAATGTAGTAAATATTTAAAGAACATGACTATAAATGTTAATAGAACAATAATGTAAAATATAACTTTTATAATAAAAGAACAAATTAATATAGCTAAAAGCTCATACCTTATTTTTAGAGCCAATTCATGTTGATAACTTATTATAAAACATAGCTAATATGAAGAGTAGAGAATAACAAGACAACACAAGAAATGAGAGAAAAAATAATAGAAGAGAGTTCTTATTTACTTGAGTGCATATGTTTTGATAATGACCTCTATTTATAGACATCCAACCATTCAAATCTCATCCTAATGTTGCAAAACTATAAAGAGGCATATCACAGTGTAGCCTATGAAGGTTATAGGTTATTAACAATAAAAAACTCCTTCTACTCCATTCATCAAGATAGTAAGAATAAAAAAATCCAAAGAGTGATGAGTTATAGATATCCATAACATTATATTTATAATAATTTTTAAATAGATAGAATTGAATGATAAAATTCAAAATATTCAATTATGAAAATCTAAACTTCATAAATTAAAAAATATTTAATTGATATGGGTTACAATTTTATTTCAAAAAAGTAGAATTAACGAATCTAAAATAAAAATTAGTTTATGTGATATAATTGAAGAATTAGTTTAGATGTATAATGAAAAAAAAGAATATAAATTTTTGTTATTAAACTTTAAATTATTGCAATTATATTTTAAAAATACTGTTTGAATGTATAATGACATAAAAGGAAATTAATTTTATTACATATATTTTGGTGACTCAATTTAATATTTTTAGGAAAAAAATAAACTTATAAATTACGTTTTTTAAAAAAGGGTAGAATAAAAAACATTTCATAGGTGAGGTATTTTTGCAATCTAATAAGCAGGAACTAACTATTAAACATGTATTTTTTATATTAAAATAGTTTCACTTTAAAAATCATATTGTTAATGTGAACACTATATTTTGTCTGTGCCTTTGAAAATATAATAATAATAATAAATTTAATTAAAAATAAAATTTTAATAATATATAAAAAATAAAAAGATAAAAAAAATTAAATAGAGATTGATTTTATTTTATCTTAGATAATTTTATGTTGACTAGGATTCTATTTCTTTTAGTTAGTTAGAACAATTGTTTTGAAAATTTAAAAATGAAAAAAAATATTTTCTTTTGTCTTAAATTTTAATAAGCAAGAAAATATAAGATTAAGAAAATATTTTCTATTCTAGATAATCTTTCTTTTTAAAATTAAAATTTAAAAATGGTAGTTAAAAATAATCTAACAAAATTTTAAAATAAGTTAATTAAAAAAATTCTTTCCTTTTACGTTTTATACAAATATATATAATAAAAGATAATCCTTCTCTTTAAAAAATTTTCAAAAAATACTTTAAACAATATATCCTAAAAGTAGATTGAATAATAAAATAAAATAAAAATACATATGAAAGGTTAAAACTGTTCAGATGCACACAGGTGCTCCAAAATCCCAAGCTTCAGTGGTGAACCCACGGCTCTTCTAGTCTTTGAATGGCTAAGCAGTTGTAGACATGGGGAAGAGGAAAAACATCTTTTGTTTGCTGATCTCTCATGCAAAGACATGGAAAAGGAATACCTTGTATCTTCTTCAATGGATTTAGACGAAATGTTCTCAAAAATAGGAAGTAGCAGAGGTCAGAAGTGGCTTATCAGATGAGAGACGATGCCGTGTGATGAAGGAGAAGTCAAGTTAGAGTTCGCAAATTTGTGTAATCCAAGTATAGTATTCATCTTCTATATAAAGGGGGGAGGTGATCGAAGCTTTGGGGGAGATTGAGAGAGATTTTTTGGAGGGGGACAAAGGGCAAACAGAACAGAGGAGATGGAGAAAAGAGGAAGAATGAAGAACATGAAGAGCCGGTGAAAAACAATCGAAGCACTCATAAAAGAGGAACAAAATCAAGCTAACAAGGAAGGTGGAACAAAATCAAGATGGGGACTTTGGCGCAGGATGCTCTTTGTTTTGATTTTTGGTGTATGTGCCTATGTTGTTGGGATACTTGTTCTGCTTTAGTCACTCATGTATGTTCAAAGGCATTTAAGTTTTAAAAGATGAATTTTTGTTGAAGTCTTATTGTTTTCTCCTTTCTAAAAAAAATCTGATTTCATGATGATATTGCTTGCATTGTGAGAGAGATATTCAAATTAAGATTCCTAAAAAAATATATTGGTGAATATAAGAGCATGCTCTCTGGTTCTAAAGTTTTAGATAAATATTGTTGATTTGAATCATATCATCATCATCATCATCATCAATTATTATTATTATTATTATTATTATTATTATTATTGTTATTATTATTATTTTCTTTTCCAAGTTCTTATGGATCACTATCCAGGTACCTATGAGATTGGATATGATCTTGTGTGCCTTAGTGATCAAAGAATATAGTTTAACTGACTTTCAAGCTTCTAGGCATTTGAAAATTTATCATAGTGCTTACTTACTAATCCTAAAAACTTGTTAATGTCTATATTTTGTGCTGATTGTTTTGATATATTTGTGAAAGGTGTTTGCAAGAATAGGTTTTCTATGGCCTGTTGAGTATGACACCATACATGTTGGTGTTTTAGCCTTACGTAATTGAATCTTGAATTTCTTTTTTTAATCTTTTAAATCACAAATATATTTTAAAATGAATTAACATGGGGTGGTATGGTTTAATCATTATATCAATCTTTATGGCCTTTAGTTTATTTGTCGTGTGAAATTTTAAAAATCTTCATAGGCAATTAAAATAATCTCATACCATGTAAATTAATAAAATTTTACATGTATTAAAAAAAAAAACACACACACACACGCGTGTGTACGTGCGCGCATGTGTGTGTGTGTGTTAAGCATGAATTTCAATGGTCTATTATTCAAACTAACAATTTTTTTTATATATTTTCCAAATATAATTTAAATCAAATGAAAACATTTAACATATATTGTCCTACCCAAATCTTGCCTTTCCCAGAAAGCGAAGGTCGATAAAATGTAGAAATCATCGCCAAAAGTTTTAAAATACCTTGAAAAACTATATAATGGAAAAGAATGGTCTACAAAAACAGTTTGGGTATCAATTCTATGTGAGGAAGGTGTTAGGCACCCCACGACACTCATTCATAAGAACGATTACCTTAAGTTGATTTGTAAAATTAATTGGCATTTTAATAATATGTTAATTACACTTTATTCCACATGAAAAATAAAGATAAAAATAAAGAAAAATAAATTATTTATTTACTTGAGAGGACTTGACCTAGGATCAAAGCCTAGAGCTTACGTACCTTGTAATGAGGATCAAAGTCTACGTAGTTCAAAATATTATTATTTAAATTTTCTTTTAATTTTTATTAATTTATTTTTTTGAAGAGAATTTTATTTTGTGTTATATAATTATATTCACTTTTAAATAAAAAATAAGGAAGAATCTTTGGGTAAAAGGAAAATAACTAGTATTGAAACATGCGGTGATTTAGTATCACTCACAGTCCGCTACTTGACACTCTAAGTGCGCATGGTAATTTAGTATTACTCATGGCAAAATATAAAACAAATTTTTTAAAGTGAGTTATCTATAAATAATTTAATTTTGAAATTTTCATACAAAATATGATACCCATGATGACTTAGTGTCATTCACAATATTTCATTTGAGATTTTTAAAAATCTATGGGAACTTAGTATCATTCATTGCGTATCCTAAAAATTGCCAACAATTTTATTATTATTATTTTTTGCCTATGATGACTTAGTGTCATTCACAATAACCTATTTGATATTTTAAAGGATCCATAGTGATTTAGAATCACTCATGGCATAACCTAAAATATATTAAAATTTTATTATTTTTAATAATGCACATGAGCAGGGAATATAACCAGTATTGGAACTTATGGTGATTTAATATCATTCATAGTCTACTAGTTAACACTCTAGGTACACATGATAATTTAGTATCACTCATGGCAAACTTTAAAAGGATTTTCAAAATGAAATTCCTATAAAATAATTTAATTATGAACTTTTAGTGTAAAAATTGATACCTACGATAACTTAGTGTCACTTACGATATCTTATTTAATATTTTTGAGGATCTATAGTAATTTAATATCACCCATGGACTAGCTTCAAAGTATGTTAATAAATCTTATTATTTTGAAATAATATACAAAGAGGATTTTCTTGACATTTGACAATTGCAGTGATTTTGTATCACTCACGATACATCAAATATCCACAGTGATTTAGTATCACTCATAAATCTCTCTATTTTTTTTAAGGTTTAGAAAAATGTGTTATCATTGAGATTTATTTATTTTCTTTTCTTTTTAATAAATAAAAGTGAATGATTATCTAGTCTAAAATAAGGATTGATATAAATAAATTATTAACAAACTCATTCTGCCACATAATAAATTATCACCAAATAATCACCTTGATAACCCACATACCACATGCTTAAACAAGATTAGACAGCCATACTAAGATCAATCATATGAACTAAAGCAAGAAAGGGAATAGATAGTGATGTGAAAAACTTTGAGTTGTTGATAATTCCATCAAGCCAAAAGCAAATAATTATTATGGGTAAAGGAATGCACAAGTAAAAAAAAAGCAAGCCAAAAAATTGTGAGTGATATCAATTGAAGGAATAAAGGAACGCACTGTGCACAGGTAGAATATGATCAAATAAAGCATGACATCACCAAGAGAGTGTATTACCCAAGCGAACATATGATGATTAACTCCTAAAATCCTTGCACTAGAATGACAATGAATTTTCAGTGCTTTTTCACCTCTTTCTTTCGTCCTCTCTCGTAGTTTCTTCTTTTCAATTTTTTTCGTCCCCTCCTTTCTCTTTTGCTATCTCTTTTATAGGCACAAATTAGGGTTTTCTCACTTAGTGACATATCAAGCAAAATAATGTAATTTTTTATTTTGACTTTTCTACATAATTTCATATTTCAAATTTGCATTAAAGGCGATCAATTTGACAGTAAAAAAATGAGGGGATTTGAGAGTCAATAAAAATTTAAAAAAATATTTTTTAAATTATGAATATATTATTTTATTTTTTAATTGTTTTTCATAAAACCCTATTTCCCTCTTTTTTAGCTTACTTAATTTTATTGGGCTTTTATTTCTAGTTTATATTTGAAAGCCCGAACAAAATATGGTGTTCACTGTTCCCCCTTTTTACTTATTTCATAAGCAAGAGTTGTGAATGTGTTTTTCTAAGATTCTCACCTAAGAAGAAAGTGAAGATAAGAAGACGTATTTTTGTTCGGCCAAAAGTACAAAGCCAAGACAAGTTATTACAAGTGAAAATAAGAAATTCCTTATGCTATCATAAGGATCGAAAGAGGTCTGAACAAAATGTCGTGTTCATGCCCCTCTTCACTTAGTTCTTAGGAAGAAAGGTGGATGAAAGAAAGTGAAAAAGAAAAAGAAAGGAAAATTTTTTGGTGATGTGCTTATATTCATAGGGCTTTGGTGGATGCCTACCAGTTGTGATCTTTAAGGTGCCTACCATTACAAGGCTTTAAAATGGGTGCCAGTCATTACTAGGCTTCGAGGTGCCTACCATTATAGTACTTTAAAATGAGTACCAACTATTATTGGGCTTTAGGGTGTTTATCATTATAGGGCCTTAAAAGAGGTGTCTGTCATTACAAGTCTTTAAAAGGGGTGCCAGCCATTAATGGGCTTCGAAGTGCCAACTGTTACAGCACATTGAAAGGGGTTCCAGCCATTAGGAGGATTCGGGGTGCTTGTCATTATAAGGCTTTGAAAGGGGTGCCAGCCATTATTGAGCTTTAAGGTGCTACCATTATAAGGCTTTGAAAGGGGTGCCAGCTATTACTAGGCTTTAGGTTGCTTGCTGTTACAAGGCTTTGAAAGGAGTGCCAACATTTAATGGGCTTTAAAAGGGGTGCTTGCTATTACAAGGCTTTGAAAGGGGTGCCAGTTGTTATTGGGCTTCAGGGTGCCTATCGTTATAAGGCTTTGAAAGGGGTGCCAGCTGTTATTGGGCTTCAGGGTGCCTGCCGTTGTAGGCTTTAAAAAGGGTATTGATGGTAGTGACAATGATGATGATGTTGATAAAGATGATGACAACGGTGATGGTGGTGGTGGTAGTGGTGATGATGAAGATGATGGTGGTGACGATAAAGTAAGAAAGGTAACAAGTGAATAAAAAATTAAAAGAAAAAAGAGAAAGGAAAGAAAGAAAGAAAAGGAAAAACCTGATATGCAACATTGTCCTCTTTGATAAATACCTAACCAAACCCCGACTGTTGGCATGATTGATTAAGACTTATTTTTAGTTATACTAATTGTTATAGGTGTTATTGCTCATGATCCCCTAATGTACGTTAAATCCAATTAGCCTTTTAACTTTGAAGTCTATCTTTAAGTGTGAATACTACTAATGCCCCTAAAATTGTATTGGTTAATTAGGAGTAGAGTATACCATGTGTAATACCATGAGCATTTATCAAGATAAAAAGTTACTCATTTATTAATGATATGCTCTTATACAAACTTAAAGTGTTAAATTTATTATGCCACTCAAAAAAAGAGGCAACAAATAATCAACAAAGAGAGGGATTCATTTAAAAGAAATGACCCTAATAGATCATAATGTGAACATATGCAAAATTATGAAGAAAGGATTAGACAACTGTAGGGGAAATTTTAGTTGCATAATAATGAAAGATTTGCAATGCTGATAAAATGTCCTTTACTCCTTACTTGTATAATCCTTTGGGTGCCTTATTATATTGCCAAAAATATGCACTAGTGATGACTGAGTTATTTCAAAGGAAACTTTACCTGGATGGTCACAATGAGGGGTAATGCTGTCGATCTAATAGTCTTTGGACCTCTAATTTACTCTAGGTTGCCCTTTTAAATTTTCAACCTATCTTCTTAGTGCTCTAACTTTTGCCTAGGGTGTCCTTTTCAATTTTCAACCTAGCGAGCTCTTTTTCCGCTCTAATTTTTTTGCCTAGGCCACCTTTTTAGGTTTTCAACCTAACAAGCTCCTGTTTTTTCACTCTAACTTTTGCCTAGGCCACCCTCTCAGGTTTTTAATCTAGCGAGCCTTTCTTCTTGTTTATTATGCTCTAACTTTTGCCTACGTTTTCCTTTCAAGTTTTCAACCTAATGAGCTCTTATTTTTTTTCCTCTCTAACTTTTACCTAGGTCGCCCTTTTAGGTTTTCAACCTAATGAGTTTTTTTTCTCCTTTACCTTTGCTTAGGCTTCCCTTTTGAGTTTTTAACCTAATGAGCTCTCTTTTTTTCCCCTAACTTTTACCTAGGCCACCCTTTTGGGTTTTGACCTAGCGAGCCTTTTCTTTAAGCATAATATATCCTAACGTATCTGTATTAGTAGGCCTTAGTAATTCTTGGCCTTTTATGTTTGTTAAGATTAGTGCACTGCCTGAGAAAGCATGCTTAACAAAATATGGACTTTCATAGTTTAAAGCCCATTTACCTTGATAATCTTCTTAGTTCAGCAATATTTTTTAAGAACTAGATCTCCTTCTTTAAACTTTTGAGGTTGTGACTTTTTGTTAAAAGATCTTGCCATCCTTGATTGATAAAGCTACTCGTGACACATTGTGATAAGTCTTTTTTCATTAATTATGTTCAGTTATTCAAATTAGTGCTTATCCATTCACCTTCATCCAAGTTTGCTTCAACCAATACCCATAAAGAAGGGATTTCTACCTCAATTGGAGTGACAGCTTCCATACTGTAAACTAAAGAATAAAGGGTTGCCCTAGTTAAGGCACGTGTGGTAGTTTGATACCCATGAAATGCGTAAAGAAGCATTTCATGCCAATTTTATAAGTTACAGTCATCTTGCTAATGATTTTCTTAATATTCTTATTTGTTGCTTCAACTGTGTCATTTATTTATAGCTTATATGCTGTTGAATTATGGTGTTTAATCTTGAATTGGTCACACAACTCTTGAACTGCTGCCCTGTTGAGATTGGGTACATTGTCAGTGATAATCCTATAAAGTAACCCATATCTACATATGATACTTGTCTTCAAAAATTTGATGAAGGTTTTTTGAGTAATGTTAGTGAAAGAATTGGCTTTTACCCACTTAATGAAATAATCAATGGCCACAAGGATAAAGCAATGTCTATTTGAGGCCTTCGGGTTAATTGGCCTGATAACATTAATCCCCCTATGGAGAATGGCTATGGAGATACAAGACTATGTAATTGAGTAAGGGGAGCATTAATCTTATCAAAATAGATCTAGCATTTATGAAACTTCCTAACATAATTGATACAGTCACTCTCTATTGTTGTCTAATAGTAGTCACATCTTTAAATCTGCTTGATCATTGTATGGTTGTTTGTGTGTGTGCCACAAATACCTTCATAGATTTCCTGTGATACCTTTTGTGCTTCCTTTAAATCCACACAACATATCAAGATCCCCTCACAGCTCCTCTTATACAATGTATTGTTACTAATAAAGAAACCCAAGGCTGACCTCCTAATAGTCTTGTTCTCATTTTGAGTGGTGTCCTCTAGGTAAGTTTCATATTTCATATATCTCTTGATATTATGGTACCAAGGTTGGTCATTACTTCCCTCTTCAATATTCAAACAAAATGCTGGTGATCTTCTAGACTCGATTTGGATAGGTTAGATATGGACTCCACAATCAAGTTGAATCATGGCTGCTAGTGTAGCTAAAGCATCAGCAAAGCAGTTTTTATCCCTAGTCATATGATGGAAATTAATTTCTTTGAATTTCTTGATCATACTTATCAAATATTCTTGGTAAGAGATCAACTTTAGATCTTTAGTTCACCATTCACTAATTACTTAATAAATTATGAGAGCAAAGTCACCATAGACTTCTAAATTTTTTGTGCCAAGGTCAATGGTGGCTTGGAGAGCATTAATACAGGCCTCATATTCTACCATGTTATTAGTGCAATAAAATCCAACTTAATGGCAATTGGGAATTGCTTCCTGTTCAGGGATATGATTATGACTCTAACACCATTCCCATACATATTTATAGCTCTATCAAAATACATCACCCATTAGGTTATCCTACTCTTTTCATCTTGGTCTTCTTTTGTGAAATATATGTTCTCGTTTGGGAATTGGATATCCAGCAGTTGGTGTCCATCTAAAGGGTTTTTTGCTAAGTGATAGCTATTGTATTCCCTTTGATATATTTTTAGGTTTGGTACTTTATGTCATACTCAAATAATATTACATGCCATTTAGAGACTCTGCCAACTACATGTGGGTTCTCAAAAATATATTTGAGTAGATCCATTTTAGAGATCAGCCACGTAGTATAATGCAACATATATTATCTCAATCTCCTGCTAGCCCATACAAGACCACAACAAGTGCATTCAATCATTTGGTAACATGATTCACAATCATTAAACTTCTTACTAAAGTAATAAACTACTTGATCTTTTCTTCCAAATTCATTATGTTAACCCAATATAGCTCCCATGGAATTGGGACGTATTGTTAAGTAAAGGATTAGTAGCTGTCCTAGCATTAGTAAACTAAAATTAGGGGGCAACAAGTAATCCTGATTTTATTGAATGCTTGTTAGCAATCATCATCCTATTTTTCTATAGAATTCTTCTTTAATAGCTTGAATATTGGCTCATAAGTTGAGGTAAAATTAGCAATGAATCTTGCAATGTAGTTTAACCTCTCCAAGAAGATCTAAACCTTATTTTCTATTTGGGGAGAAGGCATATCTCATATTGCTTTTATTTTGTCAGGATCCACTGCAATCCTTTTCTCACTAATAATAAATCCCAACAATTTCCTTGATAAAGCTCTAAAGACACATTTGTTAGGATTTAATCAAAATTTGTAAATTTATAGCTTTTTAAATAACTTCCTAAGCACTGAAACATGACTTTCTCCTTCAACAGACTTAGCAACCATATGATCAACATATACCTCGACCTCGTTATGCATCATGTCATGAAACTCGTTAGTAGGTTGTTGTTGTTCATCGCAAGTGCACAGGTCGTAGAAAATAATATAATGAAAGTAAAGTATTATTCCCTCAAGGATTTGTTCAAAAACAATGATCAAACAAATACCAGAAAATAAACAAGCAATTGGATTCACACAATTCAAATACAAATTGGGACCTAAGATTATTTATCCCCCTTGTATTTTGTAACATCAAAATTACCTCCTCTCATAAATGCTTCTAATGAAAATAAGTGCTAACCTAGGGTTTTAAAAATACTTGGACAAGTTCTCTCAAGTCATGAATAAATTTTTAGTTAAATTAATTGCCCAATCTCTTGTTAGAATTAATAAAACTCAATTTTAAATTAATAATTGGCTATGCAAGGCTAGCAAGTATATCTCTATCTTACTAGTAAAACTATCTATTTAACATGCAAATATCAAGTTTTTGCATAATTTTACCTAAATTCTACACTTAACCTTGCCCTCTCAAGCATCAATTAAGTGAACCCAATATCTAAATGGTGGCAATCACTTAAAAGCATTAAAAAAGAGTAAAATAAACACATATATGTCATTAATCACAAAGAGAAGAGGAATTTAATGTTAATCCATGCAAAGGTTCAAAATAATCCTAAAGCAAAGAGTTTAGCTACTCATAAACATCAAAAAGCTATAAACACACAAGATATTCACAACTATTACAAGATTACAATAAGGAAAGGGAAGAGGAATAGAAAAACTAAAGAAAAGGAGCTCCAAATGTCTTCAAAACTCCATTTTCTTGCTTCAAGAACTTCCAATGCCCAAACCCTAGCACACCCAAGCTCTAAATATGTCTAAAAGTCTGAAGAATGTGTTTTAAGTCGAGCTCTCAACATATACATGTCTTAGCCAAAATGCAATGATTTTCTGACAATAGCGAAAGTCACGAACAAGGTAACTTTCTGATGACTTTGTCATTTTTAAACTATTTTTGCAATGAACAAAATTTATCCCTTTTGTACTTGATTTCTCTATCTAAAGCCTTCCAAAAACATTAACAAAGCTCCACAAATACATCTAATTAAATCTTAAATTAAAATAACATGAAATTAGGCCAAAAATATTAAATTAAAGCTAAGAATGCAAACCCAAAGCAAAATGCACATTTTTCTAATTTGAGCAATAAAATATATATAAATAAGGCAAAATAGATTAAAATTTAAAGAAAATGTGATGAAATGATATGAAATTCTAGAGGTTAATAGTTGCCCCTACATTCTTTAACCTAAAAGGCATTACTCAATAACAATATGTAACTCATTGTGTGATAAAGGTTGTTTTTTCTTTGTCTTCCTCATCCATAGGAATTTGGTTATATCTCTAGTACCCATCCATGAATTGTATTATCAACCAAAACATCTATATAGGGAAAAGTGAAATCATCTTTTGGATTGGCTTTTTTCAGATCATGGTAGTTAATACACATTCTAACCCTACCATCCTTTTTTAGAACAAGGACAACATTTGCTATCCATTGAGGGTATTTGGCTACTTCAAAGAAACCTGCGTCTAACTGCTTTATTATTTCATCTCAAATTACTAAGGACATGTTTGCTGTTAACCTTCTCAATTTTTGCTTTTTGGGCTTGATATCTGGGAATAAAGGGATTTTATAAAGGGAAATATTTGGATAAAGGCCTAGCATATCTCGATATGACCATGCAAACACATCCTTATATTCTTTAAAGAGTTTAACTATTTGCTCTCTTTCTGGGTTATCAACTATCTTAAGTTTTTTCTTATCATCTTCTGTCCCCATGTTTATTGCTTTAATTACTTCTTCATGTGAACACATCCCTATGTCCTTTGATTCAAGGATTTTTGTATATACTTGCATTATCTTATTGTCATCATATTTAATTATGCATATTAGAGGCAATTAGTGAATCACTATTTAAGGGCTTTAGAATCGCTGTGTTGGATAGGAGTTCCAAGGAAATTGATTTCTTGGAGGGCAAAAATAAACAACAAATGAATGGAAAGAAAAGAATGAAGAAGTGGATGAAATGAAATGAACTTTATTTGTATAATATTCTTTATTTATAGTTTATATAAGAGCATTGGATAAACATAAAAGAACAACTTAGTCAAATCAAGTTACTCTAAGGTAATAAAATCGAGGCTATCCTCAAACTCCTAATTTTCTAGTACTTTTCCAAAATCCTCAGTCAAGATCCACATACACATATTTTGGCCCACCGGAGAAACCATTGCAATTATGAGTTTGTTCAAAATTTCAATAGGTGTTGCAAATGTTTCCCATAAATGAGGAACTTCTGGTGTATAATCTTCATTTTCATTAGACTTGCTTACTCTAACGAAGGCTCATATCCTAAACCTTGACACTTGTAATTCTCTGGCAGATTGATTAGGGATTTGATACCTTGGAAGTGTGCACCCAACCCTCTCCCTTGCTCAAAACCATTCTTCTCCATTATCTTGGTTACAATAGAGTTGACATTTCTATGATATTTAAATTCTTCAACTTTAAAACTTTAGAACAATGATCCTTTATCATTCTCAATTGCTTCAATGTATAGAAGAGAATTTGGTTTACTTCCCATAATCTCCTCTTCCCTTTTAACTATGACAATTCTTCCATCAATAACAAACTTTACCTTTTAGTGTAAGGTTGAAGGTACAACCTCAGTAGTGTGTACACATGGCCTCCCTAATAATATTGAGTAAGATGGGCTAATATCAATGAGTTGAAAATTTACTAAGAATGTGGTGGGTCCTATTTTTAGAGGTAGTCAAACCGTGCCTAATACATACTTTCGAGCCCCATCACATGCTCTAACTACTATATTGCTGCTTTCAATCTCTGATGACTCCAGTTATAGGTGCTCAAATGTGGATAGTGGTAAGACATCTTATGTTGATCCTCCATCTATCAACACCCTAGAAACAATTAACCCTTTATAATTCAAGGTGATGTATAAAGCCTTGCATTGTTCAATAGTAGATCTCATGATTTCCTCTTTTGTAAAAGAAATTGTGCATACTGCCTTTATACTATTCATAATGTTTGCTATTTTTTTCAGAGTTACACTAGATTATACATATGCTACATTTAAAGCCTTTGTAGTACATGACAATGTGGTTCAGAGCATAAAATCAGAGAGAGAATTGAGATCTTCATCAAGGTCTTCTTCAACTAGTCCACTACATTGTATTCACTCTATTTCATAATTTGTAAGAATTCTTCATCACTCTTTACAACTTCCTGGGGACTAGATCTTAAGGGACTTTTAATGCTTGCATCTTTCCCTTTTCTCAACTTTTCAATATCTACTGGGAGATATGCCTTTCCACTTTGTGTTACATCAATTTAGTAAGTTACTGTCTCTTTGCTTATCCTAGCTTCCATGACACCATTATATCTCCAAGGTACAACAGGATTATTTTTGTAGGGAAAAGGGGTCGACATATGAATTGTTATTAAGGGGGGGATGCGTCGATGTTGTTATAGTGAAAGTGATAGGATTGGTAGTTTCTTTCAAGCTAGGTTCATTGATTACAAATTTAATATGCCCTTGTTCACCATGTTAATCTCCTTATTAGTGTTCCCAATAACAACAATTCCCAGCATCATCATTCTTTTCAATATTTTCTTAAATTGAGAACAGGTTTTGATATCATGTCCTTTTATCTCTTAATGATATTCACAAAACATATAATTCTATTAGGTTATCATTGATCTTTGAAAGTTGGGGCATATATCCTGCAACTACTAATCAAGCATAGATCTCTCTGATAGCCATCTTGATATTTGTAGGATCCTTAGAGAATCCATTTTCCCTCTCAATAGCGTTTGCTTGCCTTTTATGATTTGGTAGTGGATTGGTGTTGATGGTAGATCCGTCATTCTTTTTAAGCTGGATATGATTAAAGTTAACTAAATCCAACACATTCCTTTTAAAGGTAGTACAATCATTTATCAAATGTCTTAGGGAACCTATATAATACTCACAAAGAGTATTAGGGTTATATCAAGCGGGATAAGGTGGTTGAGGTTGCTTGTAAGGACGTGGTCCCAATAAAGGAGCTTTTAAGAGTTGACAATACAGTACCACATTGGTCATGCCAAAATTTAGCCATGGGCAATTATCTCTTTGTTGCATATTCCTCTTATCACTGGCTTGCCCCTAGTCTATTATGCGCTTGTCAAAAGGCTTCACCACCAATTTAATGGGAGACTAGCTAGGATTGTCTTGAAGTTTGCACAAAACTAAAATCACCTTATTTCTTCTTATTATTCTGCCCTCTTCTCATATTGCTCTCAATTAGAGTAATAACAATTCTCCCCTCACAAATGTCAGCATCAATCCTTTCTCCAATTTCAATTAAACTAGAGAAGTCAGTTACATGTGTTCCTATCATATATTTATAAGAAGGATCCTATAGGGTACACATTAAATAGGAACAAAGCTCAAATTGTATAAGGGGAGGTTGAACTTATAATGCAGTCATCCTCTACCTTTGGGCATATTCTTTAAACGACTTTGTGACCTTCTTATTTATCGCCTTTAGTTGCTCTCTAGTAAGAGCCATGTCTAGGTTGAACTTATATTGCCTCATGAATGCATCAACTAAGTCTCTCTATTTTTTAAGTTTTGAAGGTTCTAGCTACATGTACCATTCCAATGCATGTCCAGTCAAGCTTTCATGAAAGAACATCAATAGGAAATTCTCATCTTCAAACCACATATACATCTTTATGCAATAAGCGTTTAGGTGATAAATCAGATTTCTGATGCCATTATACTTATCAAATTCAGGCATTTTGAACTTCTTCAAGATTGTAATAGATGGAGCTAAGTACAACCCTTTTAAATCTAATAAGCCCTATGCATTTGACCCTTTTAAGGCCTTTGGATGGTCTTTCATTTCACTCAACTCTTCTTTCCATTCCTTCTTCTTGTTCTTTGATTAAAGGATTTGAAAGGTGTATAATGGGTCGTCACCTGGTTCATCTAGGTTGTCTTTTTCTTTAGTACTAGAGTCCTGGGAAATTTGAGACTTCTTTAGAGTTGCCTCTATTACTTGCTTATCTTTTCCATCATTTTTTGATGCACTTATCTCACCATTGTCTGTGGTATGGTAAGTCTTAATGTCCTTAGATTTTAGTGTTATAATCAAACCTTTTATCATTTCCTTCATTTCCGACATCTAAGTTTCTATGAGTGATATTTAGTCATTAAGGGTAGGTTCACCTTTGTTCGAACTAACAGCCATTTGACAACTCTGAGAGTGTGTATCATGTGAATGTGCAGGGGTACTAGTTAAGTTTCTTGGGAGGAGCAATGTTGTATTATAAAACCCTAAAATTTTCAAACCAATTTTTTTGTAAATTATTAATTCAATAAATCATTTTTACATCATTGAACCCTTATCATAGTAGAAAAATGTCTACCATGATAATAAATAATAAAATTTCTTTTAAAACTCTACTATGGTAGAAAAGAATTTATCATATAAATAAAACATTTTACAAATAGCCTACCATAGTAGAAAGAATTTAACATAATGAATAAGTTCTATCATGATAATTGAAAATACATTTATAATAAAATTTTACCTAATGGAAAACAATGTAAAGCAGTTCATATCAAAGAAAATAATTTTAATCAGCATTTGGTGTAGAAACCTATCCCAAGGTGGCAGAATCCCAAACAATTTATAAATACAAATGTATGATGTTGTAATGTGACCCAAGTGTACATCTGAAATAATATACCACAAGTCTTATTTAAGTACTAATACTTTTTAAATAATACTAGTTCAACAATATCTGAAATGGGTCTGCACAATATTCACCATAATCCATCACTTATCCTTAACAAAATATAATTATAGGATACATATTTGTTCATATTATAAATACCTTTTTACTAAATACTCAATGCTTTCAAGTAATTTTGTTATGCTACTAACATCCCCAAAAAAAGCAATTAAACCAAGAGGGACAAATAAGATCCTCATGACATGATATTCAAATTAAGTCAATGATCAAGAGGGGCAAACATGATCCTCCTGATCATATAAATGAAGTTAATAAAAATTATATGTTCTACAAAATAAGATATGTCCTAAGTTGGCACTAGATATATTACATAATTCAAAATAAGAGGCAACGTAAAAGGTGGTGTCTCATATACCAAAGTTACACCTTTGGTGCTTTCTCGGTTAAGACTTGCTCCTGTAAAAATATTAACCATGGGGAATAAGACTTAAAAGTCCCAGTGACTAAAAATTAATATATAATAATGCATGTGGATGTAACTAATCATGCAATTACTAAGTGGGCACACAAAAATATTTAACAGAACAATATTTTTGAACAAACTAAATGAATATTTAATTGCATGACTATACCTTATATCCTCTTTTCGCCATGCCTAGATGCCAAATCAACTGACTAAAGGTGAGTTGGACCAAGCTGCATGCCACTCATTGGATCTAATGAGGGCTTACCATGTGGTAATAATTAACCAGACAGAAATCCCCAACAAGACCATATATTAAAATAGATGAGTCATGCATCATTTTAAACAACCGAACAAGAATATAACCAAACAATAATATCTCATTATAATAAACAAATATAAATTTTTAACCTACTTGGCAATAATTCTAAACAAGTATATACCAGTACTTATTTTCAACAATTCATAATTTTTTCAAACAACAAAACAACACATAACCAATCACACACGCACTCATCATAACACATTAATAATGGTTACCTTGTGTCTTGAACAATAAGTTTCTCTTCACAACTCCTTTTTTATCACTCTTTTTGTCAATATAATCTACATAATTATTCTATAATACTATACATTAATTTCATATTAAAATTAATAAATAACTTTAATTTAAGGTTTGTGCCTCATTTGACTTTCCAAAATTCCTTTCTAGAATTTTCATACCCTATTAAACTATATTTAAAATCCAAATCACTCGTAATCTCATAATTTCATCCATTCATATTCTAAAAATTTGTCCAAAAGTAAATTATAATTTCAAAAATTGTCTTCAACCTTAAATCACTATTCCACAGCCTTAAAAATATCTATTCATACCCAAATAAACATTTGATAATTATAAATTCATCCCAACATTTCAGACTCAACATAAACTCAGTCATCTAGATCTAGAGTTTAACTCAAAAATTTTTAAATTTAAATTTCAACCTCAAAGAAATATTCTATGGTATTTATTATATCCCTAACAACCTTAACATGTATTTTTTATTTGTAATAACATCAGATTAATTATCCTATAAGAAAATCGTAATCAAAAAATACGCTTTGCTCTACAAAATAATTATATCATTAGAAAACTATTATTATTTAGGAAATTACTATGAAATTAATTTTCTAAATAAATAATTTTTTCAATTCCAATTTAAACTAAAAAGTTGGAACATACATGAAGAAAAAGAAATGAACACTCCTTAGGTGAAACAAGGGCCAATGTGAGTGAGTGAGTGAGTGACTGAGAGAGTGAGAGAGTAAGAGAGAGAGATAGGGGAAAAATAATATAAAAATGAGATTGTGGGTTTTACAATTATATTAAAAATGACTATAGATTTGAATTTAATTATTCAAATTCTTAGACCATTAGTTATAATTTTCACAAATTGCTTTAACTCTTGCCCCTTCCTGATGCAAATTCCAGCATTTTGTAATTGAGGAATCCATATCTCTACCCACATCTAAATGGTGTGGGACCTAAACATGAGTCTTACACCAATTTCTTTTTAACATAGATACATATACATACATAGAAGCATATATATATATATACATATATATATATATATATATATATTTTAAATCCTTAAATTATATCTTAACCAAACTAGTAAATATCTCTTATATGACTCCATGCCTAAATTTAATTCACAATTAAATACCTAACCATATTGTTAATCCTAAATAACTTCAAATACAAATTCATTCCTTAATTTAAACCTCAAAATAATATAAATTCTTGTTTTTTATCCTCAATAAGACTCAAATTCTATAATTTATTTATTATCTAAAAATCAAGATGTTACATGTATCACCTTTTAGGAAGCGCACAGCAAAAGAAAACAAAAGTCAGTATTTATTGCCTTATTTATTACCTTTAGAGGTTGATGAATTGTTAGGTTGGATATGGTTAGCATATAGATCTTTGTAGTGAATGGTCCTCTAATTATTTATGGAAACTTATTATTTCTCATATTAATTAAATTTGATCATTAATCAAAATTTGGTATTTCTCATTGCTTGTCATCTTTTGAAGGTATGCAAAGTTAGAGTCTTCATTCTTAATCTTGCCCATAGATTTTAGAGTAGGTGTAAACTCAAAATTTTATTGAAAAGAACTTGTAATTGCATTACAAAAATTGAGTCAGCCTCTTTAACTTCATTGTAGTATGTTTACATAAAGAATGAAAATTCACAATTTCAATAGGAGCATTGAAAGGAAGTGCAGTGCCTTAGACTTGCATATAAACTTTTGAGAATTATAGGATGATTTCATTTGCCAATAAAATTAACCTTTCAACACATTCTTTACATTCTATAACTTTTGAGGCTTCCTTTAAGTTGAGCATTCTCAATTCTTAAAATGCCTTAACTTGCTGGTCTAACTCTTGCAATAGCCTGTGGACTGTGGTTGATGAATTTTCTTTAATAGAGTTAAGCTTGTTTTCTTTTTCTTTCAATTGCTTGGCAAGCTTATCCATCCCATCTTTTAGACTCCTCAAAGGGTGAAGGTCTTGAACTTCCTTCTCGAGAGCATCTCTTTCCTTAACAACTATCATTAGCTTGACATAATTGTTCTTTATTCTTCATTCATTTTCTACCATCTGTTAATTCACTTTGCTAATAAAATGCTTAAGTCTTGTATTTTTTGCTCTTATTTTGTTGACTTTGATATTTTTTCATGGCAAACTTGATTTTTCATTTCCTCCATTTTCTTTTTTGCAAATTTGCATATTTTTGTTGCAACTAGTTCACCTGTTCTTTATTCTCTTAGTCAGCTTGTATCATTCTTTTAAGCTCTTCCTCTTTCTTTTCTAATTGTTTGACCACTTCTTTATCTACGTCTATTATATTACTACTAAGCGATCAAGTGGCACCAAGTTTGGATTTTCTCCTTTGATTCTTTCAGTTAACTAGACTTGGTAATTGTCACTTGCTTATATAATTCAATTTCCCAATTCAACTTTTCCTTTATAGATGACTTTATCCCAAGCCTTCCTTATCTCATGACTTAAGCTTTTATTTGAGTCATTGTAAAGAAAGTGAATCCTTCAAATCATTTCTTTCAGAGGAATCTTTTGCGAGAAGGCAAACTATTTTAGTAATAAGGTGGGGTTACAATTTATACATCCATGTGGCCCCAAGTGGTACATTCAAGAAATCACCACATTAAAAAAAATTTTCTTGACCACACTACCATGATAATCTCTAGAGAATATCTTTCACTTTAAGTTGGTTGAAAACTCAAATCCATCCTTGACATTCTAACTTGACTTTGCCCTCTTTATCTTTTAAATCAACTAGAGGATTATAGGAATCATATTGGTCAACCCATAACCATTTCCGGTACAAGTGGTTCATAATCCATACATACAATAGATGAAGGTAACATCTCATCCTTCCTCCTTTATTCACATGACAATGGCTCAATGTCATATATGTTTCTACAACTATAGTGGGTACAAGATTAACTTGATGATATTCAACCAAAATACGTTGATAGCATCACAATCGATCACTCTTGCCATTATTGGAAACAAAACAAGACTATAAATAGCTAGTGCAAGAACTCCACTAAAAGTAGACCACTTCTTCTTCCTTGCTAACATTTCCAAGTAGGCCCCAATATATGCTCTCTAGATTCCCTCTTCACTCCCTGGATAGACCATTTGCACCTCAAATTTGTCAACTTCTAATAGTTTTGCTATCATTTTTATTGAGGGTAGATGTCCTGAGTATTTATAAACAACATCTCCTTTTGCTAATGGTATTCTTAATAGTTCTCCATATTCTTCTATTATTAGATCAATTTGTAAATTTGAGAACGTAAAGCATCTTAAGGAGTCATCCCAATATTATCCTAAGACTGTAAATGCATCCCCTTGCACAAGTATGTGGAGTAAATCTAATATCTCTTCATATTTCTTCCTAAATTTCCACTTGATATCCTCTTTAATATGTCAGGCAAATATTTTCAGACTTTCTATTGGCTCAATTCTCGCCACTAACTTGATCCCCCTTCCCTTGTATATAAGCCTAGTTAGGTTTAACTCCATACTTTCACTTGACATGATGCTTACCATACTCAACAATCTACTAATCCACCTAAAAAAATGAGGAAGATACAAAAGAAAACTTGGTTAGCATGCTATGCATTTTGAAAGAAATTTCCTAACCTTCAAATTCTTATTGAACCTTAAAGGCATGGAAACAACCACCAATTTATGGATGACTAGGCTACTCCACAATTAGGACTAAAACATTTTTAATATGTTGATGATTAACTAAAAAATGCTTTAAATGTTTTGAATTGGTTTAAAATGATTTTATCAATGTATTGCATGCATGCTCTTAGTCTAATAAGGTTGAAAACCAAATGATGTATGGTGGGGAACTAATGCAAAAACCTTTGAATGCATACTGAGTAGTGAAACAAAAAAAAATCATTCAGGCATAAAGTAACACTTTATTAGTCTTTTTCTTAAGGATTTTCAATGACAAATAAGATGATACATGAAGGAAAAGAAAAGTACACTCTCTTTGTGTCTCATATCGGGTATGCCCTTAGGGTAGGAAATTATAAGTTGGCTCTTACCTATTAAGTGGTTACTAGATTCCATCTAATGTGTAAAGTTTTTAAGGTGGGTCTGTCATCCTAAATAAGGTTTCCAATTCATTTCCTCTAAAGAGATGGAAAACCTAATTACCAAATATGATCCTTTGAGAGCTTAATAGCTCCTCAGGGATTAAATTTAGCAAATAGATATCAACTTGGGTGAAGCATTCATGATGACCTCTTGAGACTTAAAAGTCCCTTAAGAAAACATTACTAACTTCTACTAACTTAAGGTACTCTCAGACTCATTTATAGGGCGTAATATGTG
The DNA here is from genome assembly GCF_029017545.1 of Prosopis cineraria. Taxonomy (NCBI): domain Eukaryota; kingdom Viridiplantae; phylum Streptophyta; class Magnoliopsida; order Fabales; family Fabaceae; genus Prosopis; species Prosopis cineraria. The sequence continues at coordinate 26,470,162 of NW_026555344.1, read as the reverse complement.
TGTAAGGTTGAATGTGAAAGTGCACTATGTGTGAAGAGAGTAGACATACTTGTTAACTTAAAAACTACCCCAATTCCCACATGTAGAAAAAAAGAAACAAATATAAAGTAGATAAAAATCATCTACCCTAAGGCTGCATGTTATCTTTCTTAGGACACATCATTCTAACAAAAAAAAAAAAAAAAACATGTATATCCTAAACAAATAGAGAAAACAACATATAAAAGGGTACTCAAAATAAGCAAAAGGCCAAAGAAAAAAAATTAAAACAATCAACTTGAATGGGCTTGACTCTTACTAAAAATCTCGAGTAGAGTCACCATACTGTCGCACCTAAATCATGCCTTTCCTGAAGAGGGAAGGTCAATAAAATATAGAAAAAATGGGATTCGTCACCAAAAATGTTAAGAAACCTTGGAAAACCATATAATAAAAAAGGATGGCCTACAAAAAGGGTTCGGGAATTGATTCTGTGTGGGGAAGATGTTACGCACCCCATGACATCCGTTTATAAGAACGATTATCCTAAGTTGATTGTGTAAAATTAATTGACCTTTTAATAATATCTTAATTATCCTTTATTCTACATGAAAAATAAAGATAAAAAAGGAAAATAAATTATTTATTTACTTAAGAAGACTTGACCTAGGATCAAAGGGCTTATATACCCTATGATGGGGATTAAAGTCCATTGAGTTTGAAATATTATTATGTAGGTTTTCTTTTAGTTTTTATTAATCTATTTTATGAAGAGAATGGTATTTTGTGTTATATAATTATATTCATTTTTAAATAAAAAAATAAGGAAGAACCTTTGGGTAAAAGAAAAATAACCAATATTAAAATTTACGGTAATTTAGTATCACTCATAAGGATCCACATTGATTTAGAATCACTCATGGCATAACCTAAAATATGCTGAAATTTTATTATTTTCTTATTTTTAATGCAGATGAGAGGGGGAATTTAACTAGTATTAGAATTTATGGTGATTTAGTATCACTCATAGTTTACTGGTTGATGCTCTAAGTACACATGGTGATTTAGCATCATTCATGGCAAATTCTAAAAAGATTTCCAAAATGAAATTCCTATAAAATAATTTAATTTTGAACTTTTAGTATAAAAATTGATACTTGTGATGACTTAGTGTCACTCACGGTATCTTATGATATTTTTAAACATGTACGGTGATTTAATATCACTCATGAACTAGCTTCAAAGTATGTCAATAAATCTTATTATTTTGAGATAATATACAAAGAGGATTTTCTTGACATTTGACAATTGTGGTGATTTAGCATCACTCACAATACATCGAATATTCACAATGATTTACTATCACTTATAGATCTCTCTTTATTTTTTTTTCAAAGGTTTAGAAAGATGCATTATCATTGAGACTCATTTCTTTTCTTTCCTTTTTAAGAAAATAAAAGTGAATGATTATCTAGTCTAAAATAAGGATTGATACAAATAAATTATTAACAAACTCATTCTGCCACATAGTAAATTGTCACTAAATAATTACCTTGATGACCCACATACCGCATGCCTAAGTTGGATCAAACAACCATACTAAGATCAATCATATGAACTAAAGCAAGAAAGGGAATAAATAATGATGGGAAAAACTTTGAATTGTTGATAGTTCCATCAAGCCAAAAGCAAATAATTATTACAGCTAAAGGCACGCACTAAGTTAAAAAAAAAAAAAAGAAAGCCAAAAAATTGTGAGTGATATCAATTGAAGGAGTAATGGAACGCACTGCACACACGGGTAGAATATGATCAAATGAAATATGACATCACTAAGAGAGTGTATTACCTAAGCAAACATATGATGATCAATTCTTAAAATCCTTGCACTAGAATGATAATGAATTTTGAGTGCTTTTTTGCCTCTTCCTTCTGTCCTCTCTCCCAATTTCTTCTTGTCAATTTTTTCGTCACCTCCTTTCTCTTTTGCTATCTCTTTTATAGGCATTAACTAGAGTTTTCTCACTTAATGACAGAAACAAGCAAAATAAGATAATTTTTTATTTTGACTTTTCTACATAATTTCATATTTCAAACTTACAATAAAGGCAATCAATTTGATAGCAACAAAAATGAGGGGATTTGAGAGTCAATAAAAAAAGAAAAAAATATCTTTTAAATTATGAATATATTATTTTATTTTTAATTGTTTTTCATAAAACCCTATTTTCCTCTTTTTTAGCTTACTTAATTTTATGGGCTTTTATTTCTAGTTTATATCTAGAAACCCGAACAAAATATGATGTTCACACATATCATGTGAGATTTGAAGAGTCTCCATAGATATTTAGGAATAAATACCTTATCATGTGGAATAATAGGTTCTTGCAGATATCGCGATCATTAGTTCATACAGAAAATAACTAAATGGATTTTGTAAATAAATATTAAAAAGAATTTAATTAATGTATTTAAATAATAACGATTAAATCTTTTGGTCATGTGAGATTTCTAAATCCTTATAGACTTCTAGGATAATCGTATTATCGTATGAATCAATAAAGCTTCACAAGCATAATGATTAAGATTTATTTATATATATACACATGCATAAGAATTAAATTAAATTAAAATATATTTAAAAATATTATTTAATCCTTTATTGTGTAGTGATTTTGAATCTTCACAAATATTTATGTCATATTATCGTGTAAGTCAATAAGACTTTACAGCTTTGACAATTAACATTCTTTAAAAAATATGTATATACACCCTTAAATATTATTATTAATACTTAAAACTATAAATTAATAAATTAAGTTGTTAGACTCTTTTGTCGTGTGAGATTTCAAAATCTTCACACACATTTAGAATAGTCATATTACTATATGAGTTAATAAAAGGCTTTGTAGGTACAGTAATAAAATTTTCAATATATATATATATATATAAAATAAAATAAAAACAAAAATAATTTTAAAATCTTTTCTTTTTTCTCATTTCAAAATTTCAAAAATTGAAAAAAATAATTAAAATTAAATTACTTTTTACAATTTAAAACATACATATCAAAATTTTAAAAAATTATTTTATTTACAAAATGATGAATTATTTTTAATTATTTTTTTTCAAAAAATATTTTTACCAACAAACTTATAATCTCGAATTACGTAAACTTTGATCCCCATCACAAGATACATAAGCCTTGAAGTCTAATTCTGCATCAAGTTCGCCTTTGTAAATAAATAACTATTTCCTTTTTTTATTTTTAAAGTCTTACACGTGAATGAGAAAAGATAATTAAAATAAATTTAAAGCCATATTAATTTAGCACAATTAACTTCAACTAACTTTCTCACGAACAAGTATTACGGGTGCCTAACACATTTCCTACACTTAATTGACTCCTAAACTAGTTTTCTAATTTTGCAAACTATCTTTATCTCCTTTAAATGGTTTTTCAAGATTTTTTTTAAAATTTTAGTGGCGACTCCTATTTTACCGATTTTAGCTTTGAAGACCGAAATCTCCACTCTCGCGTGCCGTGCACGTCGCATTTTCAAGTGTGACAATTAAATTACAATTATATCTTTCTTTTTCCAAATAAATTACAATTATATCTATCCCTTATAGATGACTCCTTATATAAAAAAATATACAAGTAGCAAGATCAAGAGATGAAGTAAAGGAGAAGTGAGAAGATTATGACATATAGTGCTCCTTTCAACCATCGTCATTGCACGAAGTACGTTGAAAGAAAAGCTCCCAGCTTCAGCAAAAACACTCTTCTAGGCTCTAATGTTTGTTTATATTTTAATCTAGATAAGGGACTTTTTACTCTCTAACTAAGGTTTGGACTACCCAACCTCAATTGAAAAATAATCCAAAAACATCCATAGGTTTCTAAGTGGTTGCAAGTGAACTTAGAGATCTATAAGTTGATCATTGTATTAAAGAAAAGTTCTCTTTTTTCTAGAAAACCTTCGTTAAAACCAACATCAAGGGAAATAGAGTTAGAGTCACAGTCTCACTAAGTTCCACGTGGACTAGGTTCATCATCATCCATCTTATCCTCCTGAAAGTCATGACCAACATCAATCTCCACTTCCATTATAAGGAATCACTTAAGACCAAGCATGCAATAGTTGATGTTAGATTATGCTTAAAAAGGATTGAAGTTGAGGTGAACATAGCAATAGCAAGAGATTGGGCCCATTTCTCCCAAGTAGCCAAGACCAAAGCACCTGAGTTGTTTTTAGCATCACTGCTTGACTGAGGAAGGCAGTGCCATTAAATTTTTTATTAGACCAGTAAATGTAGTTCTTATTGACGTTTTAAAACTAGATTGAATGATTGTTCAACTAATTGAACCATTGACCAAATGGTAAAATGGTTTGGTTTTCTTCAAAAAATTATTCAAAGGGTCAAGCCAAGTTGAACAGGTTAAGAATCAAGAACTGTTATTGAACGGGGAAGAGTAAACAATTGAATATTGAGCATCATGTTGTACCCATGCCGCACCTATAGGTTGGTAGCAATGCTAAGTACATATAGTAATGAAGTGTGCCAACCATTGTGTGCAAACTTAGTGGAGGTTATACCATATGGATTTTTCTATCCTACTCCCTTTATTATGCTAGGGTGAACTTCCATCCATTATAATCATGCAAGTTTAATCAACATATGCAAATCTGAGCTCGTGTATATCATAATAATTTATCATCCTCATAATTTTCAAAACTTGCATGCTTATCACAGTCCACACCACATTATAGTTTACAATAGCTCATCATATAATTAACTCATAGTCAATCAAGGCTCACAATTCATATTTCAAATATCGCATAACCTTTGTATAAACATAATCATCAAGCATTTCATCACAAATATACATGCTTATCACATCTCTTCTAACATCACCAATTATGACCACTCATCATGTTAACACATTCAACTTATAGGCAATCCAGGCTTAATATCTCATGTTTCAATATCACATAGCATCTATATAAATATAATCATCAAGCACTTCATCACAATGAGCCATGTTTCATATTTGAGTAATAGTTCAAAATTAACATATTCATTTATAAGCTCATATTAAGCCATCCACAATAATGCTTAAAGTGAACATGTAGACATAATGATATACTATATTTAAATTTCTAGTTATCTCAACTCTTGATTTACCAATCAAGAGTACCCATGAATATCAAACAGAGCCTCTAATAAGCTCAAAAGCACAAAAAATGGTTAATCTACAAGTAAACACATCAATAGTCATTAATAACTAATTATTCTTAATTAACTCTAATCAAAGCCTAAACCTAAATATTTTATTGTGATCATCTACCCACAACTAAATTTATTTTTAGGTTCCATTAATTTACTTAAACTCCCATTAGTCTAATCAACTACTAATAACTCATAATCTCCTTAACTCAACCAATTAGCTCTAGGATTTAGTCCAAACCTTACTTTGAAATTCTAAAACCTCAATAGCATCATAAATCAAAAGTTAGACACTTAAATAAACACCCATTAATCCCTTTGAAGTCAAAATTATAGGCAAAATCACAACCTAATTTCAAATTCTCAAAGAACTACCCAAAAAAATGATGAAAAATGCACATAGAGGAAGAGAATAGTTGTAGGCACTTACTTTAGTGACTAGAAGATCTAAATAGGCTCAATTAGATGCTTACAACATACCTTAGCAAAGTTTAATTTCCTCATTCACTTTCAAACTCTCACTTAATTCTCTAATTTTTTGAGCTGAAATGTGAATCTAGAAGCTTAAAATCCAATTTTGGCCACGGTCAAGAGACTTTTAGCCACAGCCCAGGACCAAAAATCAAGGTTCCAAACATGTTTCATCCAAGAGGGCCCAAATGTGACCCAATACCACTTATGGTCCAATTCTAAGCCTTAATTAGGGTCCGATAGACCCATCAACCATCTGTACATTATCTTTTAATCTAAGTTAACTCTTAATTGTCTAATTTATCCTTAATTATTTAACTAACCTTTGGTTAAATTTTTCAGAATGTTACAGGATAGTTCAACTAATTGAACTATTGACCAAATAGTAAAATAGTTTGGTTTTCTTCAAAAAAGTGTTCAGAGGGCCAAACTAGGTTGAACAGGTAAAGAACCAAGCAGAGCCGGCTAAGTGGACTAATTTGAAGTTTTTTAAAAAAATTAATTCAAATACCAAAATGTATTGAATTTCAAACTCAACACTCGGATGAGCATCATCAAAGTGATAAGATATGAACCGTCTAGATTAAAAATGTGGATGATCCATATTTAAAGTTTTTATAAATTAAAATAAAAATTGTAAAAATTTTCATAAATATACTTTATCACCTATTTAGCCAATATATATTTAATTTTAAAGGTTCAATTTAATATTAAAAATTTTTATAAATTAAATATATAAATGTACTTTGGATAGTAAGTATTTAAATTTTTAAATCACAATTGTTTTAAAGAAATATTTTTTGGAGAGTGTCAGTTTGGATAGTATCTTTATTTTTTATATTATATTTATTAAAATAAAAATTTAATAGTAAATCTAGATTGTCTATATATATTTGAATAGCTAATTTATAAAAAATATAAAAAAATTTAAAATAAATTGAATCACTCAAATTAAATTTATATTGTTTAGATAGGTGATAAAGTAAATTTATTGAAATAGTACTTATAATTGTTATTTTAATAAATATAAAATAAAAACTTTAAATTTGAGCTGTCTATATTAAAAACTAAATGGTTCACATCTCATCACTTTAATAAGTACTGTGGTGCTGATTAATATAACGAGCACTGAAATCAATTGCCTCCTGTGATAGTATAATTCATTGAAATACAATCAAATTTAATAGTAGGAGAATGATGGCCAATTGATGAGATGACTTTAGAAAGCATTAAGAGACAAGGAAATTACGCAATCCTTTTGAGTTATGACCAAAGCTCAGACATGATGAACAGAGACGTCCTATGTGCTCATACGCAAATAGAAGTTACACTAGGTCTTCATTATACAAACAAAATTGACACATATTAAGCATGGCCATAAACTCTAAAACTTGAATTAAAATCCTAACACTAAAGCATTGTTCAACACTTCGGCAATCATAATCTAGGAAAGAACCAATTGTATTTTCAATTAAATGGTTGTATCTCATCTGAATTAATCTACGAGAAGGCCATGTACTTTAACTCATGCTTAATTTTTTTTTTTATTGAATAAGGGCATTTGTAACTTGAAAGAGTTTACAATAGAATAGAAATTCACAACCGATCTCTTTCATCATTCACTATCCCTTGAATGAGAGGTTGTTAATGATTAAAAGTACAAACAACACCCTAACTAAATAATCATCTAAATATTGAAATATCAATTGACATATTATATTGACCAAATATTGAAGCTCAGATGCGTGAAATGTGTCGTCTGTCCACCACCGAGGAGAGGATTCTTTCCTCTTTCCTTCCCATCCTCTTCTTTTCCATCTCTTTTTTAGCCATGAAATTAAGCTTTGAATAATTTAGATTTGACCTCTCATAAAATTATTCTTAAAATGATAAATTATTAAAAAATTATAAAAATAAAATTTAAAGTTCTAAAATTTAATATGAAAAAATAAAAAATACAATAAAAATAAAAAATTCAAATATTTTATAAAAGATTAAATCTGATATTTAATGGCTTTAAATTTAGAAGAGTATGAAAATGAATCCTCTCCCATTCAATATCTTGACAAACGCAAAGAGCTTGTTCCGATTAACGGGCATATAAGTTCATATAAATTTTCAATCTCTCCATTAACAGCTCACCTTTTATGAAATAGAGGGGAGTAATACTTATTAAAAAAAAGGTTTAATTTAGGGTGTGTTTGGATTAAAAAATTTACAATTGAGGTTAGGATTTAATTGAGATTAGCAAACTGAGATTAGAAAAAAAAAAGTCAATTAATGTAATGTAATTTATATTTGGATACTTTTTTTTTCAAAAGTTAGTTAGATAAACTGAAATTTATTTAGATGGTTTGATTCAAAAGCCAGTTGATTAAATAAGGATGTTTATATTTTTTGACTAACTAATAAGTAAAACATATTAAACTTTAAATCACAACTAATAAGTAAAATATCTTAAATATTCAATCACAAAAATCTAAAATAAATTAATATTCAATTGATATGAAGTATAAATTGATCTCTAATTATATCACGAATACGTTGCATCTGTCTCGACGATCCAGGTAGATTTGATGAGGATGCCTCACCAATATGGTATCTTCCTCATGGACATCTATACTTTTATCTTCAGCTTGTATGAACTGCTCATCAGTAATTGAATTTCTCCTGATAAAGTTATGTATTGTCATTGTTGCACAAACAATTTGAACTTGTGTTTTATATTTAAATTTGGGCATGTTTCGTATAATTGCAAACCTATTCTTTCATACTCCAAAAGTTCTTTCTATAATGCATCTAAAACTTGAATGATAATAATTGAAAACCTCATTATTGTTTGCAAATCCTGCAACTCACCTAAATTTTGGAAGGTGATAACATTTGCAACGATATAGACCAAGATACCCATTTAGTGTTAAATAACTAGAATCAACTAAATAATATTTACCTATTAAATAAAAGAAATTATTGTAAACCTTACCAACATTAAATCAGTATAATAATAATTATAGTAAATTTAATAAAATATACCTGGAGGTGGATGCGAAAAATGCATTAAAAGAGTTGATAGGGCATTATTAAACACTCGAGCATCATGAGCCATACCTTCCCATCCCGCAACGACAAAAGTAAAACACATGTCCCAATCACATATAGCCATGACATTTTGTGTTGCATATCCCTTTCTTTCAATAAATTTGATTTGATCAGCAGCACTAAGCACATATGGCACATAAGTGCCATCAATTACTCCTATAGCATCCTTAAAGAATGCCAATACTGTGGATCATTTTGAATTTTCGAATGACATCATTGAAACATAGGATCAAGTGGCTTTATGTTTTCTTTGGAAAGGTTAAGGCAGGCAGTTAATACTTTATGAAAATTTCTATGGATAGTTTCCTCTGAATGTTCAAACTGTTCATGTATCATCTTATTACCAACTCCATGCCTAACTGTATTAAAAAACATTCCAACCATTTCTTTAACTCCCATTTTTTTATATTCTTTAGACCAAGATCAACTAGTGTTGCACATAGTTGCCTAAACAAATGTTTTTCCATTCGAAACATTTCATAACAACGATCAGGATGATCTTGCAAAATCTCATTGACCCACATTTGCCTTGTTTGCTTGCTAGTTCTCCGTGGCTCTTTACACACATATGACATCACATATTCACTAACTAATTGACATATTTCTTCTTGCTCAGTTATATCTTGTTGTAATAAGGAAGTAGTTGATGAGCCATATCTACATCCCAACCTTTATTCCAACTTAACATATATTCATTGAAATCTTCCATGATTTTTCAACTTGAGGTAAAAGTATGTAAATATCACTTGTATATAATATAAAATTCATAGTATATAAATATCATTCAACAACATAAAAAATAAAGTATAAGATAAGCATTAGATAAAAGTTAAATATTCACTACAAACCAAGTCATTATAAGCATAGCAAACTACAAGTCAAAATAAAGCAACTACTACAAGTCAAAGACAAGTCAAGTCATCATAAGCCTATATAAAAATTCATCCAGATGTATTCTTCGAAATAAAATTGTCAATGGTAGACTTGATGCTTCAACCAATTGACCAAGCGATCGGGATGATCTTTAAGTTGCCAATAAGCATCTCGCATAGGCTTGTACAGAATAAGATTGACACATCTCCAATGCAAATCTTTATCACCAAAAACTTCTGGAAGTCCATTCAGGTGAGCCAACACCTCAGAAACTCCTATGTCATTTGCCAAAATCTTGTTCACTATTTCTATTCTAGCCCTATTATCCTTAGCTATTTCACTCATTGCATCTACTATTTTCATTGAGGTAGGGACTTTTTGCTTTTTCCTCCCACCAACTCCCCCACCCTCTTTCTCTTGCCTTGACTTCCATCACCACTAGTTCCATCACTATTTGTGGTGACATTCAGGCCCAACAACTCATCAGTGACCCCGTAAGTGCTACAGTATCTGATAAATTTAGCTTCTCTTCACTATCACCGAATCCTTCTTGAAGGTCAATAGTGGGGCGATATACATCATCATCCTCCTCTGTTTGGGTTTAGGTAGCAGACGGTACAAATAGTATCTCCCCAATTGCTAAGACATCTCTGAATATCAAGGTTGATTCCCTTGCAAACCTCAACCCTTTATGTCTAAATTTTTCATAAAGGAGATTTTTCTGCAAGCCTTCAAGTAACCAACAATTAAGATTCTCAAATTAAATTTTAATCTAAAAAACACTTAATAACTTATCCATACCAATATTTTTTGCTCCCACCACTCATCTGAAGCATCGACAGTATTCTTGATACTTTCCCATCCTAAGCCGGTCTCACTAGAAAATAATTTGTACCATTTGTTCTACTCGTTCTTCATGTTTTCCAATTTATTTTTTAGTTGCTTTCATTTATACTTTTTTCCTGTTTTTGCCTTAAACACCTCAATTATTACTTACCACCCATTTTTATTGAAAGCAATTCCTTTCCTTTGTTTCCTATACACTTGCTCCAAGCATTCCTTAATGAAAATCTCTGTCAAGGTCAAATTCCACACGGCTTTTCCTTCATCACTGTGCATTGTTCTATAGACTAGCCAGCTATCACAAACATGCAAAATTAATAAATATCTCTACATATTTCTAAAATGAGATATAACAAATGTTATAACAAAAGTAGAGTTTGTATAAATGTAAAATACATATTATTGGTGCAGTGAAAAAAATGGAAGAAATTCAAAAGCAGTTGAAGAACATACTAGAGAAGGTAACAGGCATGATACTAAATTTATTGGGGGTGTGCAATAAAGAGAAGAAATCAATAAAGAGTGATAACTAAATGCTTCAAATGAACTCATATCCAAGTTGTCTAGACCCAGATTAAGCCATAGGTCTCGCGCAACATAAGGACACATCCATCATCACAATTCTCCACCAAACCTGATCCCAAGTCCTAACCCAAGACCAAACTGGTGGACTCCAGATCTTCAAAAAGGTTTCGGTGCTGCATCGTATCATAGTGAGCAAGAGTGCTCATCGATATTCCTTTGCATTTTTCCACAGGCCCTCACCTGAAACTCCTCTCTCTCTCCTTTTCACTCTCATCCTCGAGTACAGGACCTAACCCAACTCGTCTCTCAAGCAACCCATATTGGAATCAACATAGATAAGAAGCAGAGCACAAGACAAAAAATGAAAGGCAACTAGAAAAAATGAAGGCAAAGGAGATAGTTTAGACTTTAGAATCTAAAGCAAAAAACAAAAGCTGCTCACAGTTCATTAAAAAAGAAAAAGAACCAGAGGACAGCACAGCAAGGAATGAGATGACGTAAGCAAAGCAAAATTAAATGACGAAGAGGAAGAAAAAAACTCAACACAGCAGCAATGAAGGCAAGGAATGAGATGAAAGGAAGAACCTTACTTGCCAAAGACAGTCAACGGGGAGTAGATCCGGTGATGGCAACCTCAGATCTGGCAGAGATAGTGGAGATTGAGACACGACTGTAACATGGAGAAGCCACTGCACAAGAAACTACACTTTCATCTTAGAGCTCAGTGCTTCAACGTGGAGATGTTGGAGCTTCAACTAAGGTAGAAGCAAAGTAGATTTGAACGCGACTATAATGTCTGGAGCTCGGGAGGTTAAGTGAAGCAGATCTAGAGGTGAAGTGAAGCAAAGTAGTTTAACTATATGGCTAGATGATAGTCCATATTTTAGTGTGTTTGAGTAATTCATATTTCACAATTGTGAAGTTTTAACATTTGAGTGAGAAAAATTGTCACTACTAAATGGATAGAGAAATGTTTTCGAAAAGTGTTTCCTAAAATAAATGATTTAAATATGAATTTTCAAAAATAATTTAAAAAAAGATTTAAAAAGAAAAATGTTGTAACATCCCAAAATTTAACCTAAAATTAAGTTAATCAATAATAAATGAGTAATTTTGTAGGAATATTTAGAGACAAATAATTTTGATTAGGATGTTATTATTTAGATTTAATTTAGATAAATTTTAAGTTATGGTTTTTTTAGATAATAGAAATAAGAATAATATTAAAATAAAAGAAAAAAGAGATATAAATTAATTAAAAAAAAAAGAGATGAGGGACGGATGAAATCCGTTGGGGGGGTGTAAAGGGGGAAAAAAGAAATGAAAGAAAGTGAGTGTAGGACCTGCGCTTAAATTAAAAATACACACCTCTTCTTCATTCTTTCATTCATTATTTGGCTCACAAAGGGGAAATACAGAAACAGTGCATGTGTGCGTGCGGACAACAAAATTTGATTCAATGCTCCATAAGGAGATATTTTGAGTGAATTTTCAAATATTTTAAAATTATGTAAGTATTTTAAATATTTTTCTTAATTATATTTTCTCTTTAGTTTTTGATTTTGGGGTTATGAAAATTTTAAGGTTTGAAAGGGGATAAATTTATGATGAATAAATATGGTGGTTAAAATTATTGGTAGTATAATAAATATTTTAAAGTATTATTTTGTTCATGAAACTTGAATTTGAGGCTTTTTAATTGAACCTTAGACTCCTTAGATTTTTGGTTAAATTTGAAAATATAACTTAATTTTTTGATGTTTAAAAAATTATTTGAAATAAGAAATAGATTACTATGGCTATAAAATGATGATTATTGGTTTTAGACTAAGTTTATATTTTTTGGATGTTTTTATGTGCGAATTTATGGAATAAAAATGAAATTGATATTAGAAAATTGTTTGAAGGATTATTTTAGTCAAAACTTTAATGAAACTTTTGTGAAAGAAGCTATTGAACCAAGTGGATAAGTTCAAATATAAAAAATTAGATTTTAGAGTTCAAGAGGTTAAGATTAAGGTCTTAAAAAATAAAAATATTTAAATGTTAGAATTTAAGTGAAAATCATATTAATAATATTAGTGACATATTGTGATATGATTAATTATAAATTATTTATCATTGAGCACCATTCAAGTGTTGAAAATCTTTAAAAATATTAATTTGAGGAGTAACCTTTGACCTCTCAAATGTTAATTTAACTAGGAGGAAATTTATTTTATGTATTTGTGTGTTAATTAATTGTTTATGTTTATAAAATAAATGAATATATATATATATATATATATATGTGTGTGTATGTATGTATGTATTTGTCATTAAATTTTAAATTTATTGTTCGTAATGCATATGTGGCCTTGTCGAGATTTTATGATTTATGACAAAGCTAATTGTGGCATATGTAAAAAATTTGAATGTGATGGCCATATGTGGAGAAAATGAAATGAATATAAAAGCTTGCTGGTAATGTGAAATATTAATATTAGTTTATGCTTTTATGAAATAATGTGACATGATTTGAGTAATAAGATTGAGGGTTGATGATGATGTGTATACTCTTAATTATAAATTGTGAATTATATATGATGATAAATTGTATATGAGCATGTTGAGTTTTAATATAATGTTAATATGATTTATGTAATAACATGAAAATTATGCATGAGATATGATTGAGATATGATAATTTTTTTATGCTTGTTGAGCATGAAAATTTGATAAACATGCGGGATAATTATGAGTTATATATTTAAGACTTATTAAAATGTATTTTCTCATGAGCATGATCATTTGATGGGAGTTTGCCTTAATAAAGGAACAAGTAGTTGTGCAAAATCCATATAATAATTGACTATTAATCATTAATTTTAAGGGTTATAGTCGCTACTTATCTTGTAGGGTATTGTAGCATTGTTCCTATTAAGGAAACTCTATTAGCCTACCTGAACTTTTGGATGGGGTTAGTTTTAGGTATGACACTATAGTATGTGAATTGGGGGGAAATTGTGTTCATAAGTGAGTAAGCTAATCCTATATTAGTAGCTCCTCACGGTATGATTAAGGCCCTAGTTATCCTCACCACATGGACGATTCCTTTAAGTTATTGGCCCACTATTTCCTATTAGATGAAGTAAGGGAATATAAAGAAGATATTGATCTTACATTTCATTATTGTAATGTCATGTGAGTGATTGATAGTTATAATTAAAATTATGATTGTAATTATGGAAATGAGAACATGTGATAAATATGTGAAAAATGTGCACGCGAGCACTTGGGCCAATTTTCTGAGAACATTCAACACCTATAGGTTGTGAGCCATATTAGTATCAAGTTCTCGAGTTTTGAGAACTGAATTGTGATCAATGTGTGACTACTTATATGAGTGTGTACTTATTTTGTGGGATATGCATGTATTTTTATATAGGGTTTGCAATTATCATAACATACATATTTTTTTTCCTCTGTGAGATAGCACTAACTGTTTTTTTTGTTTTATGGTATTACTTCCATCCATAAGAGGGAAGAATATGGTGCAAACTATGAATACTGCCATCAATAATTTGGCAAATCCACTAAGACTAGGGAATTAGGTTGTGGTGGAAAATGAAACATCATTGGCTTAAGTCCAACAAGGGCAGGTGATGCTAGAGATACTAAACCCGATTGAATAAGTTCAAGTCCTAATTCAACTAAAACCTTCTTTTCACGCTCCAGTTCAACCCGATTGAATAATGACATGACTCTTCTTACTTCAATATTGAAGGACATCCAAAAGAGGATGGATGTGTATGACTTAGTCATATTTTTGGAAGCCTGCTGAGGGAAATAGCAAAGTTTTTGTGAATGTTGCTAGTAACTTCGAGGAGAAGCAAGGTGAAGTGAATCAGGAAGGCAATAATTGACAAGAGGAAGTCCTCCAAGGGTTCTGAACAGAGTGATTAGAGCAACTCCGTAAGGTAGAGAAAAAGGAAGAATAAGGGCAAAGAGAAAGAAAAAGAAGTCACCATTGACCATGCCTTCAAGAGATTCATAAGATTGAGCCCCCTATCCTTTAAGGGTTCTATGGTGGACCGAGCTAGAAAGAAATGAATTGATAGAGTAGAGTCTATTTTCTCTATGATGACTTGCATTATTGAACAGTGGGTCTGGTTGGCTACTTCAAGCTTGAAGATGTAGCTAAACAATGGTGGGAAAACATTAAGCTAATTGATGGCTCCAAATTAATCTAAAGTCAATTTAGGAAGAGGTTCTTTGCCCACTACTTTTCACCAACTGTAAGGGCAGCAAAAGAAGCTGCATTCCACAATTTGAGACATGGTAGCATGAATGTTAAGGAGTTCATAGCCAAATTCAATAAGCTCTTCAAATATTCCTTATACTTGAAGAGTAATGCCGAAGAAGAATGGAAGTGTGAGCAATTCCTAGATAAGATGAGTTCTGAGTATAGCAAGCAACTGACAGGTCTTGAAATTGAATCATTTGAAGTCATGTGTAAGAAGTTCAGGGTTGTTGCTAGAAAAAGTCAGATGAATGATGATAATCAACAAGATGTCTAAGGTCGGTATTCCTCTTTTATGGGCTCTATTGGGGGTGTGAGCAAGAAGTTGAGTTACAGCTCGAGATTCTTTTAAGGGTTATAGTGGAGGTGGAGGAAGCAATAAGAATAATTTCTTCAAGGGATCACAATCTAAAGGATCTCAATCTAAAAGCTTCAATTTCAAGAGCTTTGGTAGTATGACCGCATTATGATAACTGTGAAAGATTCTACATCACCAATTGTTGGGTATACTATAGATGTAACAAGATGGGTCATATCGCCTATAACTGCCCAGAGGTTATGACTGATGAGAGATCTATAACACCCCAACTTTACTAACTAAAAACTTAATCAAATACTACGGTAATAAAAATATCTAAACTAATAAAAATAATTACCATGGTATATAGATTTAAAGCCAATTCTTGAATTTATTTTGAAAAGATAATCATGATAGAAAAGAGTTAATCTATATTTTAGAAAACTATCATGTTCTACAAAAATTTCATTTACTAAAAAGATATTTAAAATTTAGAATTGATAAAAATGATTAAACTAGTTAAAAAGGGCTACGAAGGTTATAAAAGTTTGCACTTACTATTTAAAATCATAAATACAACCCTATCATGGTAGAAAAGAGCCTACCATGGCAGATAGAAAAGAACCAAATAAATAAATAAATATTCCATTTAACAAAAGTCTAAGCTTACTAAAGCCTGCAACACGCGTGTCACATCTCACCATAAATATTCAAATATTTATTTCAGTAAATGTCTCAACACTTAGAATTTTATATTAAAATATTTTCTCTAAATAGATCTATTAAGAAACTTCTATGGCCTTAGGCCTCAACTAGTAATACTCTTTTCAATCATCAATAAATAATAAACCATTTCAAAACTCAACCCAAATGACAAATGAGTCCTATACTGGCAAATTATTATTCTACAAATTAAAATGGGTTTTAAAGCATACTCAAGCTAAACCCTAAGGTTCCAGACACTTCCCCTTTACTCTGCTAAGCTTACCTAAAATGTTAAAGAGAGGGGTGAGCACTAATGTCTTAATAACCCAGAATTTAACCATACATACACAAACTACAACTACACACAAGTGAGTGCATAAAAATTATTCAGTTATAACATAAGAATTTCATAGGATATAGCTCATAACATGTCAATATGCAATACCAATAATCTCCCTTGTTACTTCGTCCATCCTTATTTTGCTGACTGGAACCATAGGCTTAAATACAGTCTGGCCCACATGTTGGACTGACGAAGCTTCTCCAGTACTCAAGATATACCCGGCCAAAGGTACAGAGCCCAAGCCCAGACTATGGTTCCCCTCCTTGAAATACCCCAACCAGGAGGTGTCACTGTCCCACATTCTCCCTTTACAAACCTGGCCAGGTAAGTATTGGGGAACGGCACTTTAAAAAAAGCCAAACACTGTGCGTGCAGTGGAGGCAAACCACGTGGTTACTAGATTGTATATACATCAACATCATCATCTCCTCATCAACCCATCCCCTAATGCATACCACACATATACAACATTCACATCACATACAAGCACACTTGAAAAGAAATATAAATATCTCATTCGATTAACTAAATTTACAAACATGCTTGAAAGAAATAAACCACTCTTAAATGATACACAATTTTCATCAAACAAACATTATTAATCTGCATTCACAAGCATGTTTAAAAAAAAAAACACCAACAATAGTATATAGCTAAACTACAGGCATGCTTGACAGGATTCAAAGTAATATATGAATTTCTCACAATTAAATTTTATGATATGCGCATTTGTTATCAAACACAAAGCTTGCACACATATGGAAAGACTCCAAGTTACCTGTTCTCCTTGAGCTAATAAGTAGTCCCATAGTAAAAATCTAAGCAAATAAAGGCTCTTAGTAAGACTCTATAGAAATCACATACATACAAAAATATTAAGATACAATTTAAAGTTAATAAATATTACTTTAAAACTATTCTGAGATAACTCTAAAATTACTCTAGGACCTTAAAGCTATCCTAAATGACTCCAAAATTTTCTCCTTTTTTTTTAAGACCCATGTCCCTTTACGATTTAATTAATTTGTTAGATTAGTCTGAGTTCATGCTAAACTCTAATTATACAATTTTTTTAAATTAAATCTTTAAGTGTTAATCTAGATTTTTTTTTTTATAGATATAAGGCTATACGTGACTAGGGAAGAGTAATTATTAAAATTTCGTAAAGGAAGCTAATTATTATATTATATAATATATGCACACATGGTGATAGCTACTGTGAAGAAAAGTACAATCGAGGAGGAAGAACAATTAGTGTATATGTTTATAACTCAAAAGTTAGAGTAAAGAAAAGGAGTTATCCAAAAAAGAGTAAACAAAAGGACAAATGAGGAGGAACGACTTGACCAACCGTTCGCGTACTGTGTGTGTTGTTTATTATATATGTATAAGGCACAGGAAGAGGAAAAACGAAAGAGAGATGGGAGAAAAGACAAGGAAGGATACCTGCGAGCGCTCTTGGGAAATAGCAGGCGGCCGTGTTCAGAGAAAAGTGAATAAAACTAAATGACCGTTGGGGTAGGGTTTTGTTATATTTTAGACCTCTAAATTTATACCCTTAAACTAATTTTTTTTTCATTAATTATTATTATCTTTATAATATCTTTAAAGATAATTTTAAAATGATCTAATATCTTTTAAAATTTAACAAGATTATCTGACTTTTAATATTATGTATCTATAAGTTTGTTTCAAAAATTTATTAAATTTAATTATTTTAGTTATTAATTACATATATATATACATATTACTGTCTTACTATTTTAGGCCCAATACTTAATTCTATGCTCTTTATGGTACCTATCAATAATCTAAGACTAAGTAAAAATTAAAATGTTACAATTCTTCTATCCTTTAAAAAATTTTGTCCTCAAAATTAAACTCCCTCATCAATATCCAACAACTTTTGCTTATTGACTTGTCATATATGTTCTCCTAAAATCATCTCCTGTTACTATTTCTTTAATATTAACTCTCATTATTTGTCATTTGCCCCCAAAAAACTTGTACATCTTACCGGTTTGATCCTTGTTAAAGTTGTAGTTGACTGGATTTGGAGTATATTCCATCAACTATTTTACAACATCACAACAATCATTCATATCACCACGCAAATTCTGAGGAGACAATCTACAAGTTAAATGGCAGCATTTATTACCAAACACATACAATTCACTTTTTATTTTTATTTTATTTTTTTCAAGAGAGAGCTATCGAAATTGTCCTTCAACACGCAACCCACATAATTTACTTTTGACGTTTTCGCTACGCTATTCTAATTAATCACAACTTTAGGGATTTTCTTTTATATATTTTGATCCACACCATCCTCGTAGTTTGCTTAAAATCCCACTCAAAGACAACATAATATACCATACTAGCTATACCTGTTCTATAACCCATCTCAATCTATAACTCTTCTTCCCACTTATTATGGTCATTTACTATGGCATAGTTTCTCCTAACAAATATTACATTTTTTTTTCAAGCACATGCTCTAACACTTGAAATACAAACTTTATCACTTGATTATTGAAAGATATTTAATTGATTGCCCTTTAAACTGCTTTCATGACAAATATAATTAACTTTGGAATTCATAAAAATTATTTTTATGCTTATACTCATTTCTCAATGGAGATCATAAGAATCTTTGAAGAATGTCTACAACTACGATTTAATTGATTCCTTAAAAAAAATCAATACATCTATTTCCAAAAAGGTTATCATAATTGAAACATTATTAGCTTGTTCTTAATCCATGAACTTTCAACAAAAACCTCTCAATTCAAAGGAAGCATTACCCACAACTCAACTCGACAGGCACAAAGTTTAGTATCCTTAATAAAATCTCAATATCATAATTTTTTTTCAGCATCCACACTAATTACCCAGCCAACACCTTACATTGTCTCTCATTCTTTAGGGGAAAAAAAAAAACAAACACGCCAAAGAAAAAAATTAGTAACTCTCATAACTTGCAAAAATTTCTCCATGCAAGAAAATCCTAGCTAAAGAAAAAATCATTTGATTCACTTTTAACTACTTTCTAATTATTACGAGTGACTTCTTTCTCTAATTAGGACTATATACAAAGTCCTTATTAAAAAAAGCTAGAGTAAGTTTTTTTTTTTTTTGAGCTAGTCAGAACTCGACAAAAATGCAACAATTTAACTTGTTTTTATATATAGGATGAACGTTACAATTTAGGCTACATATATATATATATATATATTTATTTATTTATTTATTTATTTATTTATTTATTGGGACTATTGTGTTTTGGAACCACTGAGCAAAGTTACACCAATCTCATATTGTAGTTGGACAGCTTAATTATATAATAATGACAACACAAACACATAATGCAAAAATTTAGGCTTAAAAATGATCTTTTTGTAAATTCTTTCGAGACATGTGTACTGGTTCATAAAGTGCAAATTATTTGTTATTTATTATAAACCTGACAAAAAGTTGATAATATTTTGTCTCTTCTAAACATTTCCTGAGTTATATACCTAATCACTACCCAACTTATGTATTTATTATAAGTGCTCTCTATGTTGAAATATTAAGGGAGCATTAAGGAAAATGAATAATAAAACCCTTTATTTTGATATTTTAAATTCCACCAAGAATGGAAACATTGATTTCAAAATATATTTTTTTTGGAATCCACAATTCAAAAATATTTTCCTTTGTAACACATGAAAATATCACATTCACAAACTATTATTATTATTATTATTATTTTGGTTTGGTAATACACACAAAAAAAATTATACTTTTTTTTGGATAACTTTTTTTTTTAACTGGACAAAATCATCAAATAAATTCCCAACAATACCTCAAGTTCGTATGGAAAATTAAATGTGAATGAAAAGTACTTGCTCACGTAATATCTTAGTATCCATAATATACTTTATAAAAACTCTTCATTTTAAAAAAATAGATTTCAAAAATGATAATAAAATCTCAAAAAATCTGTGTACTGTACACCTTTCAAATTCATAATGAAATCCATTAATAAACTTGAGTTTCATATTTTTATTTTTAAATAAGCCTAAAGAAAACCATTCGATAGGTTCTATCATTTTCCTTTCATAAGACTATCATATTTACAAAATTAATCAATACATCTATACATTTTTCTAATTGACATCATACCTGTAAGCTACTAAAGGTTGTCATATAAAGTTTACTTTTCCTTTGATGCCAACATCATTGATAAAGAGCACACTTGCTGACTTATATAATCATATCTATCAAATTTCATCTCAGTCTATCTAATTAGTTTTGAATTCTCTTACAACAATTTACTACGAACTTATGCACATAGTCACCACCTATACTGCACGTATTCCAACATTCCTATTAAGCCCTCTGCCCAAATGTTATTCTTAGGACTTGGTATCAATACTTGTCATTATTATTCTTACGACCAATCATCTACCCCTTTAGTTACAAAATGTTTCTCTTATAAATCTCTATAACTTTGAAAGTTTTTTTAAAAAAAAAACATCACAAAAATAACACTTATCAATTTGCTTTGAATAATTAATAGATACATTTGAAAATCCTGTTTTTTTTATTAAGTTCCAAATTAAAGGTGTAAAGTGATATTTTAAATTGAAAAAAAAAAAACTTTCCCAACTATTCACACAACAAGTTTCATATCTACCACTTCCCCATATCTTTAAGAAAATATCATTGGTTCATACAAATTTTTGTATCCTCAAAAATGCTAAAACCTTGAGAGTAAAAAAAATAATAATAAACTTATTCATTTCGTAAAATTTTTATATACTTACTCCTAATGCTGTACAAAAATTATTGTTTTCATTATTTTATTTATTTTCGTGTCCTTACCTATACAATACACACTATTTTCGCAATATATTTTCATTATTTGAATCCTCTGTCGCACTCACTGCCCTATCATATCACTCCCAATCTCCTACTCATGATTATATTTTTCTGCATATAACCTATAGATTTCGCATTTCAATGCCTTATCAATTAGAACCACTATAATAATCATTATCTTCAATTGTGGCAACTGATACTCCTTCTTTATGGGGACCAAAATTTTGTAATATTGTGCACTCTATAACTCATTACCAAAATTCTTGCGGAATATCTTCATCACATTTTTTTTCTTATTGTTTTAGTAACCATACCCTAATAAAATGACATAATTTTCTTCTAATTTGTTTGAACTTCCTACCACTATGGCACTATCATGTCTTTCTTGAAAGTATTCTCGTAACATGATTGTCATATCATCTTCCTTTTCTTTTATTTAATGCTAAAATTTTCAATTTCATCCACATGCTATTGACTCTAAAAGAAACATAACAGTTGGAGCTGGCTATTGAACTACACCAACAAATCATGATCTAAAACTTCGGTCTTTGTGTATCCTCTTTTCCTTCTAATGATGCAAGTTATTCATAAAAAAAATCATCCAAATTCTATTACCTAAACAGCACAAGGGGAAGTAATTTGTGAATAATATATTGCCAGTATTCTAATGCATGATGCAACCCAACCACAGTCGAGACCAAACTAGGCTCGGATACCAAAATATAACACCCCAACTTTACTAACTAAAAACTTAATCAAGTACCACCATAATAAAAATATATAAACTAATAAAAATAATTACCATGGTATATAGATTTAAAGCCAATTCTTGAATTTATTTCGAAAAGATAATCATGATAGAAAAGTTAATCTATATTTTAAAAAACTACCATGTTCTACAAAAATTTCATTTACTAAAAAGATATTTGAAATTTAGAATTGGTAAAAATGATTAAACTAGTTAAAAGGGGCTACGAAGATTATAAAAGTTTACACTTACTATTTAAACTCATAAATACAACCCTATCATGGTAGAAAAGAGTCTACCATGGTAGATAGAAAAGAACCAAAAATAAATAAATATTTCATTTAA
This sequence comes from Prosopis cineraria, assembly GCF_029017545.1. NCBI lineage: Eukaryota > Viridiplantae > Streptophyta > Magnoliopsida > Fabales > Fabaceae > Prosopis > Prosopis cineraria. Next base: position 26,447,553 of record NW_026555344.1, on the reverse strand, counting down.
CAAAAGTCTAAGCTTACTAAAGCCTACAACATGCGTATCACATCTCATCATAAATATTCAAATATTTATTTCAGTAAATGTCTCAACACTTAAAATTTTATATTAAAATATTTTCTCTAAATAGATCCGTTAAGAAACTTCTATGGCCTTAGGCCTCAACTAGTAATACTCTTTCCAATCATTGATAAATAATAAACCATTTCAAAACTCAACCTAAATAACAAATGAGTCCTATATTCGCAAATTATTATTCTACAAATTAAAATGGGATTTAAAACTTACTCAAGCTAAGCCCAAAGGTTCCAGACACTTCCCCTTTGCTCCGCTAAGCTTACTTAAAATGTTAAAGAGAGGGGTGAGCACTAACATCTCAGTAACCCAAAATTTAACCATACGTACACAAATTACAACTACACATAAGTGAGTGCATAAGAATTATTCAGTTATAACATAAGAATTTCATAGGATATAGCTCATAACATGTCAATATGCAATACCAATAATCTCCCTTGTTACTTCGTCCATCCTTATTCTGCTGACTGGAACCATAGGCTTAAATACAGTCTGGCCCACATGTTGAACTGACAAAGCTTCTCCAGTGCTCAAGATATACCCGGCCAAAGGTACAGAGCCCAAGCCCAGACTATGGCTCCCCTCCTTGAAATACCCCAACCAGAAGGTGTCACTATCCCACATTCTCCCTTTACAAACCTGACCAGGTAAGTATTAAGAAACAGGGCTTTGAAAAAGGCTAATCACTGTGCGCGCAGTAGAGGCAAACCACGTGGTTACCAGATTGTATATACATCAACATCATTATCTCCTCATCAACCCATCCCCTAATGCATACCACACATATAAAACATTCACATCACATACAAGCACGCTTGAAAAGAAATATAAATATCTCATTCGATTGACTAAATTTACAAGCATGCTTGAAAGAAATAAACCACTCTTAAATGATACACAATTTTCATCAAACAAACATTATTAATATGCATTCACAAGCATGCTTAAAAAAAACACCAACAATAGTATATAGCTAAGCTACAGGCATGCTTGACAGGATTCAAAGTAATATATGAATTTCTCACAATTCAATTTTATGATATGCGCATTTGTTATTAAACACAAAGCTTGCACACATACGGAAAAACTCCAAGTTACCTGTTCTCCTTGAGCTAATAAGTAGTCCCATAGTAAAAATCTATGCAAATAAAGGCTCTTAGTAAGACTCTATAAAAATCGCATACATACAAAAATATTAAGATACAATTTAAAGTTAATAAATATTACTTTAAAACTATTCTGAGATAACTCTAAAATTACTCTAGGACCTTAAAGCTATCCTAAATGACTCTAAAATTTTCTCCTTTTTTTAAGACCCATGTCCCTTTACGATTTAATTAATTTGTTAGATTAGTCTGAGTTCATGCTAAACTCTAGTTATACAATTTTTTTTAAATTAAATCTTTAAGTGTTAATCTAGATTTTTTTTTTTTATAGATATAAGCCTATACGTGACTAGGGAAGAGTAATTATTAAAATTTCGTAAAGGAAGCTAATTATTATATTATATAATATATGCACACATGGTGATAGCTACTGTGAAGAAAAGTACAATCGAGGAGGAAGAACAATTAGTGTATATGTTTATAACTCAAAAGTTAGAGTAAAGAAAAGGAGTTATCAAAAAAAGAGTAAACAAAAGGACAAATGAGGAGGAACGACTTGACCAACCGTTCGCGTACTGTGTGTGTTGTTTATTATATATGTATAAGGCACAGGAAGAGGAAAAACGAAAGAGAGATGGGAGAAAAGACAAGGAAGGATACCTGCGAGCGCTCTTGGAAAATAGTAGGCGGCCGTGTTCAGAGAAAAGTGAATAAAACTAAATGAACGTTGGGGTAGGGTTTTGTTATATTTTAGACCCCTAAATTTATACCCTTAAACTAATTTTCTTTTCATTAATTATTATTATCTTTATAATATCTTTAAATATAATTTTAGAATGATCCAATATCTTTTAAAACTTAACAAGATTATCTGACTTTTAATATTATGTATCTATAAGTTAGTTTCAAACATTTATTAAATTTAATTATTTTAGTTATTAATTTACATATATATATATATATTACTGTCTTGCTATTTTAGGCCCAATACTTAATTCTATGCTCTTTATGGTACCTATCAACAATCTAAGACTAAATAAAATTTAGGATGTTACAAAATCTATTGTTCTTGCTTGTTTGTTTGCGATGTCCAAGGAGGAAGCAGAAGCTTCTCCAAAATTGATCAAAGATACAATTATTCTTAATGACCAACAAATAAAAGCATTGTTTGATTCGGGTGCTATGCATTCTTTTATTGCAATAGATTGCATGACTAGATTAAAAATGATTGCGTGTGAAATGGATGTTATTATGAATGTTTTATGTTTCTACACTGACTGAGGCCTTTGCTAGGACTAGTCGTATGTGTTCTAATGTCAATTTAAAGTTTGGTGATAGTGCTATAGTTATTGACTTAATTTGTTTGTCTTTATTAACCATTAATGTGATTGTGGAAATGAACTGACTATCAGCTAATGGAGCGACCTTAGATTGTAACCAAAAGATAGTCCTATTACTAATAAATACTACCACTTCTATAGCCCCTGAAAAGACTATACATAGCGTTGTGGTGGAAACAAATGGTTGGTCTGATTTAGGATTATACTGATGTGTAAACTTTGGCATCAAATGACCTTGAGAGCATTTGTTGAAGATCTTTTCCAATTCAATCTTAGAACTCAAGGGATTAATCTACCAAATTTTGGTTAATTAAATCTAAGCTCTAATGTTAATGTATTAATTCTAGAGTTTATGTGATTTTGACCAATCATTTTAGCTTGGGAGCTAATAATAATTAAAATTACTCTAGGAGATGCCATTGTTGGTGTATAAGTCTTGCACTTTACTTGGCCAATTTTTGAATATTGCTACTTAAGGGAATTGATTGAAATTACTTTGTTTGGTGTTCTAACTAAATTGACTTGAGCTCATTGATTGTACCTATTATGCATTTTGGACTGCATGAGGACTATTTTTGATTGCTTTGCTCGTTGTGCTTAGTGCCTTTCACTTAATGTTTGGAGCATGCATTTGATGTTTATAAATCTTTTGCATGTTTTGTACCCTTTAATAGGCTTAAGTCTTGTTTGTTTTGGTTTAAGGTAAAGCTCATGTTCGAGTATAAGGGCAAGTTTTGTGTTGACTTCATTGTGGTCTTATGGTTTGACTTTATGGTTTTATTTTTGTTCTGCTATTTGTGGCTCAGTTTGTTTTGTTTTGGGCTTTTATGCAAGCCATTGGTAGGAAAAGTGTCTTGATTTCTCAAAAAACCAAGGTTATTAAGGTTGGTGAAAGCTCTAAGGTATCAAGATGGGATAAAACTCTCTTTGCCACTACTACAATTCATGATTATTTTGATCAACATTTGAAAGAGTGAAAGATTGTCAAAGAAAGAACTTTCCTATTAAAATAGTCTAAAAAACTTTACAATGATTTACATGAGATATACCATGCCACTAGCCTCATTCGTGAAAGGAGTAATGCCTACAAGCTGCTTGTAGAAGTTTATTATGCCTATGTTGCCTACAAAAATATATTATGATGCAAGATAAAGAACAAATGAGTGGATATCATTGTGGAAACATTTCACAAGGTGTATAACCTTTCTACTATAGATGATTGCCAATGTACCATCTGCACACCATCTATAAGAACTACCAAGCTCAATTACCTCTTGATGAAGTTCAAATGTTATGCCTCCTTGATAAAAATAGTTGGCAACATAACACTCATGGCAATCCAAAGAGCATTTTAAATTGTAATCTAAGCAGGAGAACTCATATATGTGGCATTTCTTGATGTCTAATTTTATCCTAGTGACCCACATGAGTGATATAACGATTGATCAAGCTATCATCTTGTTTGATTTGATGATGAGGCAACCTGTAGACCTCTTAAAGATTATGTTTGAATACATGCGAAGGTTGCCTAAAAGCATATATCACAAGTAGGCATTGGGTTTCCCATACTTGATGACTCAAGTGTGCCTAGAAAAGGAGGTTCTTACCTACTTGGATGATACTTTGCTCCCTCCTTTGCTAAAATTTAATTACAATGAAATTAGATGTGTTGAGGGACCATGAGACTTACCAGAACAAGCTGTAAATAGCATGAGGCATATTGATCTATCTAATGTTAAGCCTATACTGAGAAACCTCATAACATTGATACAGAATATGCATGAGGGCTTCTAATGCTAGCTTGATCGAATCGACTTTAGGATCCACTACATCGAGCTATTCTTGCATCAAAGATTTCACATGAACTTACTAGAAGAAGAAGAGAAGGCCAATACTAATGTTGACTAGAATTCAAAAGCTCATACTAATTAGCCTCACCCTCCTTTAAGTTACTTCTTTTATTTCATTTCTAATTATGATTAGCTATTAAGTATTTCTTTTTGGGTGCATATGGTTATCCATTACCTTTTGATGTATTTTGTGCAATGCTAACTCTAATCTTTTTATGGTAGATAACTATTGATCAACACCTTGATCAACTTGATTATTTCTGTAAATGTTAGAGCTATTAATTTGGGTCAAACTTGACAAGTCAGCCTGAACTCACTTGAAAAAATTTAGAAACGGGCTTGACTATATAAGTTTTTTAAGAGGATATGATATTTTAAGCCCAATCTAAATAAGTTCGACCCAAATTGAACCTAACTCAAATAAGTCCAACTATTAGAATTTTCAGGTCATATGTATACAAAATTGATAATTTTGGCCAAGCCTAACAAGCAGCCTGAATTCAGTCAAAAAAGGTGAAGGTTAGCCTTAGTTATATGGGTTTTTTTAATAGAATAGGATACTTTAAATTCAATTCAAATAAGCCCGACTTGAATTGAGCTCAATTCGAATAAGTTCGGTCCACATGAATTACTAGTTCTAGTAAATGTTAGATTAGTTAGTTGTATTTTTTGTTGCCTATAAATATATTTCAAATATATTGTTATAGATTTTAATTTGTGTACCTCCCATGTAAGTTCTTTTTGTTTGTCAGGTTGCATAAGAGGGGACTCTCATTTTATCCTTTTAGTAGTGAAAACATTGTTCAGCTTAATTTTGTGGGTGAGGGTATTATTTTGATCGAATTGACATAAAATTCAATTTTAAAGCTTAGATATTTATTGTTTCTCTTTTTTTGAAATTTGAGTTAGATTGAGAAATTATCTATTAAATTGAACATGTGATTTAATGACAAAATGTTGTTTAGATTTTATATTTTATAGAAAGTTATGGTCAATATTTTGGCATATTTGATTTGCAATGTTAAGACTTATTTTCTAACAATTTGTGAAACTTTTGCACTTTTGAATTAGAGAATAATTTGAATACCTCTATTGAGAAATTGTGTGGCAAATTGATATGTGTAACAGCCCTCTGGGTCACCCTGCCTCCCCGAAGTCTTTTCCCAGCGCTGGACAACACACGTGTCACCACATGATTGCCGGCTTTTCCACTGGTGGTATAGTGGTTATTCCTCACCCCACCTAACCGAGGTCTTTTGGAACCTTTCCAGACTCAAACTTCCAACCTCTACCACCTTAACGAAGTTGAGGCGAAGTCTGGTACCATTGAGTCATATGTAACAGCCCTCTGGGTCACCCCGCCTCCCCAAGGTCTTTTCCCAGCGCTGGACAACACATGTGTCACCACATGATTGCCAGCTTTCCCACTGGTGGTACAGAGGTTATTCCTCACCCCGCCTAACCGAGATCTTTTAGAACTTCCCCAGATTCGAACCTCCAACATCTACCACCTTAACGAAGTTGAGGTGAAGTCTAGTACCATTAAGTGACTTGACTCAATAGTACTAGACTTCACCTCAACTTCGTTAAGGTGGTAGAGGTTGGAGGTTCGAGTCTGGGGAGGTTCCAAAAGACCTCGGTTAGGCGGGGTGAGGAATAACCACTGTACCACCAGTGGGAAAACCGATAATCATGTGGTGACACGTGTGTTGTCCAGCACTGGGAAAAGACCTCGAGGAGGCGAGGTGACCCAGTGGGCTGTTACAATATGCATTCTCTATTTTAGTTGAGAGAATTCAGAACCTATCTTAAAATCTCTTGAAGCGTTTTAATTATTTCACGTGTTAATGAAAAATAATTTGAGCATTCTTTTAAATGCGTTTATACCTTTCAAACCTACTAATTGAATTATTTTTACTTGATCCTCTTTTAAGCATTGATTGAAAAATCATGTGATTTTGTTTTTTTTTTTGTTTTGAACCCACAATAAATCTAGCCTCTACAACTTAAAAAAATCATGAATTACCTTACTCTTGAGATAAGTGCTAAAATCTTAGTAGTAGTAAAGATTGGTTCGGTTATTAAGGGAGATGTTGTTATTGTAAATTTGGGTGTGAAGAATGCAAATGAAATTTGGAATACCAATAATTGTGCTCCTAAAAAATGTGAAAAAAAAAACTAGAGATATACATGAAAAGAATAAAAAAATGAAATAAAAAAAGTTTCAATTTCAATAAATTTAAAATACAAGAAATGGTATTTGAGATGAGTTTGGGAGAAGGTATTTGGTTAACAAGAATTGAATGGTTTGTTTTTCATAGTCATTTATTTCAAGTTCTTTAAGTTTCATTTGTTATTTTCTTTCAATTAGCTCAAAACATTTGGCCACATTATAAGCTTACAAAGTCCCATTGATTTTGAATTATGTAAAGTAATCTTTTAATGGAGAGAGTGAAAAAGTTTAGGCATATGAAGTTTTGATATTAAGTTTGTTTTATGCATGTTAAGTTGTTATATTTTGACTTAATAATTGTATGAGAATCATTTCCTAGTCACACACATTTCTAAATCATTAGAAAACATGCTCTTAATTTACGAATTGGACATTTCTTTATATTCTACTACTGTACTCTTTGATATACATCTTAATCACCAATTTAGGAAGAGTTTTTTGCATGAGAGGAAAACCCAAAAATAGATGTTGAGTGTTTAATTGATTAAGTGCATGCGTTGTAAAAATACTTATAGAACTCCTGACATCTAAGCTTCCATAAGAATTGGAGCAAGAAGTAATTTGTCTTGTCTTAAAAATAAATTAACTATAGTTTCAAGTGAATGGTTAAATTGTTTTAAGTGTGAATGAATTTAAGATGATATTGAAAGTCGTATAAAATTTGGTTTGGTAACTAATATAAAATAAAGAGGAATGACCATATACTTAAGCTTTGGGATTTTAAATTAAGATGTGATGTCATTTCACTGCTCTTGCTCATCTCTGCTCTCCCCTCATTCTTGGATGATCACCCATTTCTAACAAGTGGTATTAAATTCATATTTTGCCTTGATGCACACAATTATGTTTTACCGCAAGTGTACTGTTCATAATTAGTAAGTAGCAAATCAAGGTCGATCCTATGAAGAATCAAGTTAATTAGTAATTAGACAATAAAGTTTCCATTTTCATTTAAGTTGAGCAAAGCAAGATATGAATTTAATTTTTGCAAAATAAGAATTGAAATTAGAAAAATGCATTAAAATTAAAATTCCAACAATCACAAACAATCAAGGTAATCTAGGGTAGCTAATTCTTTCTTCAATTCATAAAACATGTAATTACCCAAATAAATTCACTTAATATTAATTTGTTAATCTAGAGTATTAATAGAAATAATTATCTTCTAATTAATTACACCCCCTTTTGAATTAATTTGCTATTTCCAACACAATTATCCAAGAGGCAAAATAGCACAAAATTCACCCTAATGTGATTATATGGGTTAATAGGTATATTTCTATTCTAGTGGCAAATTAAAATAAATTTTAATCCCATATTACTCAATCTAATGGTCAAATTCAGATTTTCCTCTTCCAAGGCAAAACCTAAACTCCTAAATTCACACTCAATAGTAGCCAAGCATTAAATAGACAAATAAACACAAGATTAAGTAAATAAAACTAATATTAAACTCAAATAAATGGTTCAAACATGCTGTAATCCAAAAATTAGTTCATAGCTACCCTAGATTAAGAGAAAATCAGCCACACATGGCTTCTATGATAGTAAAATTAGCAATATATACAGTAAAGTAAAGAGAAGAAAGAGAAGAAAAGCTTAATTGAAGTAATCTTAAACGAAACCCTTAATTTTCTACTAAACTCAAGCCTCTCCTATCCTTCTTTGGCTCTTTTCTTTCTTCTTGGACGTTTTGCAATTGCTGGAGGTGAAAAATGGTTGAAAATGAGGTACTCAAACTCTAAAAATTCATTGAGAGTCAAAACTGTATGTTTTACTAAAACCGTGCTTCACTACAGCAAAGCGCGTTTTTGCTACAGTAAACATAACATATTTAGATTTTATTTTCAAATTTAATTCCTTTAACTTGGGCTTTGAAATTTTCTTCTTTGGGCCCCTATATGCATAAAATTCAGAATAAATGATAGAATGGGTCCATTAACTTCTAACATATTTTCAGGCATATTTTCACATACATTCATCCACTTAATCATATTTTTGCTAACAAAAATTCAAATAGATGACTTTTAATTACATTAAAAAACACCAATAAATTTAATAAAATATTGAAAGTCATCACACTTGGGACTTAAAAAGCTCGTTATTGTACATACCTTTAAAATATAAAACAGAATTGGTCTTAGGTTTAATAAAGACTTATGCATGTCACACCTTTTGAAGCTTAAAAGCCGAGCTAACCCTAAAACAACGGAAATAACAAAGCAATGGTTCTTTCTTAGATATACCTGTGCAAAAGATATCCTTGAATATCCTCAAAGACACTGCAATGTTGCATCATAGATTTCTGAGTGGCTGCAAGTGAACTCACAGTTCCATAAATTGATCATTTTCTAAGTTAAAACCAACATCAAGGGAAATAGAGTCACAGTTTGACTTAGTTCCACGTGGACTCGGTTCATCATCATCGTCCACCTTGTCGTCCTAAAAGTCATGACCTTGACCGACCCTCCCAATGGCAAAAATCAAGGTTGTCAATGCTAGGAGGATGCATTAAATTCACAGAAACATTGGAACCTTCGGCTGCTGTTCTAAGAAACCACGTATGACCAAGCATACAACAATTGATGTTGGGCTATGCTTAAAAAGGCTTAAAGTTGAGATGAACATAGTAATGTCAAGAGATTGGGCCATGTCTCCCAAGCAGCCTAGACTAAAGTACTAGAGTTGTTTCTTGGCATCGCTGCTCGAGTTAGGAAGAATTCTTTTATTATATTGGACCAGTAAATGTAGTTCTTATCTATTATGTGCATAATCTAATATACATATTAGATACGATATATTTTAATTTTTAAAAATATAGAATACGATACATTTTCAATACATATATTAAAAATATAATTTCAGTTTAGAAAATATCCAAATTAGCATATATATATATATATATGTAGTCTTTTATAATAATATCAAGTAAAATGTAATCATTAATTATTATTTTATTCTATCTATACATAATTACTCACTGCCTAGTCCTTATTAATAAGTATGATATCAATATAGCTTCCTCAACTATTATAAGATTACATTCTCATGTTTTTATGACTAAGAAAAATGCAATCTTTATTCTTTTATTACATCCAAATTTTTTTAAGGAAAATCTAGTATTTGACTTTAAAAGAAAATCAAAAGAATGATATTAGTAATAAAAAAGTTTAGTATCACAATTTTTAATAAAATTTTATTTTAAAAAATTTTTAATTTTAAAATATTGACTCAACGTAGAAATATCAAATATGTATTGAATATTAAAATTTTATAAATTAAAAAAATTATTTTGATACTTAATGAATGCATATCAAAGAAGTATTGGCTTGTATTAGTATCAAATATGATGTCGATATGGATACATGAGATAATTTGAAATATCAGTACTTCATAGATCATCCTTAATGTTTTAAAATCAAACCAAATGAGATAAATTGACTTGTTAGACCATCAACCAGAGAGTCAAATGGTTTGGTTTTCTTAAAAAAAAACCTATTCAAAGGGTCAAGCAAGGTTGAACGGGTAAAGAACTAACAACTGTTACTGAGTTGGCTAGTTGGACTAGCCTGATGCTTTAAAAAAATTAATACAAATTGAAAAATATGTAAAATTCCAAACTCATCACTCTAATGAGCACGATCAAGGTAATGAAAAATGAACCAATCAAATTAAAAATGTAGACGATCCATACTTAAAGTCTTTATTTTATATTTATTAGAATAAAACTTATAAAACTTTCCATAAATTTATCTTATCACCTATTTGGACAATATATATTTAATTTAAAAGGTTTGATTTAATATTAAAAAAATTTAAGAATTTTTATAAATTGAACATACAAATATACTCTAGATAGTATATGTTTAAAATTTTAAAAAAAATGAAGTTCTAGTTTGTAGATTATCTTTATTTTTAGCATTACATTCACTAAAAAATTTATATGGATTCTAAAAAAATTAATACTAAATTAGACAATCAAAAATATATTTGAATAGTTAATTTAAAAAAATTAATATTAAATTGAACTATTCAAATTAAATTTTTATTGTCTTAACAAGTAATGAAATAAATTTATTGAAATATTTATAATTATTAGTTTAATAAATATAAAATAAAAAATTTAGATTTGCACCGTTTAAATTAAAATCTAGATAATTTAGACCTCGTTACTCTAATAAATACCATAGTGCTAATCAAGTGGCATCGAAAGCAATCTATAATTCATTGAAATTCAATCAAATTTAATAGTTGCAAAAGAATGATGGCCAATTGATGAGGCGAGTTTAGAAAGCCTTAACTGACAAGGAAATTAAACAAACCTTTTGAGTTATGACCAAAGCCTTGACATGATGAGCAGCGGTGTCCTATGTGCTCATACACAAAATGAAGCTGCACTAAGTCTCCATTATGCAAATAAAATTGACGCGGATTAAGCATAGCCATAAACTCTGAAACTTGCATTAAAATCCTAAAACTAGAGCATTGTTCAACGCTTCAATAATCATAATCTAGGAAAGAACTATTGCATTTCCAATAAAAATCGTTGTATACCATGTGAATTAATCTAGGAGAAGGCCATATACTCTGACCCATTCTTGAAATATTTTTTATTGAATAAGTGCATTCATAACTTGGAAAGAGTTTATAATATAATAGAAGTTTATAATTGATATCTTTCATCATCCACTGTCGCTTGAGTGGGAGGTGGGAAATAATTTAAAATTCAAAAGTGAATATCTAAATTATGCAACACCCTAGCTAAACAATTCTTTTAAGTATTAGAGTATCTATTGACATATTGAATAGATATTAGAGTTCAGATGCAAAAGATATGTTGTCTGTCCACTACAGAGAAGAGGATTCTCTTCACTTTCCTTCCTCTCCTCTTCCCTTCTTTCTCGTTTTTCAGCTATTAGATTAAGATTTGAATAATTTAGATTTGATATCTCATAAAATTATTATTAAAATTTTAAATTATTAACAAAATAAAAAATTAAATTTAAAGTGCTAAAATTTAATATGAGTAATTAGAAAATACAGTAAAAAAAAGTTAAATATTTTATAAAAGATTGAAATTTATCCATCCATATCTAGATCTAATGATTATAAATTAAAAAAAAAAAAAAAAGAGGATGGAAATGAATCCTTTCCCATCTAATACCTTGGCAAGCACAAAAAGCATATTTGGATTAACATTTGCAAAAGTACATATCATATAAACTACAATTTGCAAGCTAAAATTGAGTTAGAAGCCATTTATTGTAATATAATTTATATTTGAATACTTTTTTTTTGTTCAAAGTCAATTTGATAAAATGAAACTTGTTTGGATTATATGATTGAAAAGCAAGTTTGTGTGTGTGTGTGTGTGAGGACATGGGCTAGTAAAAGAAAATTAAAAATACATGAGTTATATGTCTTCCACTCTTACTAATATATACAAGTATGCAATTTGATAAGTTTAAAAAAAATTAAAATTAAAGTTATAAAAATAAAAGATTTAATTTGTTAATGCATAAAATATTTTTAAATACTAAAAAAACTTAATTAGCTATATTTAAAAAATATTATATGTTTAAATTATAAATAATAAAAATAACAAATTTCGAAAGGAAATGTAGAAAGATAAATAAATCATTCACAATGCCAAATGTTACTAACAGTAAAATTTCAAAGTAATTAATATAAATTTTTAAAATTTAACTTATAACCTAATTATAGTTAAGAAAAAAAATTCCATTTGTCAACTATCATTATTATTTACAACTTACTCTCTCCGTTCAAAAAATATAAAGCATTTTTTAAAGAATTAAATTTTAAAAAATGTAAAGTATTTTTAATCTTTTGAAGCGTAATTATTGCCTTTTTTTAAAAAGTGTTCCTGTTAATGACTTTATATTTATATTTAATAAAGATAAATATAAAAAAATAAAATTAATTTAATAGTAAATAACCATCTTATTAAGAGATAAAATTTAATTAAAAATATTTTATATTTTTAAATGGAGTGGGTATTTTTTATAAAATAGGAGGAGTAACTATCTAATCCTTAAGGAAAAAAAACACACAAACAAGCAAATTCAAATAATGGTGTGGGACGGGCCTGCTGGAATGATGTTCCTTTCCTTCTCATAACCCATGATCGTCGCGAACCCAAATGCTTTATTTGCTGACTAAAATACCCACACATCCTTACTAATATTCCACAATTACCCTTCAGTAAATAAACCCTTAACCTAGCCGCAGCGGCAACGCAACACTGCATCATCTTCATTTTTTAGCTCTTGCTTCTTTGTGCAGTCGCCTCTCTACTTCCTCATCAACCCTCTGTTCAGTCATAGCCATCGCCGTCGAGTGAACTTCTGGCCGGCGCCACACTTGCTTTTTCTTACCGCCTCATTTCTTATCTTTTCTTTTGCGGTGGGACGACGATACCAGTATGTAAGCAGCAAAATTTTTGGCTCCTACAACCTCCATTGAATAATTTTCCAGTATGAATTTTTTGGAGATCTCTGTGTACCTTCCTCAAAACTCAAGCATTATGCAGCAACGGAAAGTCAGATTATCGGTTATGATGCTCCGATTTGCTGCTTATACGACAATTTCCGCAACTGCGATTTCTTTGATTAAACTCAGGTACTTTTTTTTATATTTAATTTAATTTATCTTTATTTAATTTTTAAGTGATAGATCTGTAAAAGTGTATTTTTGTGAAGTTGATGGCCTGTCAGGGATCACACATTTGATTTGCATTTAGATAGCTACGCGGATTTTTTTTTTTTTGGAGAGTCTAGTTCACGACGTTCAGCCCATTAAAAAATTATCTATTTTAATAGAAATATGCCAATTATTTTAGTACAGCTAATATCACTCCTAAGTGTTTATTTAAATTTTAGTTGGGTATATTATAAAAAAAATTAATTAAGTAATAAATTTTAATTATAATTAATTATGTTATAATGCAATCTGTTTGCATACTATTTTTTTAAAATCAATTTTAACAAAATTAAAGATATTTGGATAATTTAATCAAAATTAATTTTAATTATATAAATTATTATATAATTTAATTCTTAAATATTGAACATCAATTTTTTGAGGATATAAAATTTAAATTTTATTAAAAAAAAAAGAGAAGAAAAAAGAGTTTGATTTTATTTTTAATAAATTATATGATTTTTTTGTAAGTTTTTTTTGACCCTTTCTTTGTAATTTTTCCTAATGTTTTTGGTGAGCTTTTTTGCAAACGTTTGGTTTCTCAGCTTCCGAAGAAAATTGATTAACCCATTTTATGGGTGTTTGGATAATTTTAGTTTTTAATTAATTTTCTTTCAAATAATCAATTAAAAATGTTATCCAAACACAACGTCTGAAAAAAATTTCATAAGTTTTGACTGGCTTTTCGCAAATTACAAAAATGTGATTTCAAAATTATAGGTGTGGCTACTTTAATAAAATAATGAAAGATAATATATCCTTAATTTCTCTTTGATATATGATTTCAAGATTATCAATATCTGTTTCAAGAAGAGGGATGAGCATTTTGTCACTTATAAAAATGGAGTTTTAAGGTTATAGTTTGATTTTTTTTAATAAGGAACACGAATAAAAGACTTTGTAAAACTTGTAAAGTGATTTCTGGGGATGTTGTTATGACACAACACAGAGTCCTTATCCTTGATGTGTGTATTATAAGTAAAAATCAAAAGTGTCAACAAGTAATAACTTCAAGGATTAGGTGGTAACGATTAAAAGGTGAAAAGAGAAAAATTTTTAAAAGAAATCTATTGGTCGAAGGAATTTGAGAGTCTCGAGGAAGTGTTAATACCTTGTGAGAAGACTTGGCTGTAAAGGTAAGGAAGGTTGCAAAAGAAATTTTGAGAGAATCAATAGATTTTGGTTCAAGAAATAAAGAGTCTTACTGGTGAAATGATAGTGTATAAAAAAAATCAAGTATAAGGAGTGTTTCAAAATCATCTATTTATGTAATAATAATGAAAATTGAAAAAGGTATCGAATGATTCAAAGGGAAATTAAGAAGGTCGTGAGTGAAGTTCGTTTTAAAGCATTTAAAGAGTTTTATGATGGTCTTAAAACAAAGGATGGAGAATAAAAATTTATAAGATTGTTAAAAGTAAGGAAAGAAAATTAAGAGATTTAAAATGTGTAAGGTGTATAAAGGAGGAAGAGAAAAATGTTTTGGTTATAGATAATGATATTAAAAACAGATGGGAGACATACTTTTTTAAATTTTTCAATGATGATGGGGGTTTGTCAATTAACTTAGAAGTTTTAGTAACTCTTGAAAGAGAGCAAAATTTATCATTTTATCGAAAAATGCAAGCTTAGGAAGAGAGAGAATCTCTTAAGAAAATGACAAATGGCAGAGTTAATGGACTTGATTCTATTCCTAGTGAAATGTGAAAATGTTTGGGTGAAGAAGGAGTGCAGTGGTTAATTAAGTTATTTAATGAGATCTCACAATTCAAGAAAATGCGGACAATTGGAGGATAAGCACCTTAGTTTCTATTTATTAAAATAAAGGAGATATTCAAAATTGTGCTAACTATAAAGGAATTAAACTTATGAGTCATGTAGCAATTCTCACCCCACCCCACTAAGGTCATTTGGGCTGGGCTCTAACACTCCTCATGGAACCTAAGCTAGCTTTTTTCAAGGTGGTACTTGAGTTATTTTTCACCTTACCCTCACAGGGGTCTTTTGAAACCTCTCTAAACTCAAACCTTCAACCTTTACCACCTTAATGAAGTTAAGGCTGAGTCTGGTACTATTAGATATAATAAATATTATAGAATATTTTCTTGATGTTGAAACTCATGTTTAAGAATTTTTGAGTTAGACTTTAGATCTATGTGGTTGATTTTATGTTGAATCTGAGATATAGGGATGAACCTTTGATTATTAAATATTTATTTAAATATGAATAGGCATTTTTAAGGCTATAGAGTAGTGATTTGAGGCTTCAGAGTAATTTTAAAATTTTTAATTTATTTTTGGATGAATTTTTTTAAGAATATAGATGGATGAAATTGTGATACTAGAAATGATTTGAGACTTGAACATAATTTATTAGGATATGAGAATTTTAGAAAGAAATTTAAAAATTTAAATGAGGTATAAAATTTAAATTAGTGTTAATATGAATTTTAGGCCTAAGACTTTCAAACTCTTTAAATTAGAATTATTTATTAATTTCAATGTAAAATTAATATATAATATTATGAAATAATTATGTAAATTGTATTAGTAAAGAGAGTGATGAAAGTGGAGTTGTGAAGGAAAACTTGTTGTTCAAGACACAAAGTAACCGTTATTAATGTGTTGTGATGAGTGTGTATGTGATTGATTATGTGTTGTTTTATTGTTTGAAAAAATTATGAATTATGAATTATAAATTATTATAAATAGATATTGTTATATACTTGTTTGAAATTATTGTTAAGTGAGTTAAAAATTTATTTCTGTTTATCATGATGAGATATTATTATTCGGTTATATTCTTATTTGGATATTTAAATGATGCATGACTTGTCAGGGTATTTTAATATGGTATTATTAAAAATTTTTGTCTGGTCAATTATTACCACGTGGTAGGCCCTCATTGGACCCAACGAGTGATATGTAGCTTGGTCCAACTCACCTTTGGCCAGGTGATTTGGCGTCCAGATATGGCGAAAGGAAGATATAATGTATAGTTATGCAATTAAAAACTTGTTTGGTTTGTTTGGAAATATTGTTCGATTAAATGTTTTTGTGTACCCACTTAGCAATCGCATGATTAGTTACATTCATATGAGACACCATCTTTTACGTTGCCTCTTATTTTGGATCATGCAATGTATTTAGTGCCAACTTAGAACATATCTTATTTTGTGGAGCATATAGACTCTAATCCTTTTTATTAACTGCATTTATATAACCAAGAGGATCATGTATGTCCCTCTTGATTTTTGACTTGATTTGAATATCATGCCATGAGAATCTTGTCTGTCTCTCATGATTTTAATTGCTTTTTGGTTCACATAACAACATTAAAAAAATTGTATTTAGGAATTGTTTGGGATTCTGCCACCTTAAGATTGGATTTTACACCAAATGCTGATTTAAAAATTATCATTTCTTTTGATATAAATTGTTTTACATTGTTTTTCATTAGGTAAAATTTTATTTTCAATTATCATGGTAGAGTTTATTCATTATGTTAAATTCTTTCTACTATAGTAGGCTATTTGTAAAATATTTTATTTATATGATAAATTTTTTTCTACTATAATAGAGTTTTGAAAAAAAAAGTTTAGTTATTTATTATCATGTTAGAAATTTTTCTACCATGATAAGGGTTTGATGATATAAAAATGATTTATTGAATTAATAATTTGTGAAAAATCGGTTTAAAAATTTTAGGGTATTACATATTGGTATCAAAGCATCACGTTTCGAGTCTCTATTTTGGTGATACTAATTTAAACTTTTGTTGAAACTATTACCTTGTTTGGATTTAATATGTATTTATTATGTGTGGTGTGATGCATTACATATAGTTGGTTGGCAATATACATTGTTATGGTGCTTCTCATTGTATGACTATTATATGGTTAGGCTAACTTTATTTTTTATATCTTGTATCTTTTAGGAGGGGAGAGAGAATGCTTGTCACTCGCGATAACTTAGGATCCCAACATAAGCACCCACCACCTCCACCGCCAAATGAGGAGCTTGACTTGACAAAATTGAGAGTGCTTGTGAAGACTTTAACAGATAAGGTTCAGAGATACGAATAAGAGTTGACGGAGCTAAAGAGATAAAAGGTCGTTGAGAATGGGGATAGGGCTCATGTTGAGAGTCATGTAAGAAAAGGCAGTTCCTCACATCCTACCATTCCGAGAGATCATGAGTCTAAGAGGGAGGAGACTAGGCAGGAGGAACAGAGAGCCCTACCAACCATTACTGATGTGTGGGAAACTGTTAGGAAGTTTAACTCTCCCACATTTGATGATAACCTTAAACCATCCGTGATAGAGGAATGGGTGAAGAGACTTGAGTCCATCTTTCGAGTAGTCATATGCATCAGTAATTAGAAGGTGCAGGTAGTGTTAGTGCTCCTAATGAAGGGAGCAAGAGATTGGTGGGAGACAGCAAGGCCCATGGACGATTCTACACTCACATGAGAGGAATTCAAAGAAAAATTGTTCAAGCATTACTTCCCATCAGAGTTAAGGTCTAAGAAGGAATCTGAGTTCTATGCTTTTAAGGAGGGAAACCTCGATGAGGATACATTCATTGCCAAGTGTTAGGAGTTATCTAGATACTCCACCTACTTACAGTATAGAGATGATTCTAAGTGGAAGGTCAAGCGCTTATCGGAGAAGGCGAGACCAGAATTGAAGGAGCAATTGGCTTATCTGGATATCCAAGGCTATGACGAAATGTGCATAAAACTGCAAGTAGTAGCCCGTAGTAAGAGAGAGGTTAAGAAAGAGAGGACCCGGGTATTCATATAGTAGACCCCTAACCTACCCCTGACCCACCGGAGGCATTATAAAGAAGAACCGTCAGAGTTTAAGTGGCTTATGGAACTAGGGAATGCAGAAGGGTCTATTTCAAAAGGGCCACGGACAGAGAAGCCATCTTAGTGGTTATCAGGGGTCATAAATGGGCCCAATAGTATCTACACTTACCCTGAGTATAGCAAGCTCTCAACAGTACACTAAATGCGAGCGTTGTCACTTCGGACCGTGTTGGGTCTGTTACATTTATGGGAAACCCGATCACATTATGAAGTTTTGCGGAGACAATTAGGACCTAAATATGAAGAACCCCTCCCAACATTGTACTGTGTCTGGTCGTGTGTTTGTCCTTACTCAGGACACGATGAACTCCCCAAATGCCATCAGTGGTAACATCAAAATCCTTCATCATGATATTGTTGCACTGTTTGATTCGGGTGCTACGCATTTTTATTTCTGAAACTTATGTAAAGAACCTTGATTTGCCTGTGTGTATATTACCTTTTGATATGAATGTATCTACTCCTGTAGGAGAATTTGTAAAGACAGCTAAGGCATGCCTTAACCTAGCAGTCGAGTTTGAAAATAGGAAGACAACTATGGATTTAATTATCTTACCACTGAGAGATATAGATGTAACTCTAGGAATAAATTGAATGTCTGCAAATGGTGCTATCTTGGATTGCATAGAGAGAAGTGTGTCTTTATCTGCTTTGTGGGTGAATCCAATCAAGGCTCAAGACCATGTTTTCTTGTCGGCTGTGCAAGTTGATAGATATGAAGAAGGGTTGCTAGGCTTATATAGTTTTCTTTTCTATTCAAGCTGAGATTGATGAAGGTGTGAAGAATATTCCTATTGTCAAAGAATTTACAGATATATTTCCAGACGAAGTCTCCGGTTTACTCTCGGAGCGCAAGGTGGAGTTCTCAATTGAATTGATACCCAATATAAGGCCAATTTCTAAGGCTCCTTATCAAATGTCCCCATTAGAGTTAGTAGAACTGAAAAAGCAAATTGAAGAGCTATTTGAGAAGGGTTTCATCAGACCAAGTGTTTCACCTTGGGGATCTTTAGTCCTTTTTGTGAAGAAGAAGGATGGAAGCCTCTTATTGTACATTGATTATAGACAATTAAATAAAGTTACCATCAAGAACAAATATCTACATCCAAGAATCGATGATTTACTAGATCAGCTTGTAGGATCAACAATTTTCTCGAAGATTGACTTTAAGTCAGGGTACCACCAATTGAGAGTAAGAGCGGGTGACATACCTAAGATAGCATTTCGGACTAGATATGGGCATTATGAATTCATGGTGATGCCGTTTGGACTTAGAAATGCTCCTGTAGTATTTATGGATTATATGAATAGGATCTTTCAACCCTATTTAGATAAGTTTGTAGTGGTGTTTATTGAGGACATTCTTATTTATTCGAAGGACGAGGACGCTCATGGTGAGCATTTAAGGACCGTCTTGCAAGTTTTGAAAGAACATAAGCTTTATGCCAAATTGAGCAAGTGTGAGTTTTGGCTCCAAGAAGTGAAGTTTTTGGGCCATGTGTCTAGAGATGGAGTTGCAGTGGATCCTAGCAAGATTGATGCAGTGATGAAGTGGGAAGGGTGCAGCCCTAGGTGATGCCACTTGGGAGACTGAGGAGAATATGAGTCGAGATTATCTACATTTATTTGCTTAGGTATGTAATTTCTAAGCTTACTAGTCTTAAATTTTGAGGACAAAATTTCTAAAAAGAGGAAAAAAATTATAACATCTTGATTTTTAAATAATAAAAAAATTGTGGAATTTAGGTTTTATTGAGGAAAAAATGATAATAATAAGAATTTATATTATTTGAGGTTATTCGAAAAGCAAAATATGGTTAGGCATTTAATTATGAATTAAAAATTTAGATTTAAAATCACATAAGAAATGTTTAGTTAAGATATAATTTTAAAATTTAGAATATAAATAATTTTGTGTGTGTGTGTAAGTAACCAAAAAAAAAAAGAGTTGGAAGGAACAAAAAAAAAAGAGGTGGAAGAATTTTTTTTTTTAAGTCCCACATCGGTTAGATGTGAGAGAAGATATTTTCTCATGTATAAAAGGAGGAACTACGCGCATCAGGAGACAAGATGGGCTGAGATGCAATTTGAAGAAAATTGCAACTTATGACCCAAAAATTTGAATAATTAAATTCGAACCTATAATCCTTTTTATATAATTGTAAGACTCGCAATTTTATTTTCTTTCATCTCTCTCCCCTCACGTTGCTCCATCCAAGGGTATTATTTTCTCGTTTCTTCAAGTATGTTTTAACTTTTCTGTTTAAATTAGCATTTAAAAAATTATTTAATTATAAAATTAATTTTGTAGTTATTTCCTAAATAATATTAGCTTTCTAATGATATGATTATCTTGTAGAGTAGAGCAAATATTTTGATTAGGATTTTTCTATAGGATAGTGAATTTGACAATATGAGAATTAAAAATACATGTCAAAGTTTTTAGGGATATAATAAATATTATAAAATATTTTTTGATATTGAAAACTCATGTTTAAGAATTTTTGATTTAGACTCGAGATCTATATAATTGAATTTATTGAATCTGAGATGTAGGGATGAATCTCTGATTATTAAATATTTATTTAAATATGAATAGGTATTTTTAAGGTTATAGAATGGTGATTTGAGGTTTCAAGGTAATTCTAAAATTTTTTATTTTTTTGGATGAATTTTTTGTAGAATATATATGGATGAAATTGTGATACTAAAAGTAATTTGAGGCTTGAATATAGTTTATTAGGGTATGAGAATTTTATAAAGGAATTTGAAAAGTTAAATGAGGCATAAACCTTAAATTAGTGTTAATAGGATTTTAAGCCTAAGACTTTTTAACTCTTTAAATTAAAATTATTTATTAATTTCAATGTAAAATTAATATGTAGTAATATGGAATAATTATATAGATTGTATTAATAAAGAGAGGGGTGAAAGAAGAGTTGTGAAGGAAAACTTCTTGTTCAAGACACAAGGTGGTTATTATTAATGTGTTGTGATGGGTGTGTATGTGATTGGTTATGTGTTGTTTGTTGTTTGAAAAATTATGAATTATTAAAATAAATATTGTTATGTACTTGTTTGGAATTATTGCCTAATGGGTTAAAAATTTATTTTTGTTTATCATGATGATATATTATTATTTTGTTATATTCTTGTTTGGATATTTAAATGATACATGATTTATCAGGGTATCTTAATATATGGTATTATTGAGAATTTCTGTCTGGTTAATTATTACCTCGTGGTAAGCTCTCATTGAATCCATTAAGTGGTGTGTCGCTTAGTCTAACTCACCTTTAGCTAGATGATTTAGCATTCAAGCATGGTGAAAGGAGAATATAAGATGTAGTCGTGCAATTAAATACTTATTTGGTTTGTTTGAAAATATTGTTCGGTTAAATGTTTTTGTGTGCCCACTTAACAATTGCATGATTAGTTACATCTATATGCATTATTATATATTAATTTTTGATTATTGGAACTTTTAAGTCTCATTCCGCATGGTTAATATTTTTACAGGAGTGAATTTAGCCGAGAAAGCACCAGAGGCATGACTTTGGTGTATGAGACGTCATCTTTTACATTGCCTCTTATTTCGGATCATGCAATGTATCTAATGCCAACTTAAGACATATCTTATTTTGTGGAGCTTATATACTCCAATCCTTTTATTAACTGCATTTATATGACCATGAAGATCATGTCTGTCCCTCTTAATTCTTGATTTGATTTGAATATCATGTCATAAGGATCCTATTTGTTCCTCATAGTTCTAATTGCTTTTTGGTTCACATAACAAAATTAAAAAAATAATTTATCTATTAAAAAAATTAATGAAAAAGTATCGATGTAAAAGTAGAGAGAGATATATATATATTTATGGTTTTCATTAATTTAAAAAAAAACTTATGATCGTGTTTTTTCATTACCTAGTTTAACTGTTTAGTTTGATGTTACTCTATATACTAATGTGTTTGAGTAAATCACATTTCACTTTTAGATATTTGTCTAGTGAATTAAACTCTTTTTTTTAATTATATTAATTTTTAATATTAATGTATATTAAACTATTTTTTTTTTCAATGTATCAAATTTTATTTTTTTAATTTTATAATTTAAAATATCAAATTTTATGTTATTTAAAATTATCCTTTCTATGTGTAGCTGTGATTTTAATATATTTATTCTCCTTTTCATGCAACTATCAACTAATGACATTGGGCCAGTATCAGAGGTATGCAAACTCACGAAATGATTTCCTATCCAACCCAATTTCTCTTACGGGATCTTTTTTTCATGTTGATTATATATGCATAAACAATAATACAGTTTGATGGTGATAAAGAAAGATTGAATTTGACTTTGAACTTGTTGAAGAGTGAGATGAATAGTCAAAGAGAAGAGTTATACTAAAGTTAAGTATAATAAAATTGAGAAGAAAAAAGACAAATCTTCTGAAGATATACCAAAGAGAATACATACAACATTGGACAAGTTTACTAAAAAGTATTAACAGTGGCTCAAATCGTATACCTGACACCTCCAACTCTCCATCCCTCCTAAAAAAAGGTATATAGCAACAAACTAAAATGCAAGTTATAAAGTTATATGATATAATTTTGTCATTTTTTATAAATATATAAGAGTTAATTAAGATATAGGAAACATATATATAGCATAAACGTTTTCAAGCAACTCGCTGAAGCCAAGATTATTCTCAAGTAGTTGAAGGCTTCTTGCTTGTGCATTATTGATTGCATATACTTCCTATTTCATTCACAAATGAAACAAGTTGTAGCTATATATATCTATGTAAGTAAATTTAACTAAAGGAATATTCTGCAATTTGTACATTGTAATATATAATTGAAATCACATACAAGATGTCATATACGTTGCACATATCTAAGATGCCATTTCCATCAACTAAGTTGCCACTCTCATCAATATGCAGAGCTCCACTCCCCTTGTCCTTATAGATTCATCCTCAATTTTCTCTCATATTTTTATTGATGGGTGTGATATCATCCAAAATTTGGCATGGGAGCTCTAATATCTCATTTATCAAATGTCTCAATTTTTCAAAACTAAGCCGTTAGTTAGGTCCTACATTTAAAATCCTACCCCACGAAATATTTCCTGCCCAAGCTTCAAAATAAAACATTTGACCTGCTCTTTCAAATTCCATTTTGGCTTTAAGCGCTTGATTCCATGCTACTTGAAACAAATGCCCAAAGAAACACCCTCCATAAATTTCTAAATTCGGACAATGCATATCACATTGGGGAAGAGCAAAAAGGAAAAATCATACTTAGATCCCACAGAACAAATTTAATTATCAAGAGAATCCATGAAATGCTCAAAATACTTTTAAATCCTAAATCTTGTATATTCACAACTTGACAAAGGATATTTACAATTTGGGTATGAGTTTAGTATCAAGTTATTATCATCCTTTGTCTAGTTGTAAATGTCATTTATTAACTTATAAGTGTGCATGATTTGAAACTTGAGAGTATTTTGTGCATTTCGTAAGACCTCTTGATAATTAAATATGTTTTGTGAGACCTACATATAATTTTCTTGAGCAACAAGCATATTTTTATGAAGACAGTCCTGCCTTCTATCTTCAGCTTGGCGATATCTTATCCTTCCACCAACATTCTTTAAGTAGGTTCTAATCAGATACCCATTTACTACGATCATTTTGTAGTGAGCCAATTCAGTTTATCCTTCTTGATGTTTGAAAGAATTGTGTATCTATATTCCCTCGTTTGAGCCACTTATGACTTGACATTTGATGTCAGAGTAATTCCTTGTGTCGCCAGTTTATGGTACTCTATCCAAAACTCTTTCTTCAATACTTTCTATTCATTAGAGCCACCTTCTTCTTCTTGTTTGGAATACTCTTCAACCTATGTATGCTTCTTCCATAAACTAAGCTAATTGGCATCTAAACCTGGCCTAGTCTTTTGGCTTTGTCTCTCATTTCTTGTGCCTACCAAACACAAAGGTTTTTTATTAGAACCGTACTTTAGGAGTTGATCTACTTTCATTATAGTATTACAAATCTTGTGTCGCACGCAAAAAGAAACTCCATTAGAAAAAAAGCCTTTTAACCGTCATTTATCAATCAGTGCACTAAGAACTTCTTTATTGTAAATCAAATGTTTCTCAGACATAACATTTGAGTGAGAAAAATTGTCTGGGTGGGTACTGAATAAATAGAGAAATTTGCTTTTGGAAAGTATTTTTTAGAATAAGTGATTTGAATTTAGATTTGCAAAAATAAATTGAAAAAGATTTGAAAAGTGAAATGTTACCCCATTATCCCTTTAATTACCTCTTTAATATATTATTTTTATTTTAAAATATTGTTAATTTATTAAAAATATAATTATCATTTAAATAATAATAATATAATAATTATAATTAGAAATCAAGTTTTTAACATTATAGAGTGAATAATTAGCCGTGTTAATTTTTAATATTGATATATATTTAACTATTTATATAATTCTTGCCCAATATATCAAAGTTCATATTTTAAAATTTTATTATTTAGTATATTAAATTTTATTATGATTTTAAAAACTAGACCAAACTAGCTAGCTCAACCGATTAAATTGGGAATTAGCTCTTAATCTGATTTGATTGACCTCTAAAACCAATCAATAATCAAAAAATCAGGTAAAAGCCCAATTGATTTTCTTGAAAAAAGGAAACAATTTAAAAGATAAAACAAACAAAAATTAAAACTAAACTACTAAAAGCTTTGGGCGATGAGTTGTGATTTTTTAAAAATGAAGCTTATGCTCCCCCATGCCTCTCAGCGTTCTCCGCCCGTTTTTATAGTTATACACGTCTCTTTTCCCTTTCCACACAAACGATTTGGGGTTCAAACAAATAGCATGCAACTAAATGGTTCTTTATTTTTTCCCCCCCTTTTCTCTTTATTTTTTTTGGCATATATTTTTAAGCCTGATATTTTTCATTTTAGCTTAAACTTGCTTTCAAAAAATGTTTAATATTTTATCATTCTATCAACATCTTTCATAATTTTTAAATGAAAAGCTTCATTTATAACTAATATTAATCTTGTACTCATCAATAATAAATTATATTACCAAGCACTTATAATATAATTTTGAAAAAAAAGCCATATTTAAAGGAATGTCTTATTTAATTATAATACATAAATTAAAAATATATTAATTTAATGTTAATTTATTCAATCATGGTTTGACCAATGAACTATAAACAAGTGCCTAATCTAATTTTTAAAACCTTAAATTTTATGTCATTTAAAATTTTATTAACCAACAAAGGTTTGTTTAGTCAGTTAAACTTTTTTAAAAAAAAATTATCATATATTTTTTTTGAATTATGTTAATTTTCAATACCAATGTATATTGAATTATTTATTATA
Organism: Prosopis cineraria; assembly: GCF_029017545.1. Taxonomy (NCBI): domain Eukaryota; kingdom Viridiplantae; phylum Streptophyta; class Magnoliopsida; order Fabales; family Fabaceae; genus Prosopis; species Prosopis cineraria. The sequence continues at coordinate 26,421,930 of NW_026555344.1, read as the reverse complement.
TAAGTTTGTCATTATATCAAATTTTATATTTTTATTATTTAAAATATCAAATTTTATGTTATTTTTATCATATTTTTAAACATTTTAAATATATCACATTTGTTTCAAAAAATAATAAGTTATCATAAATTGATATTTTTTTAGTAATTGCATATATAAAAAATATTTTACTATCATAATTCAAACAATTTTCAGTTTACCAAACTAATTTTAAAAAAATATATTTAAACATAAATTTCATTACAATAACTGATACATACTAAATTATTTTTGGTTAAATAAATTTTTGATAAACTAACTTTTGACAAATAAAAAATTACATATACACTTAGGGCTCGTTTGGGTATTTAATTTTTGGCATTTGAAAAGGACTTTTGAAAACTTTAGCAAGTTAAAGTTATTTGGTTTTCTAAATTTTTTTTAAGGTTATTCTAAAAGTCCTTTCAAAAAACTTTTGAAAATCTTTTTGCTTAACCTAATAAGGTGAAGCTTTTGAGATGTGCTTTTAAAACATAACCTTCTCTTTTTTTTTATATGACCATAATATCCTTGATTTTTATAAAAAAAAAATTGCATGCAAGTTTTTTATAGATCAAATTAATAAAAGTTTGGTTCCCAAAAAAATTTGTTGAAAAATATTGTAACAAGATATTATATAAACGAAAAAATTAATTATGTTAATTTTCAATATTGATGTTATTGAATTATTTATATAATTTTTATCAATATGTCAAAATTTATATTTTTTATCCTTATTATTTAATATTAATGAATGTTAGATTATTTATTACATAATTTTTATATTAAAATTTATATTTTTTCTTGAATTATTTAACATATTAAATTTTATGTTATTTAATTTTTTTTCATATTTTTAAACATTCCTAATATATTACATTTGTACAAAAAATTATAAATTATCATAAATTGATGTCTTTTTAATCATTGTATATTCAAAAATATATTTTAAAAGAAAAAATTATTATTAATTTAAATAAATTTCAATTTAACAAACTTACTTTTAAAAACTATCGAAACACAAATGAAATCAGTACAATAATTAATTTTTACTAAATTAATTTTGTCAAATAAGCTTTTAGTAAATGGACTTTTGGTAAACTGAAAACCTAACATACACACTAAGCCATTATATATGCTTTCTTTATTCTTGTCTATATTTAATTTAATTCAATTAGTTAATTAACTATTTAGTTTAATTTACATTTACCTAATTTTTAAGCTGTGGAATAGAATAGTATATTTCTGTGAGCTTGATGACTTACCAATGATCAAACAATCTCTCCAATGACCTCAAACCAAATACATCTGAAGGTTTTTTTCCCCTTAGTTTTCTTTATCTGAGTAAATTTATAGCTCCTCTCAAATGACAAAAACTTCCGCAAGTAAGTTGAGAAGAACACACAGTTTTCCTCCTTCCTTCAAAGTTCAAAGGCTTCTCTTTCGGACAAATCATACAACGCGCAAGGTTTTTCGTTAGTTTTAATTCGTCATTGAAGAGTTTATAATCTAGATGCTTATTATTGCATTGCTTCTCATTACTTTACTATATTTCTCTAAGTTTGTAACCAACAGTTCCATTATTATCAATTCCATACTCATTATTTTATTTGACATTTATTTAACAAGTCATATGTTTTTTGACATTTTTTGGATGAAGCTATATTAAATTACTATCTTTGTAGCTATGGGTAGTGATTTGTTCCCTTTTTTATGTTATCTTATGCTAGATGAATTCAAATACATTTGCTTTGAAATTCAAAGGCTCGGAACATTGTAATATTGTCAAGTTGATAGAAATTTACTACGGCTGCTAAAGATGAAAAATCGTGACAAAAAGTAGATGTACAAACATTTAACAATGAGTATGGAAAGTAGTGATTATAATGATTCGAAAAGCTTTCAGTAAGACGATTCAGTATATCAAAGTAGTTTAAGCTCCTTGAGAAATGAATTGCAAGCACTTGAACTTGTTGAAGATGAACTTGCATCAATGTTCTTACCTGTTGAGATTCTAATGTAGGAGAGATTCTAATGTGATTCACATATCTCTAAGACAACTTATATTATAACATTATTAAAGATTTTTATCACAATTGTGATTTCTTTGATTAAACTTATCAAGTAATATTTGTGAATTTTATTTATTTATTTCAAATTATTTTTATCTTCTCTCTCTGTTTTCTTTGAATTGTTGATGAAAAATTGTATTCGCAATTTATGATTCATTAGTTAGTCTTTTTTTTTTAGTTTTTATATATTCTTTAATTACTCTTTTCTCTATTTAATTTGATTCCATTGGTTAATTAACTATTTAATTTAATTTTCATGTACTGAATCAAACATTTGATTTACATATGTAGACCTACTTGATTTTCTTGTGTGATTTAATTTTCAATTTATAATTTTTTATTGAAAAGAAACTAAATTTTCAGAATTTTTAAAATCTTGTTTACTTTTTTAAAACAAATGTCAACTTCATTAAACACAATAAAACAATTATAATCAAAAGGTTTTAGAAGAATAGTTGAACTATCCTCAATCCATAAAACTGAAAACAAACATAACTTGTCAGCAATATTATAAGCAAAAAATGGTCCAAACACAAACAGAAACACAATTGAGCAACAACAAACTAAGACAAGAAAAGAGACAAAAAGTAGAAATAGAGACACGTCATCAACTTGTATGAATTCTTCTAAAGAGCTAATCTAGAAAGAGTCTTTTGCATCAGAGAAAAGCCCAAAAATAGATGTTGAATGCTTAATTGACTAAGTGCATGGGTTGTAAAAATATTTATAAACCTCCTGAAATTCAAAGCTCCCATAAGAATTGGAGTACGAAGCAATTTTTGTGTTCTCATAGAAATAGATTAACTATTGTTTCAAGTGAAACGATAGAAGTAATAAACGAGTAGTTTTGTCTTGAATCTACCTGTATAAAAGGTATGCTCAAATATCAGAAACAAAAACAACAATAAAAGATGCCGCAACGTTACATCAAGTGTGTGTTTAGATTAAAAAAAAAATCCACAATTGAGGTTTGAGTTAATTGAAGTTAACAAACTAAAATTAGAAAAAAAAAATTTGTGACTTTAATGTGATTTATGTTTAGATATTTTTTTAGAAGTCAATTGAATGAACTAAAATTTGTTTAGATGATTTGATTTAAAAGCCAGTTGAATTTTCTTAATATATATTTATTGTTGCTAAGTTGATATTTTTAGGAAAAAAATATTAAACATAAATTTTTTAAAAAAATAAATTACAAATATAAAATACAATGATAAATAAAAAATCTTAATTTTAAATAGGTAGAAGTAAATGATAAAATTTAAAACATTCAATTATAAGAGTATAAAATATATTTATAAATTACAAAATATTTAATTCATATGAGTTACACTTTTATTTTAAGAAGGTAGAATTAAAAAATATAAAACAAAATTTAGCTTAGATGACATAATTGAAGAATCAGATTGGATGAATAATGATAAAAAAGAATATAAATTTTATGATTAATTTGACATTTTTAAGAAAGAAATATAAAAATTTAAATTATTGCAACTATATTTTAAAAAAACAATTTGAATGTATAATGACATAAAAAGACATGAATTTCATTATATATATTTTGGTGACTCAATTTAATATTTTTAGGAAAAGCTTTAAATTATATATTTTAAAAAAAACTAGAATAAAAAACACTTCAAAGGTGAGGTATTTTTGTGATCTAATCAACAATAACTAAATGAAGTTTGGACTAAAAAAGTTGATATTTTTTCTTTCCCGAATAAAATTTTAATCTAAATAATGGGTTTTTTACTCTTTAACTGAAGTCTGGACTACCCCAACCTCAACCAAGAAGCAATGCAATCCAAACAAAGTCATAGACTTTTGACGGCTACAAGTGAACTTAGAGGTCTATAAGTTAATCATGATATTAAAGAAAATGTTTTATGTTTCTAAAAAAATCTTCATCAAACCCAACATCAAGGGAAATAGAATCACAGTCTCACTTAGTTCCATGCGGGCTATGTAACATCTGGGAGAATTTAATCATGCTTTATTAGCTTAATGGACATGATTAGTGAATTAATGAGGTGTGTGGCCAAAGGGGCTTAATTGGCATGATTAATTGTGATTTCAGCCCTTAAAGTGAGTCCAAATCAATGGTGGGCCACTCGGGCAAGGAAAGAAAAAGAAAAGGTAAAGGAATGCTCTCTATGCCACATGCCGTGGTGTGTGGTTAATTCATCATGATGTACAGAGGCATATTAAAATGTAATGAGCCTCTCTATGCCATATGTCGCGATGCATGATGCCCTCCATTGTGATGCATGATCAAAAATATGATATAATCAGTTCATCTCTGCATGCAAAAACAGAGAGGAGGAGAAGAGAAAAAGAAGAACACATCTGAAGCTCTATTAGGGCATGTACCTTGGGACCCTTGAAGGCAATGTTAAGCTTCCTAACACTTGAGGTAAGTGTAATAAGTTTCCTTTCTTCCTTTCTCTCCCTCATTTATAGAGATTTGAGTTAGAGTTTAAGCATTAATAGTGATTTTCGGTCCATAGGAATTATGGGTCCGATTTCATTAGATAAAATGGATATAATGGGAGTTGTTTGAGGTGGTTAAATGCTATATTAATGATTTTCTTTATGATTAGCTGAGTAGAGCATTTAACGTCCGAAAATCAACATAAATGAGGTATTTAGGAGAGTTTAGTATCCATTAATGGCAGTTTGAAGATCTACTAATGATAATGTGTATTAATGAAACCTAATGAACCCGTTAGGTATGAATAGTAAAAAATTTATGGATTAATAGAATAGAGTGTGTGGAGATTAATGTTGAAAAACTCACAAAATGGGATCATGAAGGTATCCTTGTATTATGTTTGTAGTGCGAATCATTATGGGACCATTCACGTTTGTGTGAAACTTTGGAAGTGTTTTGTGTGAGGGGTAAACATTTGATCTCTCAAAGGTTTAAGGTAACTAGGAGAAACCTAACTTTATATAGTTAAATATTAATTAGTTATTGATTAAAAATGGGTTACTTTGGATTATGATTTGTATTTTGAATTATAGAGGCAATTTTGGTAAATGATGAACTTGTGAATGGTATGCTAAATGAAAACTTTTTTCATGCCACCCATTTGTGACTTATAAATTTAATTATGGCATGTTATTATGGGTAAAAGATTGTGATGTGTAATGTGTTGAGCATGTGGAGTATGAGTATGAGTATATGAGTTTATATGCCATTAATTGATTGTTTGGAATGCATATTTTGTGTAAAATGTGTATAGCATAATCATTGGTGAGAGTTTGCCTAGGGAGAGGAGTTGATTGATTTAAATTCATGTGATATTGATAGTGATCATTGGAATCGGTAACTTGCCTTGGCACTGACCATTAAAATCGAGAGGCAACCTATGTTTCATGGTTGATTTGGGACTGTTTCACTTATTTTATTAGGAACTCGAACTTAACTAGTCTCTACCGATTCATGAGGAGCTTAAATTAGAGGTATGACACTTCATAGTTGTTAGTATTGGGAGAAATTAGATTACACAAGTGAGCGAGTTAACCCTGGCCTAATAGCTCATTATAAGTGGAAGGCTGGGTTAGTCTGTGAAGGACGTATCCATATGATAGCCACCAATTTTATGTCAGAGGTAAGAGGAGGTTATAAGGTTGGCATTTGATTATGTATTTAAATCCAGCCACATGGTTGTTAATATTGTGGTTCGGTAAGTGTTAGGGGCGCATAGTTGGTATTATTGCAACCCCAAAACGTGTATTGACATTTTGTGGATATGAATATGTGCCATGGGCCTAGTCACATGGTTGTTAGTATTATGAACTATGGCTAAGCCCATCATATATATTGTATTTGTGTATTTTTTTTACCTATTTACATATATTTATAATTGATATGCAACTATATAGATTAGGTTAAACTTAATTATTGAGTGGTCGTACTTACCCTACAATTTTCAATATTTTTAAGGCCTAACTCATCGGATCTAGTTTAGGAAAAACATTCTGAGGCATAGGATTGTGTTGAAATTTTACTTTCATACCTCTTTACTCTATTTTTGTGTGTTAATGTTGTATATTTGCTAACTAGTATCGCATGTGATTATTTTATACTATTTGTATTACTATAGTGTACAATTTGTGTATTTTATATCTTGAGTGAGTGAGTTTTGGTTGTAAACTTGTGAATAGGGTCAAAATACTTATGCAAGTAGGAATTTGTGTATTTTGAATGATTTGAAATGAAAATGATAGTTTTGTACGTGATTTTTCTCCCCCTTGTGTTTTGTGAAAATTAGGATTGAGTGGTGAATTTGGAATATATGTTTTTTTGATTGTGAATGGTATGTTGCACTGGTCTACTAGAGTTCATTAAGTATGGTTGGAGAGTTAGTGTAGGCTTTTGGCACTTGTGGTTGAGTTAGGATACCAAAGTTGTGTGTTTTATGTGAAAAGTGATAAAAATGAGTTTTGGTGTCTAACTTTTTTTAAAAAAAAAATGAAATTGAATGTGAAACTTGTGTCATTAGCTAGAGCTAGGAGAAAGATCCATATAGACATAAAAACCACCTCAATTGGACGTTGAACGAAGATTTGGGATGCATTTAAAATTTGCTCCCTGTGTTGTCATTTTGACAGCTGATATTTATAATTTTTGTACAATGCACCGTGGCGCATGGCACAGAGGCAAGTGAGTTGCGGCACATGGGTCATTTTCTATGCAAAATACAATTTTGAGTTTTAAAACTCTTTGCTTTGGATCCTATTTGATTTTCAAGCTTTCACATTTTTTTCAAACTCTGATTTGAGCATTTTAATTGTGTGTTAGAGTTGAAATTGAATTTTGGGATCCCATTGTAAATTATTTGAAAATTCTTCCCATTTATGTAGTTTTACAACTTTGATAATCCTTTGAGAGTTAATCCCTTGATTACTCTAATGAAGTTAAATATGGTTAAGTAAGGGAGATCTTATAGGCTAAGTTCATCATCATCCATCTTGTCCTCCTAAAAGTCATGACCAACATCGATCTCCACTTCCATTATAAGGAATCACTTAAGACCAGGCATGGAATACTTGATGTTGGATTATGCTTAAGAAGTCTTGAAGTTGAGATATATTAGTAGGAAGAGATTGGGCCCGTGTCTCCCAAGCAGCCTAGACCTAAGCACTCGAGTTGTTTTTGGCATCACTTCTTGCATTGGGAAGGTAATACCATTAAATTTTTTATCAGAGCGGCAAGTGTAGTTCTCATCGGTGTTTTGAAAACTGGACCAAATGAGATAGTTCAATGAGTTGGACCATCGACCAAATGATAAAGCAGTTTGATTTTCTTCAAAAAATTATTTAGAGGGTCGAGTTGGGTTGAACAAATAAAGAACTGAAAACTATTGTTGAATTGGATAGAGTCGGCTAGTTGGATCGTTATTGAACACTAGAGAGTACATATTTAAAATTTTTAAATCACAATTTTTTCTAAGGCAATTTTTTTTGAAAGTGTCAATTTGGAAATTATCTTTATTTTCAATATTATATTTATTAAAATAAAAATTTATAGGAATTCTAAAAAAATAAGAGTAGACATAGATTGTCAATAGTATATTTAAATAATCAATTTATAAAAATTATAAAAATTTTAATATTAAATTAAATCATTCAAATTAAATTTGCATTATCTATAAAGTAAATTAATTAAAATATTTATAATTTTTACTTTAATAAATATAAATAAAAATTTTAAATTTGAATCATCTAGATTAAAATTTAGATAGTTTAGATTTTATGACTTTAACGAGCACCATGGTGGCTATCAATATAATTACCACCGAAACCAATCACCTTTTCTGATAGTATAATTCATTGAAATCCAATCAAATTTGATAGCAGTAGAATGATGGCCAATTGATGAAATGAATTTAGAAAGCATCAAGTGACAAAGAAACTACACGATCCCCTTGAGTTATGAACAAAGCCTAGACATGATGAGCAGAGACGTCTTATGGGCTCTTATGCAAATTGAAGTTGCACTAATTCTCCATTATGCAAATAAAATTGACACAGATTAAGCATGGCCATAAACTCTAGAATTTGAATTAAAATCCTAAAACTAGAGCATTGTTCAACACTTCGGTAACCATAATCTATAAAAGAACCAATTGTATTTTTAATTAAATAATTGCATCCCAAGTGAATTAATCTATGAGGTGGCCATATACTCCAACCCATTCTTGAAAGTGTTTTTTTTTTATTTTTTTTTGGACTGGATAAGTGCATTCATAACTTAAGAGAGTTTACAATAAAATATAATTTTACAATTGATCTCTTTCATCATCCACTGCCTCTTGGATGAAAGGTTGGAGATGAATAAAAGTATAAACAACACTCTAGCTAAATAATCATCTAATTATTGAAGTATCTATTGATATATTATATTGCTTGAAATATGTCGTCTACCCACCACTGAGGAGAGGATTCTCTTTTTTCCCCTCTCTAGCCATTACATTAAGATTTGAATAATTAAGATTTGATCTCTTATAAGATCATTATTAACATATTAAATTATTAAAAATTATAAAAAAATTAAAATTGCTGAAATTTAATACAAATAATTAAAAAATACAGTAAAAATAAAAAAAATAATTTTTTTATTAAATATCAAATCTAAACCATTCAAATCTAAATCTAATGGCTACAAATTAAGAAGAGGATGAAAATGAATCCTCTCCCATCTAGTACCTTGGCAAACACGAAGAGCTTGATTGGATTAACATTTGTAAAAGTACATCTTATATAAACTACAATTTGTAAACTAAAGTTGAATTAAAAGTCATTTATTATAATATAATTTATGTTTGGATAATCTTTTGTGAGAAAATTAATTTGACAAACTGAAACTTGTTTGATAAATTTAAGAAATATGAAAATTAAAATTATAAAAAAATAAAAGAGTTAATGTATTAATGAATAAAATATTTTTAAATACTAAGAAATTTAATTATATTTATTTTAATAATATATATATATGTAACAAATAATATAAATATCAAATTTGAAAAGGAAATGTGGAAGGATAAATAAGTTCTTCAAAATGTATTAAATGTTACTAATGGTTAGATTTCAACGTAACTAATATAAAAGTTTTAAAATTTAATTTTTGATTTAACTATAATTAAAAAAAAAGCTCATTTGTAAAACCCTTTTATCATTTACGGCTCACCTTTTATAAAGTAGAGCGGAGTAATTCTCCAATCCTTGAAAAGGATTAAAAAAAAGGGTTCAATTAATAGTATCAAACGGGCCTGCTGGAAGGATGCTCCTTTCCTTTGACCCATAATCGTTGCAAACCCAAATGCTTTGTTTGCTGACTAAAATACCCACACATTCTTGCCAATATTCCACAATTACCCTTCAGCAAATAAACCTTACCCTAGCCGCAGTAGCAACACAACACTGCATTATCTTCATTCTTTAGCTCCTTCTTCTCTGCGCAGTCGCCTTTCTACTTCCTCATCGACCCTCTGTTCAGTCGTCGCCTTCGCCGTCGAGTGAACTTCTGGCCGGCGCCACACTTGCTTTTTCTCATCGCCTCGTTTCTTATCTTCTTTCGCAGTGGGACGAGGATACCAGTATGTAAGCAGCAAAATTTTTGGCTCCTACAACCTTCATTGAATAACTTTCCAGTATGAATTTTTTGGAGATATCTGTGTACCTTCCTCAAAGCTCAAGCATAATGAAGCAATGGAAAGTCAGATTATCGGCGATGGTGCTCCTATTCGCTGCTTATTCGACAATTTCCGCAACTGTGATTTCTTTGATTAAACTGGTACTCTTTCTTCCTATTTAAATTAATTTATATTTATTCAATTTTTAAATGATAGATCCGTAATGATAGATTTATGTGAAGTTGATGACTTGGCAGCAATCAAACATTTGATTTGCATATAGATGCTACATGGATTTTTGTTGTTGTTGGAGAATCTAGTTTAAAATTTTCAGCCCATTAAAAAAAATATAATCTTGAGCTGGTTCGTTTTAATAGAAATTTACAAGTTATTTTAGTACAGCTAGCAAGTCACTCGTGAGTGTCTTCTTCAATTCAAATGAAAGGAACTTCATAAGCTTTGACTGGCTTTCCGCAAATGATAACAAAAATGTGAATTCAAAATTGTAGATGTAGCTATTTTGGTAAAACGATTGTTCAATCTAACAAAGCAGAGATTAAGATAGGAAAGTTTGGTTAACCTCAGCTGACTTGTACCCCTCCTATCTATTCTTATAAGATAGGAAAGTTTGGTTAGCTTTCCTTCACCATTTATCCTACATATTTTTTCCCCCCATTCACAAATATAAAATATTTTTTAAAATATTAGATATTTAAAAATATATTTGAAAGTATAATTATTATCTTTTTTTTTAAGTATTTTTATTGATAATAATTTTATACTTATTGTAGGGTATTTAATAGAGATAAATATAAAAGGATAAAGTTAGTTAAAAAGTGGATAACTATTTTATTGAATATTGAGATTATGTTAAAAATATCTTATATTTTTAAACAGAGGAGTATAAATTTTTCACTAATTTAATAATCCTTACATTTTTTTCTTTTATTGATATAAAAAATTATTTTGAAACTTGCTTCGTTTCACTTTTGGATATTTGATTTTTTTTTTAACAAGGAATTTTCATTCAACTTTGTCCCTTTAAAATGTGTTTTTTTCATTACTTGGTTTAATTGTATAGCTATATCTTATTTATAAATCACTTTTAATATGTTTTATTTGAATAAGAAAAATTTTAAATCTCATTAATTTTGTCTTAAAATTTATCAAGTTTTTATCTTTATCCTTAATAAATTTTTTTAAATTTTATTAATGATGTTTTTATTTAAAGTATTGAATAAGGACAAAGACATAGAGAGGAGCATTGGGAATTTTCAAATTTTCTATAAATATAATTAAATTTTTTTTTACTCTATAAATAAAACTCACTATAAAAAAATGTTACAATAGCCACAGAACGTCACTACGGTTTTTTTAAAATCATGGTTAATCCCACACTTTTTTGAAAAAAACTGTGGCTGTAATATATATATATATATATATAGATGAATTAAAGCCACGTTTTTTAGAAAACGTGAAAGAAGGTGTCAATGAGGTTTTGTCAGACATTAGCTGGCTCACGGAGCCATGTTTTTCCCATAAAATGTGGCTGTCAGCCACACTGAAAGTGTTTGATACTATGCCACCTTTCGTTTCAATTTTCAATTTTCGCTCTCTCTCTCTCTCTCTCACTTTCCGGTGCCAGTTCTGCATATTTTTTCCCCCTATTCTTTTAAGTTATATTTTTATTATATGTTTTCATATATTTTCAGGCACTCAATAAATTCTCTAACTTACTGCAAATATTTCGTATTTCCCTGAATACTTGAGGTAAATTATTTTTATTTAATGTTATATTTAAATGTATGAATGTTTAAAACATCATGCATAACTTTTAATTTGTTTTTTCAATATACATTTGATGTTTATGGATGTGATAAATTATTAATTAAATATTTTGATCTTTTAGGATGAAATATGACATGACTTTACATAGTTATATTTTATTAGATTTAAATTTTTTATATCATTTTTTTATTTTATATATTGAATAATTTAAAATTTAAAATTATTTTTAAATTATGCTTGGCTTAAATTATTTTGTAAATGTTGAAACTTTTATTTTTACATTGTTTATACTTATTTAAATAATAAAAATATATTTGAATTTTATGCTTAAATATAATAAGTTGTAAATATTCTTTTTATATAGAAAATGAATAAATCTTGGATATCTAAACTTCACAATGCAAGAAAATATATAAATGGTATGAAAGGATTTTTAGTTTTTTTTTGGGCTAATAGTGGTGTTGAGGATAAAATAATTTGTCCTTCATTAAGTGTAATTTTAAAAAATGGAAAGTTCGAGAGGAGGTTTGGAACCATTTACTTGCTAAATCATTTTCTCTTAAATATACATGTTGGGTTTTACATGATGAAAAGCATGAATTTAGAGTAACTTCTCCCAATAGCCCTGTTAATAAAGGAAATAGAGAACAAGGGAATGAGGTTGGTGATCATATTCATGAATTGATTTGTGATGCTTTTAGGGTGTAAGAAGAAAACGAAACTTCAATTCAAATTGAAGAATAATCACAAAATCAAAATTAGAAGATGAATGAAAAGACTAAAGAATTTTTTGAATTGGTACAAGATGGGTAGGAGCAATTATATAATAGGTATGGGAAATATTCAAAATTATCATTATTGATTAGATTGCACCATATTAAATGCTTGTGTAATATAAGTAACAAAGCTTTATCTATAATTTTGGAATTATTACTAGATGCCTTTCCATTTGTTAAAATTTTTTCTTCATTTTATAAAGTAAAAAAGACTGTTATTAAGTTAGGATTGAAATATAAAAAAAATTGATGTTTGTCCAAATGATTGTGTGTTATATTGGGGGGAAGATGACAAAAGAGACACCTGCAAAACATGCAATACAATATGATGAAAATTGGCATCCAAAATTGCTTACTTAATAAATTTGGTCCTTGTAGAGCTTATGTTTTTGAAAGGTCAAAATTAAGTGAGGTCTTCATCAAGTGGTGAGGTTATCTTGAGAATCTTTTATCCCTTAGGAATATAAATCTAATTTGGAGCTACATGCTTTAGAGGAAAGTTAATAGCTAACCATTTTAGCTAATGCCTAGTTATTACAAACATAAATAAACTTAAATTTCCTTGAATAGGATACAAAATGAGAGCATTGATCTTTTATTGCATCATTATTATAACATATCATAAATGTCATCATGAAGAATTTGCATTTTTTTTAAAACAAATGTAATTAAATAACTTCTCTTGTTATTTGATAACTGAGTTATTTCGCTTTTAAAGTTGGGATTTTAGCCATGTGTCAATTTTAGCTGTTCATAAGTTAATTTATTCATTTCTCCCTATGGGACAATAAGCACATTGAGGAAAAGAGGGATTTTCTCTTAGTGTATCTATGACTAAAATTAATTTTTTTCAAAAAAAAAAATTTTAAGGCTAAACCTTTTAACGTTAATCATGTAAGGATTTAAACATCTCATTGATTAATTGTTTACTTTATTTTCCTATGATGTATTAAGTGTTTGGAGGAGTGAATTTTTTTAAAAAAGGAGCTAGATAGCTTATTAAAAATTATGGGAATTGCATGTTATTAATCTTTGCTTTGTTTATTAGGAATGAGTTATCTAGCATCTTTATGAAATCGGCATAAGGGGTAAATGGCACTTGAAGGTAGCACAAATCTAGATCACACAAGGAAGTTATATCATGGAAAAGGGATCAAATTAATTATAAAAGTTGAGTCGTTGGAAACTTTGATTGAGTTAAGCCATCATATTAGAGGAAAAATCATGCAAGATTTTAAAAAGAAGTATGGAAACATTTTGGATTTTCTATCAATAACAATACATAATGATGTAGTAATTGAATTAAGCCAATATTGTGATGCTTTATTGAGATGTTTCACATTTTTTGACTTCCAAATGACACCAACTTTGGAAGAATATGGAGAAATTTCGAGAATGCTCCTTAAGGAGAATATGGCAATATACTTTTATCCTGGATATTTTCCATCTCAAGGTACAATAGCAAAAATTATGGGAGTTCTTAAGGAAGAAGTACGAATAGTATGTCCAAGACAAACTGAAGGCATCTCAAGAGCTAATATAAAAGCTTACTTAAGATTTTTTTTGGTGGAAAAAGGGGATTGGGTTATATTTTGTAGGATTTTTGCTTGTGTATATATGGAATAATCTTGTTTCCATCATCAGTTGGCATAATTAATTTAGGAGCCATTAGTGTATTTCAAATGGTGGAGTATGTAATGTGAATTCGGTACTAACATTTTTGACAAAAACATACTTGATCTTAACTCAATGTCAAAAGAGAAGGAAAGGAAAGGTCAACTATTGTATTGTACTACTAGATATATGGATGCTTGGCCACGTTTGCAAAAAGACAATTCCCTTTAGAAAAAAGAATGACTCAGATAATAATCTACTTATGTCTTTCAAAGGTCAATTGGTGATTGACGGGACGAGCTGCATGGATTGGAAAAGAACTTTGATAGATCTTAGAGAAAATTTCATCTTATGGAAACTAGATTGGTAATGGGAAGAAGAGATCATTTACCATTGTGGTGACTTCCCGAATGTGCCTTTAATGGGATTTAAAGGGTGTATCAATTATAAACCTTTCTTATCATTAAGATAATTAGCTTACAAGCAAAACATCCTTTTTAAGGTAGAGGTACAAAAGTTATACTTTCTATATGAGGAAGTTAGAACAAAGTTGTCAAACCAGAATGTTAGAGAAGCATGGCAAAGGATAGGGTATAAAGGAAAGATTGAATTAGGGATATGTTTAGTAAACTCGAGTTCAGAATATACCCACTTGGTTGAAGGGTATGATTCAAGGAGCAAATCCTTCATTCTCTCCTCGAAATTCCTTATTAGGTAATGACTTGAAAGAAATTAATGGGCAACTGATTGAACGTTTGAAAGTGAAGGAAAATGAGTTACAAGAGCTTACTATCTTGGAGTCTAATAATAAAGAATAATTGAAAAAAATGGTAAAATGAATGCATTGAATTACAAAGAAAGTTATAAGAGAAAAGAGGAAGACATAACTTTGAAGAAACACCTAAGACCAAGAAATTAAAAAGGTAAAATGCTAAATTGAAAAGAGAGATGCATAGTATTGATGACAAGGTATAAAGTACTAAAGTGAGTCTTGTCAAAATAGTCAGGGAAAATGCATTCAAGGAGTTATAAGACATTTGGCCTATTGAGAAGATGTAGCAAGAAATTAATACATTCAACTACAATTGGAGAGAAAGGTGAATGAACTAGCCAAGGTAAGAGGAAGTGTAGATGAGACGGCACAAAAATTTGTTTAGAGGCTTAATCAACAAAATAAAGTCTTAGAGGAGTAGAAGGCACTTTACCTTGATTGAATAGAAGAAACCAAAGAATGGATGTCAAGATGTAGACAGATGATTGAATTGGCTAATGACAAAATTCTAAAATTTGTAAGAGTGTTTAAGCAAGTTGAAGGCATGGGTTCTTCCCGAGGAAACTCTAGTTGAGATTGTTCAATTCTTCCATTTGTGCCAGGAAATTGTAAAAGAACTCAATAGCTTGACAGTTCGAAATTCGTAGTAGCATTTGAATCATTGCATGAGAATCTATGTGACACTTTATGGTTAATGAAATTGTTGATTAGTTTGTGTTATCATCGTTCGTTTAAAACCTTGAATTTTGGTAAGATCCAATGTCTTTTTAATTCAATGGTCAACTTTAAATTCCTTATGAAATAATGAATTTCTAGAGGTATTTAAAGGATGTTGGTGTCTTGAAACCCTTTTGCCTACACAATGCTGGATATCTTATGAAACAAATGTAAAAGGTGAGATTTATTAAAACTAATTATTATGTGAAACAGGTAAGCCAACATTGCGCTTTGAAAGAAAAACTCGTTTAACTAAATTCCCATCACTTAAACATACAGAACACGATTGTGTAATCGTGCCATAGAAAGTTCAAATGTAAATGAGTCAACAACGCTATTAACAGAGACTAAAGGGAAAAGTGATGACACCATAGAATATTGGAGCAAATGAGAATGATAGAGCAACTAATGGAACGATTGAGCCAAACGGAGGATTGGATCCTAAAATACCCATACTAGAGAAACAAGATTATGAAATAGGGGTCTTTAACATACCAGATGCCCTTGGGAAAAATCATGCTTATGTGTTCCAAAACCCATAGAGTATTACACTAAGAGAAGGAGCTGAAAGAAGAACTTGAAAAAATGAAAGATCAATTAAAGGCTCCTCAAGGATCAAACACATGGGGTTCCTTAGATTTAAAGGAGTTGTGCCTAACCCCAAAAATTGATGTTCTTACAAAATTCAAGATGCTAAGCTTTGATAAATATGATGGTACAGACATGTAGGGGGAAATAAATATAAGGTTTCTTTTCATATAAGGTGTCCTGTAAGGCAGTTTATAGAGCTTGCAGAGTTCGTGAAAGGGAATGAGAGCCTAAGAACTAGGGTAGAGAACATCAGGTTTGGTGTGTTGCTTGATATCTGATAGAAAACACTCTATTTTCAATTAATATCTTCATATGATTTACCTACCCATCAATTTCGCATTAAAGGGAAGTCAAAAGAAATGAAAGTAGAAGATGTTCACATATTGATGGGATTACCTTTTGGCGGGGATAGGGTGTCAATAGAGGTGGATGACCAAGACAAAGCATTCTTGAGGTTAAGGAAAAATATTATAAGATGTCATATAGGAAGATATTGACATGGATTAAATCTGAAGCAGAGGATGAAGACTTTGAGTTTTTACTTTTATTGTACACATTAGGAATACTTTTTGAGTTTTTACTTTTATTGTACACATTAGGAATACTTTTATGTCTGAGTACTAGTGCTAATGTTAGTGAGCGAATGGTTAAGGTAATGTATTACACTAAGAATGTATTGAAAGACTTCAATTGATCAAGATACATATTAGATGACTTGTGCGATGAGTTGGAAGAGTATTTGAAACAAATGGGCGAAAAGAAGCATCAGATTGCAAATGTAGGAGGATGCTTGTACTTTTTAGTGGTGTAACATCCCAATTTAAATTTTAATAGTTAATTTGGGTTAATAAAAATTTTGGAGAATATTTAGAGGTAAATAAATTAGTAGGAAATGATTATTAGATATAACTTAAGATATAATTTTAAGTTAAGATTTTAAAGATCATCATCATCATCATCATCATCATCATCAGGAAAGAAAGAGAAATATAATAGGAGAGACTAAGAAATGAAATGTAAATATATATATATATATATATAAGTGTGTGTGTAGGAATTAAATAAAAAAATAAAAAAATAAAAAAAAGTAGAACGGAGGGGCGGATATTTCTCCGCGTGCTATGTAATGTACAAACACACATATAAATATATATTTTAAAAAAAGAATAAAGGTTGGAGATGTTTTTTCGCGTGCGTAGTGTGGTGTGTGTGTGTGTGTGTGTAAACAAACAAACAAAGGAAAGGAAAGAAAAAAAAAGGGGTGGGACCCACAGTATTTTTTTTTTAAAACTCACACCCCTTTTCCTTCATCTGCTCACTGCTTTTTCTGGTGCGCGAGTTGAGACAGAGAGAATGCGTTTTCGCCGGTGCTGTGGGTTGCATTTTTTTAAGGTGAGACTTCTTAATAAGATATTTAGGGTGTGATTTTAAGCTTTTCAAAACTAGGTAAGTGTTTTAAAATTTTTTCTTAGCCATCCTTCCTCTTTAGTTTCTGATTTTATAGTGGTAGAAAATCTAGAGTCTGAAAGAGGGATTGATTTTTGTTGAATAAATGTGGTTGTTGAGGTTGTTAATAGTGTAATAAATATTTTAGAGTATAAATTTGTTGATGAACTTGAAATTTGAGGCTTATGGATCAAACCTTAGGCTAGATTTTTATAAAATTCGAAAATATATGTTGATTTATTAAGGTTTAGATGATTATTTGGAATGAGAAGTGGATTATGATGGCTATAAGATGATGATTCTAAGCTTGAGATTCAATTTTCAATTTTTGGATATTTTAAGTGTGAATTTATGAAATAAAAAGAAAAATTTTAATAATAGAAATTGGTTTAGAGGTTGATTTTAGCTTAATAATATTTCTTGATGACTAAAAGAGGAGTTAGAAATTTTACTTAATAGTACTAACTCTAGGTTTGTATTAAGATTGAAATTTTACTTAATGTTATATTCTCTAATCCTATTATTAGAGTTATTTTATTAGTCTCAATTATTGAAATTAATATTTATAAATAATATGTTATTTGTAGATTGTGTTGGTGAAGATTGTGGTGGGAGAGAAATTGTAAGGAATAATTTATTGAAAAAGCCACAAGGTAACCGTGCTTTTAATTTGTGTTTAGTGTTGTTTCATGTTAATTAGGTAATTATTGAGAAAATTATGAATTTTTGTTGAGAAATTACCTTATTATGTTTATGAAAAAATTGTGAAATTGTGGATTTACATTTTGAAGTATTTTTGCCAAGTGGGATGTCATATTATAATATTGTTAAAAATGAGAAAATTATGAAGATTGTAATATTGTATAATTGTACAATATTGTTATGAATTTGTTTGATTAGTGTGGGAGGTGTTGGGAGACTTGTTTTTGTTGTTGTATTTATGTGCCACGTGTTACGCCCCTATTGGAGCCCAATAGATCACTTGTAAAGGCTCGGGCTAATCTACCTTTGGATGGGTAATTTAGCACTGAGTAAGGGCTATGGCTCAAGGTTAATGGAGGGAGATAAAGAATGGTTGTTTGTTATGTATTGTAATATTTCTTGTATTTTTGTTAGAATTATATGACTGTTAATTCCCCACTTAGTAAACACACATTTAACTGTTTGTATACACAATCATAAATTGGCATTGGTTACTGAAACTTTTGAGTCTTATTATGTGGTTAACAATTTTCAAGAGAAGGGCCACGAGTGGCGCGTGGAGGAGTCCCTGAGGCATAATGGCATAGGTCAACTGTCTCCTTTGGGTATTTGATTTATGATTTTTAATGTGTTATATTATCAATACTAGAATTTTTGTTTATTGACAATTAGATGAATGTAATGATGTAATCATGCCCTTTAAACTATTTTTACTTTTAGTACACTTTGGATGACTGTAATTTTGACCTCTGATTTATTTTGGATGGTTTGAAATGGCATGATTATGAGGTCAAATAATTGACTTGTTTTGGGAATTGATTAAGTTGTTAGTTATTGGTTTATGGTTTGCATTTGTTGGAAGTACAAGGATGGAAAATGTGGTTTTAGCCTAATGTATGTGGGAAGTAAAAATTTATCTGAGATGTTGTATTGTGTAAGCTTAAACTAATTATAAAATATTTTATATTAAATTTATTAATATAAAATGTGTTGGGTGGCTGTAACCCAATTATGGTTGTAAATGTATATTAGTGGTATAAAATTATTTTGTATTATTTAAAAGGAGGTTTAATCTTTTCTATCATGGTAGTGTTTTAAATCATGGAATTGTTTCAAAAAATATATATAGGATAAATTGACTTCTATTTACCATGATAGACACTTTTCTACTATGGTTGAGTTAAATTATTTTTTTAAAAAAATTTAGGGTGTTACATCTTGGTATCAGAGCTACATGTTTCAAGTTTTTTGTAAATTGTGAAGTTGTTATACATTAATCTAGTTTATTGACAATATACATTATTAAATGATAATACTTCTCCATTATTTTTCTTGTCTTTAGATTAGTATTGACTTAATTGTGTGGCTTCCATCTTTTAGGAGGGGAGAGATGGTGTTCAAAACTAGAAGAGGTAGTGAAAATGTCGGTGATTCTATAAAGCCAGTGGGAAATGACACATGGCCACAATCGGATCCCATACATAAACAAATGGGGTAGGGCGAGCCCATACAGCCACAACCAGAGCAGGAGGAGCTAACCATGAGGCAGATGATGGATCTGTTGCGGGATCTTAGTGACTGCATGAAGAGGCAAGAAGAAGAATTGGCCGCTTTAAGGCAACAGAAGGAACATGCCAACCAAGAGGGAAATGGCCAACAAGAAGGAAGCCATACCAAGGTATACAATGTGAGCTAATCTATTGGTGAAGGCTTACCTTCCTATTCTCACCATGAGACTAGTTCGAAAAATGAGAGTCTGCACTTTAATCAACAGACATCCACGATCACAAAGCAGACATCCACGATCACAAAGATTTGGAGTACTTTTCGTAAGTTCAATCCTCCTACTTTCGATGGGAATCTTAAGCCAACGGTGGTTGAAGAATGGATAGATCGATTGGAGAGTATTTTTAGTATGGTTGTGGCGATATTCTTGCTACAGAAGGGTGCTAAGAAGTGATGGGAGACAGCAGGATCGAAGGATGATTCCTCTCTCACTTGGGAAGATTTTAAAGTCATATTGTTTGAGAATTATTTTCCTACTGCACTGAGAGCAGAAAAGCAGGCTGAGTTTCATGTGTTTCGTCAGGGTGATCTAGATGAGGTTGAATTTATTGAATAATTTGCAGAATTATCTAAATACTCCACTTACCTCCAGAAACATGAAGACACAGAGTGGATGGCTGAACGATTGCTAGAGAAGGTGAGGCTTGATCTAAGGGAACAGTTAGCCCCTCTTGAGATCAAAACATTTAGTAAGATGTGCAATAAGCTTCGGATAGTCTTCCGGAGGAACAATTTGGAGGCTTTGGAAATCAGAAGAAGAAGAGCTACTACCATAAGGGTCAGAGCTACAGAGGAAAATAGAGTAGGAGTCAGGGGCCCTACAAGAGCCCATCTACCTCTACTCCTACTTCTGGCGCTGCTAGTAACCAAGCATGCAGTAAGTGTAGGAGGTTTCATTTTGGTCATTGTTGGGTTTGTTACATCTACCAGAAGCCTGGTCATATTGCTCGATTCTGCCATCAGAACAAGAACAAGGGTAATGATTAAAGACCTACAGTGCCAGCACGAGTGTATGCCTTTTTCGAGTTGGAGGCTACTAACAATCCTAACGCTATCCGAGGTATAATCTGAATTCTTGATAATGATGTTTGTGCTTTGTTTGATTCGGGTGCTATGTACTCTTTTGTGTCTAATGAATGTATGAAAAGATGTAAATTGCCTGTGTGTACCTTATCTTTTGATGTGAAAATTTTTACTCCTGCTGGTTTGATTGTAAGAATTGCTAAGGCATGTCTAAATGTAGAGGTTGAGTATGAGGGTTGAAAGACCATTATAGACCTCATTTGTTTGTCTTTGTCTGAGATTGAGGTTATTGTGGGGATGGATTGGTTGTCTGGAAATGGAGCTGTACTTGATTGTCAGAAAAAGAGTGTGTCACTCTCAGCTCTTACAGTAACCTTTGTAGAGTCCCAAGGTCTTATGATGTTATTTACAGCTCAAGTAGAACAGTGTATAAAAAGGGGCTGTCAAGCTTTTATGGTTTTCTTCTCAATCAAGGCAGAGATTGAAGAAGGTGTGGATTGGATTCCAGTAGTGAGAGAATTTCTTGATGTCTTTCCTACTGAAGTGATTGGTTTGCCTCCAGAACGAGAGGTTGAGTTCTCAATTGAGCTCATACCTAATACGGGACCTATTTCCAAAGCACCTTAGAGGATGCCCCCGTCAGAGTTAGCTGAGTTGAAGAGACAAATTGAAGAGTTGCTAGAGAAAGGGTTTATCAGACCCAGTGTATCGCCATGGGGGTCATTGGTACTGTTTGTGAAAAAGAAAGATGGGAGCCTCAGATTTTGTATTGATTATAAATTGTAAAATAAGATAACCATCAAGAACAAGTACCCCCTTACCTCGAATTGATGATTTGTTAGATCAATTAGTTGATTCAGCGATGTTTTCTAAGATTGATTTGAGATCAGGGTATCATTAACTGAGGGTTAGGGCAGAGGATGCTCCTAAAACAGCTTTCAGGACTAGATATGGGCACTATGAGTTCCTTGTGATGCCATTTGGATTAACAAATGCCCCGACTGTCTTTATGGATTATATGAATCAAATCTTCAGGCCTTATCTTGATAAATTTGTTGTAGTCTTTATTGATGACATACTTATTTATTCTCGGGATGAGGTGGACCATGCTAGACATTTCAAAATTGTTTTGGAAATATTGAGAGAGCACAAGCTCTATGCCAAGCTGAGCAAATGTGACTTTTGGCTTAAAGAAGTTAAGTTCTTAGGTCATGTTGTTTCAAAAGAAGGGGTAGCAATGGACCCCAGTAAGATAGATGCAGTGATGAAATGGGAACAATCTTGAAGTGTGACAAAAATCAAGAGTTGCTTGGGTCTTGCAAGCTACTATCGTCGCTTCATCAAGGGTTTTTCACAAATTGTAATGCCCTTGACTAAGTTGATCAGGAAAGATGCTCTATTTATTTGGACGAACGAGTGTGAAGTTGCCTTCTAGGAGCTAAAAAAGAGGTTGACCACCACACCAGTGCTCACCTTACCTGTTCCAACTACTCCTTATATCTTATATACTGATACTTCTAAGAAAGGTTTAGGTTGTGTATTGATGCAGGAGGATCGAGTAGTGGCTTATGCCTCCCGACAGTTGAGGCCTCATGAGAAAAAATTATCCTACCCATGACTTGGATCTTACTGCTGTGGTGTTTGCCTTGAAGATTTGGAGGCACTATCTTTATGGTTCATCCTTTGAAGTCTTTAGTGATCATAAAAGTTTAAAATATTTGTTTAATCAAAAGGAACTCAACATGAGACAGCTTAGATGGATTGGGTTTTTGAAGGATTATGACTTTGAATTGAAGTATCATCCAGGGAAAGCTAATGTAGTTGCCGATGCACTGAGCAGGAAGCTTATACATATCGCTCACATGATGGTCAAAGAACATGAATTATAGAGTAGTTTTCATGCAGCAAATGTGGAAGTAGTCGAGAATCGTTTAGCTACTTTGCACATTACTGAATTTGAGAATAAATTTTAGGAAGAAATCAAAGTTGCGCGGCAGAAGGATGATTATTTGAATAAGATTAGGGTAGAGATTGGGGCTGGAAAGGTTAAACATTTTGATGTGACTGATGATAATGTCATGAAATATAAGGGTAGAGTGTGTGTGCCTGATGATGCTCGATTGAAAAATATCCTACTTGAGGAGGCTCATCAGAGTAGATACACCATTCACTTAGGAGCAACTAAGATGTATTATGACTTAAGACGTGGTTGGTGGTGGCCAGGGATGAAGAGGGATGTGACTGAACATGTAACTCATTGTTTGACTTGTCAGAAAGTCAAAATTAAGCATCAAAAACTCGCCGGAATGCTGCAGTTTCTTGATATTCCAAAGTGAAAATGGGACAGTATTTCTATGGACTTTATTACAGGATTGCTTAGAACATCTTTTAGTCATGACACTATATGGGTAGTTATGGATCGACTTACCAAATCGACTCACTTTCTTGCTACCAATATCACTTATTCTCTTGAGAAATTAACTGAAATCTACATAAGAGAAGTAGTAAGATTGCATGCAGTACCGACAAATATCATATCTGATCGTGATCCAAGGTTCACATCAAACTTTTGGAAGTCATTACAGGAAGCCATGGGTACTCGTCTAAGTTTTAGCATGGCTTACCACTCTCAGGCCGATGAGCAGACAGAACGAACCATACAGACTCTTGAAGATATGTTGAGGGCTTGTGCCATTGAGCTTTAGAGGTAATTGGGATAGTCACTTGCCATTAGCTGAATTTGCCTAAAATAATAGTTTTCACTCTAGCATTTAGATGGCACCTTATGAGGCATTATATGGAAGAAAATTTAGATCGTCACTGTGTTGGATGGAATTTAGTGAGAGAACTATTTTGGCGCCGGACATTGTTGATGAGACTGCCTGAAAGATTGCATTAATCAAGCAAAAATTACTCACAACTCAGAGTAGACAGAAGAGTTATGCGGATAAGAGGAGGAGATTGCTTGAGTTTGAAGTAGGTGACCGTGTGTATTTTTGAAAATCTCTCCGATAACTGGTATTGGAAGAGCTATTAAGGCTAAGAAGTTGACACTAAGGTTTATGGGACCTTTTGAGATCTTAAAAGGACTTGGACTAGTAGCATACCAAGTAGCACTATTGCCCCAAATTGTTGGTATACATAATGTATTCCATGTGTCACAATTGAAGAAGTATCAACCAGATCCTTCCCATATAATTGAACCCGATGAGATTGCACTCAAGGAGAATTTGACATTCAGAGTTGAATCGGAAAGGATTGTGGATTACAAGGACAAGCAATTAAGAAACAAGACTACTAGATTGGTTAAAATAATCTAGAAGGGCACAACTCCTGTTGATGCTACCTGGGAGACTGAGAACAGTATACGACGTGATTATCCTCATCTTTTTGATTAGGTACATAGTAAATAGTTATTAACTTCAAATTTTGACGATAAAAATTTTTAAAATGAGGAGAGAATTGTAACATCCCAATTTAAATTTTAATAGTTAATTTGGATTCATAGAAATTTTGAAGAATATTTAGAGGTAAATAAATTAATAGGAGATGATTATTAGATTTAACTTAAGATATAATTCTAAGTAAGATTTTAAAGATCATCATCATCATCATCATCATCATCATCATCTCATCATCATCATTATTAGGAAAGAGAAAGAGAAATATAATAGAAGGAGAGACTAAGAAATGAAATGTGTATATATATATATATATATATGAGTGTGTGTGTAAAAAATAAAAAGAATAAAAAAAAATAGAATGGAGGGGCATACGTTTCTCCGCGTGCTGTGTAACGTACAAACACACATATAAATATATATATATATATATATATATTAAAAAAAAAGAATAAAGGTTGGAGATGTTTTTCCGCGTGCGTAGTGTGATGTACATGTGTATGTATATATATATATATATATAAAAAACAAACAAAGGAAAGGAAAGAAAAAAAAAGAGTGGGACCCACAGTGTTTTTTTTCAAAAACTCACCCCTTTTCCTTCATCTGTTCACTGCTTTTTCTGGTGCGCCAGCTGAGACAGAGAGAACGCATTTTTGTCGATGCTGTGGGCTGCGTTTTTTTAAGGTGAGACTTGATAGGATATTTAAGGTTTGATTTCAAGCTTTTTAAGATTAAGTAAGTGTTTTAAAATTTTTTTTAGCTATCCTTTCTCTTTGGTTTTTGATTTTATAGTGGTAGAAAATCTAGAGTTTGAAAGAGGGATAGATTTTTTGTTGAATAAATGTGGTTGTTAAGTTTGTTAGTAGTATAATAAATATTCTAGATTATAAATTTGTTGATAAACTTGAAATTGAGGCCTATGGATCAAATCTTAGGCTAAATTTTTATAAAATCTGAAAATATATGTTGATTTATTGAGGTTTAGATGATTATTTAAGATGAGAAGTGGATTATTATGGCTATAGGATGATGATTCTAAACTTGAGACTTAATTTTCAATTTTTGGGTATTTTAAGTGCGAATTTATGTAATAAAAAGAAAATTTTGATAATAGAAATTGGTTTAGAGGTTGATTTTAGCGTAATAATATTTCTTGATGACTAAAAGAGGAGTTAAAAATTTTACTTAATAGTACTAACTCAGTTTATATTAAGATTGAGATTAAAAATTATGTTATATCTCTAATCTTATTTTTAGAGTTATTTTATTAGCTTCAATTATTAAAACTAATATTTATAAATAATATGTTATTTGTAAATTGTGTTGGTGAAGATTGTGGTAGGAGAGAAATTCTAAGGTATAGTTTATTGAAAAAAGCCACAAGATAATCATGCTTTTTATTTGTGTTTAATGTTACTTCATGTTAATTGGGTGATTATTGAGAAAATTATAAATTTTTATTGAAAATTACCTTATTATGTTTATGAAAAAATTGTGGATTTGCATTTTGAAGTATTTTGCCAAGTGGGATGTCATATTATAATATTGTTAAAAATGAAAAAATTATGAGGATTGTAATATGTATAATTGTACAATATTGTTATGAATTTGTTTGATTAGTTTTTGTTGTTATATTTATGTGCCACGTAGTATGCCCCTATTGGAGCCCAATAGGTGGCTTGTAAGGGCTCGAACTAATCTACCTTTGGTCGGGTAATTTAGCACTAACTAAGGGCTACGGCTCGAGGTTAATGGAGGGAGATAAAGATGGTTGTTTGTTATGTATTGTAATATTTCTTGTATTTTTATTAGAATTATATGACTGTTAATTCCCCACTTAGCAAGCACACATTTAACTATTTGCATATACTATCATAAATTGATATTGGTTATTGAGACTCTTGATTCTCATTATGTGGTTAACAATTTTCAGGAGAAGAGCCACGAGTGGCGCGTAGAGGAGTCCCTAAGGCATAGTGACATAGGTCCACTGTCTCCTTTGGGTATTTGATTTATAATTTTTAATGTGTTATATTGCCAATACTAGGGCTTTTGTTTATTGACAATTATATGAATGTAATGATGTAATCATGTCCTTCAAACTATTTCTACTTTTAGTACACTTTGGATGACTGTAACTTTGATCTCTGATTTATTTTGGATGGTTTGAAATGGCATAATTATGAAATTAAATAATTGGCTTGTTTTGGGAATTGATTAAGTTGTTAGTTATTGGTTTATGGTTTGCACTTGTTAGAAGTATAAGGATGGAAAATGTGGTTTTAGCCTAATGATATGTGGGAAGTAAAAATTTATCTGAGATGTTGTATTGTGCAAGTTTAAACCAATTATAAAATGTTTTATATTGAATTTATTGATATAAAATGTGTTGGGTGGCTGTAACCAAATTATGGTTGTAAATGTATATTAGTGGTATAAATTGTTTTGTATTATTTAAAAGGAGGTTTAATCTTTTCTATCATGGTAGTGTTTTAAATCATCGAATTGTTTCAAAAAAAAATATATAGGATAAGTTGACTTCTATTTACCATGATAGACACTTTTCTGCTATGGTTGAGTTAAATTATTTTTTTAAAAAAATTTAGGGTGTTACAAGTGGTATGTATAGATGAATTTATGGTATTCCTTTCACAGTAATGCGTTCATCGTAAGCATAATGTGATAATTATATGTATGTTTATGCAGATATATTTTTTTAAGCATTTCTCATTGGTCGAAACAAGTGATCATGTCCAATATTGGAATGATAACAAAGCCAAGGAAAGACTACAAAAAGAGAGAGACAACAATATTGGGTTGCTTTATAGTGCTTCTATAGGAGAGCCCCCTTCCACCATTACCAAGAAAAGACCGACGATATCATATCTAGACCCGCTATTTATTTCTCACTGTTTTGGACAAAATGGCATGTAAAACAAGTTGTTTTTCTTTGCATTTTCAACAGTAATGAGGGTTATTGAAGAAAAATTACCAAAAATTAATTGCTTATGTCAAATCTGTGTTCAGAAAGGAGTAGATGAAAAGGGAAGCATCGAAGAAATTAAAAGAGAAAGGCAAGTCAAGTGTTGAAGTTGAGGAAGATGACCAGGTGGGATATGATAGTGAAGACAAGCTGGCCTTTGAGTTCGAAGAACAAGACAAGGTAGATTTTGAGTTTGAAAAAGATGGAAAAGAAGAAGATGGAGGTGATGGAGAAGGTGAAGATAGAGGAGATGAAGAAGAAGAAGATAAAGGAGAAGACGAAGAAGATGATGATGAAAAGGAAGGTAGAGGTGATGAAGGAAGAGGAGGAGAAGAAGAACAAATTGATGATTTGTCATCTCTAATTCATGTGTCTTCCCAAGAAGAGGGCAAAGAGGAAAAATTAGAGGAGGAATTTAAGGAAGATGATAGTAAATGATAACCTAGGAGATCTATAAGAACAAAAATGCCAACTATTAGGTCTCCTTAACTTATATTGAAGCTGGTGAATAGGATGAAGAAGAAGGTTGATGAAAAACGAAAATTGTTTTCAATTGTATCACACATGTGTAAAAGGGAGGAAAGTGGCGAGTAAGTAGTCTTTGTTGCCTAATTTTTCATTCATTTCCGACAGTTTAAGAGAATTTATTTATTATTCCCTATTTCAAGATCTTGGTTGAAATGTATGATCAATATTTCACTCGTGATGAATTTTGATGTTTGAGGAATACAGTGGATTAATAATAGGGTGAGACAATGTCTAAATTTGTTTTGTTATAATTTGCACATAGTAATGTACAAATAACATAAACTCCTTAGTGGTTGTAGTTCATGACTATGCTATGCCATGCATTAATGGGTGATATCAATGATTCAAGTCCAGTCTATCATCATATATTTGGTGTTAACTTCATGGTTAGCTTCCAGTGAAATTAAATTTGAAATGTTCTCTTTACTATGTTTTGTTTTTTTTAATTTGTTGCATAATATGTTCTTATTCGTAGTGTAAAATGACATCAAATCCCCTTATTTGGAAGGCAGCAAAGAACAAGAGGGATATCTTGCCTGAATATGTAAGATACAATATAGTTGAATGTGATCTCATCGTCGATCCAGCTCTTATGAACCATCATTGGATGTGTTTTGTGCTAGAGCCGAAGACACTAAACTTCTAAGTCCTCGACTCATTAAAAAGGGATAGTGGTTTGAACCAAGGAAAAAAGGAAAAAAGATAGAGCCTTAGATGAAAAGATTATTGGTGAATGCATGTGTATGGTCTATTAGCCAACTCCTTGGTATGTCTTGTGTGCATGTTTTGATAATATGAATTTTTTTCTTTACAGTAAAATAGATTCTTTGACATTATTGAGTTGGTAAACCCAGGCTTTATCAAGAAGAAACCAATAGCTGATGTTATTTGGCTTCTGGTACCCCAACAAAATAATCTATGCATTCTCTACTTCTTGTTATAGCTTATCTTGTTTATGTAGTGCCTTTTTCTTTGACCAATTGTGATTATTGTTTATATGCTACATGTTTGCAGGAAATATTGTGAAGTTCTTGTCATGATTTAGTTGTAGATATGGGATTCCACAGTGTCGCAGGACATCACTGATGTATACTTGCATTTCTTTGATGTTGCTCTTTCTACTTTAGGATTGTTCTTTGTTTGTGATTATTCTTTCAACTTGTGTGTTATTCCTTCTTTGGTGCAAGAAGAAGTTACTAACTTTAGGACTGAGCTTTTGTGGTGGCTAATTAATCATCCAGAAAAAAAAAGAAGGTGGCCTCAAAATTATTTGATGAAGAGAAGACAAGAAAGAGAAAGGGGTAGCCACTTTAGTATATAAAGAGGGATGTTAATAATTGTCAATAACTACTTAGTATATAAAGGTATAATCACTATTTGAATATTTGTTAATATGTGTAAGGACCTCTTGAATAGGGATTGCCAATTGTATAGTGCTCAATAGAATTGATACTAATATCATATTTAACTTTCACCCACCTAACACAACCATTTCCCTTAATATATATTGTGTTCTCTTAGCAATATTTTGATGCATTTTGTGTGATACTTAATAGAATTGATACTATAGCTGAACGTTTATTTTCTCATTTATTTTCTCATGAAAAAAGGATCACAAGGCTTTGTATTATCTTAGCAATACTTTGATGTATTTAGCTAGAGCAGAATGCCTAAAGTTGTAAGGTTGTTATGTTGCCTTTAATCTTATATGGTCAGATTTGATCATAGTTTGTAATTACTTATACCAATTGATACTAATGTTTCCTTTAATGAATGAAGTTAGTGTATAATTGATCAATTTGATCATAGTTAGATTATAGTTAAATTGTAGTTGAATGAATTATAATTTTATATATATATATATATATATATAATTCATCAATTATAATTTTCACCTTTGATAAAAAAGGTAATTATATAACCAAAATAATCAAGTGATTATAAAGATATAATTTTTTACAATTTTAAAATTAAACAAATTAAATTATTTCATGATAACTTTAATCTATTTGACATATTATTTCTTGTAAGTTTGTTAGTTGATTCATTTCACTAGTGTAAGGAAAATGTGAGAAATTAAGTATATTTGATTTTTATCAAAAGTTTGTTCATAAAAGAGCATTTGATATTTTTATCTTTTTTAATTTCAAAAGTTCATTTTGAATATAAAATATAGGTAAACTAAAGTAATAAAAAGAATTAAGGAAAAAAATTAGCAAGGAAAGTTTGGTATTTGAAAATTCACAAGTCCTCGTTCACAACTTTAGTTCTAATATTAACAAGTTTTGTACCTATATTTGTAACTATTTATTAGCCATTCGCAAGTCCTAGTGTGCAAGTCTAGACAAAGCTTGGTGCTTGAACATTCACAACATCCTGTTCATAACTTTGGTTCTACTATTAACAAGTTTTGTCCCTATGTTTGCAACTATACATTAGCCATTCGTAAGTTCTAGTGTGCAAGTTCAGACAAGCATCCGAGTTGAAAATTTGTAACACCCTGTTCACAACTTTGATTCTACTATTAACAAGTTTTATCCTTATATTCACAACTATGAATTAGTCATTCACAAGTCCTGGTGTGCAAGTCTAGATAAGCATCAGAGTTGAAAATTCACAACCTTGGTTTTACTATTAATAAATTTTGTCCCTATATTCGCAACTACACATTAGCCATTTGCAAGTCCTGGTATGCAAGTCCAAACAAGCATCAGAGTTGGAAATTCATAGCACCCGGTTCATAACTTTAGTTCAACTATTAACAAGTTTTGTCCTTATATTCGCAACTATGCATTAGCCATTCGCAAGTCTTGGTGTGCAAGTCCAGACAAGCATTAAATTAAAGTTAAAAATTCACAACACTCTATTCACATTAACAAGTTTTGTTCCTATATTTGCAACTACGTAATAAGGAATTGCAATTTATTAGTACTCTTTGTAAATTGATTGAATTATCAAAAAATGAAATACTACTCTAATCTAACAAATAACAACTTTCATTAATTTAAATGATAGTAAAATCTTAAAAAGTGACATAAATGGCTCTAAGGTTTATTGTCAGTTACATGATCCACAACTTATATCAAAATACCCTACAACCCTCTTGACAAAAATATATGAACTGTTGAATCTTCTATACATAAGAAGTTTCAGCTGTCATATTCATAATCCAAGAAAACAATAGTCATCTTTGCATACTGTGCAAGATAAAAGACAACTAATATTTACAAAATATATGCAAAAGGGTGTCATATCTACATCATATCCTAGATTGGATTAGGATTCTTACAAGTCTTGCGTGTATGGCCTAGTTGATGGCATAGTGAACAGTGATAAATCTTCTTGTTTTGAAACTGTGACTCCTTCCTAGGAGTTCATGGCTTCCCAAGAGGACGATTAGTCCTTAGAGGTTAGAGGAAGACTTGGCCCCTAATATTTAGAATGTTGTAGTCATTTGGATGGGGCATGTCTATTATAACAACAAGAGTCATGGTATAACAATATATCTTCTCTTATGCGATAATTTTGTAACAATCTTCCACATAACTATACACACTGCCATGTGTTAGCTTGGTGGCAGAGCAAGAGTGTGGACAAGGAATCCCTGACATTTCCATGTTGCACAGCTGCATTCACGTAAGCCAAGATCAACATTCATGTCCCTATGTGCAGTATGTACATAAACCCTACTTCCTCCATAATTCTTTGTAAACATTTGTTCAGCTTTAGCCATGTGGTCATTTAGTTTTGTCTAATTTTTGGACCAACAACATTTCCTAAGAGCCATTTTGGATGCATGCATTTTGTGTACTACCTTTTCTCTATGCTCATGAATCAATTGTACAACACCATGCCTTCTCTCAGTGACCATCTATGAATTAAATGACTCTGTAAGATTTGTGGTTATATTGTCCTATCTTCTATATGAAAACTTAAATAAAGACCACCTATCAATGTCCCTATGATTTTCAAGCCATTAACCTAATTTTGGATTGAAATTTTTCATGTTTCCCATTACCTCATTAAAATCATCCTCAAGCCTTGCATATGCGATGCCCTCAAGCAAGTTTAATGCATCATCCTTACCCTACCCACTTGTCCTTCTCTTACCTCTATTAATTTTCAAAAATTCTGCACTAAATTCTCCTTAATGTGATGGTAACAAAATGCACGTTGCTCACCTCTAAAGATAGCTTGAACAACAGCTATTATGGCATTATGTCAGTTTGAAACTATTGCAAGTTGCATTGGACCTATTATTTCTTTCACCATGTACAAGAACCAAGTCCAATCTTCAAATGCCTCCCCTTTCACAATGGCATAAGCAAAGGAAAATAACTCATTATCAGCGTCATAAGCAAATGCTGATAGCAAAGTCCCCTTATAAGGACCACTTAGATGACTACCATCTATGTATAATATGTGTCTTGCACCATGCGTGAACCCTTCTATACAACAACTATAAGCTATAAAGATATGCTCAAACCTGTTACTGTTAGCTGCAGCCCACTTAGCAACTATTTTTAGGTCCATTTTCACTAACCGGTCACAAATCTATGGAATTAACATATAAGATTGGTCGGATCAATCATTGATCTCTTCCAATGCCTTCCCTTTAGCTCTGTATGCTTGTTTGTAGGTCAGATTGACACCATATTCTCTTTGTAACTCTCTCCTAATGTCATTAGGACGTTTGTCTACATGAAACCTCACATCCTCAAGTACAATACATGATGTTAGACTTGAACTTTCCCTTGGGTAACAATCAAATTGTATTGTGCATAATGTATGTGCTCATTTTTAAATGTCTTCACACGTAGAAATGAAGCTTTCTTTCCACTACATATGCTATGATCTTCTAAGGGCAGCCTTCAATGTCATATATCACTCTCATTTTCTTTATACTATTGTTATTATATTTGTATGGAAACTTATGGGCATTACTATATTTGTACAATGCTTTTCTAAAGGTTTCAGCATGGGGAAAGGTCTATCCTACACCTGATAACAAATCCCTCCACTTAGAAGAATTAAGCTCTGGAATAAGTATAGGTGCACTTTTTACTCCACATGGCAATGTTAGAAGTTCTCATAAGTTTGATAGATTACACATTCTACCCTGCTTTGAAAGGCTATATGTTCGAAATCATGATCTTCAATAAGAGAAGAAGGAGAGTTTAGATCTAAAAGTGACAAGAATTGCTCCATCCTGCATTCACAATCCATGTAATTTCATGTTTCATTTACGTTTACATTGACAATCACAACTTTAGTCACTAAATAACAACTATGTTATAGTAAATGATAACTTTCTTTAGAAGAATAAACATAGTAACTTACATTAGTGCTTCCTCAATTGTTGGTTTTCCATTACCATTTCCTTTACAACTTATATATACATGATTGCTTCCAACATTATGCTCAAATAGTGTAGCAATTCTACCATCATCAACAAGGTCTATAAGAGTCATTTCATCATATCTTATAGTATATTTCATGTTGCTCAAATTAGTGTCAATACTAAAACAAGATGATATCATTATTCTAAATTCTTCAGGTGTACACTCCCCCCCATCATATTGTATTTTACCTTCACTATTTTTTACAAAATGTCCCTCTATGTGAAAATAACAAAATAGTTCCTTTCTAAAACTATAAGAAGAAGAAGCCATTTCTCATGCCAACCTGAAAATAATGAAATAGACATTCATCAACATATCTATTTTTTAAAATCATGATTACATAGTTGTTATGTTTTTATGCTTACTCAACATATCATTATCATCTATCCTTTATCCCTGTTGAGTAAGCATCAATACCCATGTTTTTTAGCTTCAAGCATGAAGAGAAAATGACATTCATCAACATATCTATTTTTTAAACATCATGATTACATAGTTGTTATGTTCTATGCTTACTCAACATATCATTTATCATCTATCCTTTATCCATGTTGAGTAAGCATCAATACCCATGTTTTTTAGCTTCAAGCATGAAGAGAAGATGATGACCTCAATCATTTATACACAATAACTCACATCAACTTCAACTATCACATATAGGAGGAGAAAATTTCAAGGAGGAGAGGAAATACACTCACGTACAACAGACCCAATAGAGAAAGTTTGCATGCTAATATATACCCACGTGCAGTAGCCAATCAAAACAAATAACTCATGTGCAAAAACTTTAAAAAAAGGAACGCCAAACAAGAACAAGAAGGAGAGGAGAAGAAGGAGAAGAAGAAGGAGAAGGAGAAGCAGAAGCAAAGGAAGAGGGAGACGGACTAATATCACAAGGCAAAGAAGATGAGAACATGAACAAAATTAATCAAAGCCTAAACATGTGGGAATTTTTTTTCAGTGAGGATTGAGATTTTTATTTACTTTGAGGGCAATTTGGTCATTTCATTTAATTTCTTAATGATAAAAAGATTCCAAGGGACCTGAGGGAAATTATATTATTTTATTAGAGACCAATCTATCAATTAGCTATTTTAAATAAATTCCATTTTTCCATTTCATAAGCTTTGATGGGCTTTCTGCAAATGATATAAAAATGTGAATTCAAAATCATAGATGTAGCTATTTTGGTAGAGCAAATGTTCAATCTAACAAAATGGAGATTAAAATGAAAGTAACCTGAGCTTACTTGTACCCCTCCTATCTTTTGGTGAGCTTTCCTTCACCATTTAGTCTGTATATAAATTTTTTACTAATTTAATAATTCTTTTATTTTTGTTTTATTGATATAAAAAATTATTTTGAAACTTGCCTCGTTTCACTTTTGGATATTTGATTTTTTTTAACATGGAATTTTAACTTTTAAAATGTGTTTTTTTCATTACCTTATTTCTTGCATGTTTTATTGGATTTTTTCTTTTTTTATACCCTACAAATAAGACCTATTATATAAAAATGTTGCAATAGCCACAGAACATAACTACGGTTTTTATTAAAATCATGGTTAATCTCACATTTAAAAAAGAAAAAAAAACCGTGGCCGTAATATATATATATATTTTTAAATGAATTAAAGTCACATTTTTTTTTTTTAGAAACTGTGAAAGAACGTGCTAATGAGGTTTTGTCAGACACTAGCTGGCTCACGGAGCCACGTTTTTCCCAAAAAATGTGGCTGTCAGCCACTTTTATTTTTTATTTTTGGAAAAACCTGGTTCACTGAAGTCTTTGACATATCCCGCCTTTCATTTCAATTTTCGCTCTCACTTTCACTTTCAGGTGCCAGTTTTGCATTTTTTTTTCCCTATTCTTTTAAGTTATATATTTATATTTAATATTTTTATTATATATTTTCAGGCACTTAATAAATTCTCTAACTTACTACAAATATTTGGCATTTTCTTGAACACTTGAGGTAATTTATCTTTATTTTATGTTATATTTAAATGTATGAATATATAAAATATCGTGCATAACTTTTAATTTATTTTTTCAATATACGTTTGATGTTTATGGATGTGATAAATTATTAATTAAATATTTAATATTTTAGGATGAAATATGAATGAATTTATGTAGTTATATTTTATTAGATTTAAATTTTTTATTTCATATTTTTATTTTATATATTGAATAATTTAAAATTTAAAATTATGTTTAAATCAATTTTTTTTGCTTTTCTTAAATTATGCTGTAAATTTTGAAATTTTTATTTTTACATTTTTTATATTTATCTAAATAATAAAAAATATATTTAAATTTTATGCTCAAATATAATAAGTTGTAAATATTCTTTTTATAGAAAAAATAGATAAATCTTGCATATCTAAACTTCACAATACAAGAGAGTATATAAATGGTATGGAAGGATTTTTAAATTTTGTTTTTGCTAATAGTGGTGTTGAGGATAAAATAATTTGTCTTTCCTCAAGTGTAATTTTAGAAAATAGAAAGTTTGAGAGGAGGTTCAGGACCATTTAATTGCTAAACCATTTCCTCCTAGTTTTACATAGTGAAGAATGTGAATTTAGAGTAACTTCTCCCAGTAGCCCAACTAATATAGGAAACAGATAACAAGGGAATGATGTTGGTGATTATATTCATGAATTGGTTTGTGATGCTTTTAGGGTGTAAGAAGAAAACAAAACCTCAATTTAAATTGAAGAATCATCACAAAATCAAAATTAGAGGGTGAATGAAAAGACTAAAGAATTTTTTGAATTGGTAGAAGATGGGCAAGAGCAATTATATGATGGGTGTGAGAAATATTTAAAATTATCATTCTTGATTCAATTGTACCATATTAAATGTTTGTGTGGTATAAGCAATAAAGCTTTATCTATGATTTTGGAATGATTAGTAGATCCCTTTTCATTTGTCAAAATTTTCTCTTCATTTTATAAAGTAGAAAAGATTGTTGCTAAGTTAGGATTGAAATATAAAAAAATTAATGTTTGCTTAAATGATTGTGTTATATTAGGGGAAGATGACAAAAGAAAAACATGCAAAACATGCAATACATTAAGATGAAAATTGGCATCCAAAAAAAAAAATAAGTGAAAAAACTTGCAAAAATTTTAAAGATACTTTTCATTAAATCCACAATCGCAATGATTGTTTATGTCATATAAAATTGTAAAGCATATGATGTGGCATACTAATGAAAGCATGTTGATGGTTTAATGAAGCATCCGAGGGATTCTAAAGCATAGAGCATGGAAAAATTTTGACATGACTTATCCAAATTTTGCTTTAGAACCTCAAAACGTGCAATTGGTGTTAGCCACTGATGGTTTCAACCTTTTTGAAACTTTGAGTAGTACTTATAGTATCAGGCCAGCGGTTCTTATGCCTTATAATCTTCTCCTATTGGATGTGTGTGAAACAGGGTTTTTCATACTTTCAATGATAATTTTTGAATGAAAAGCTC
This sequence comes from Prosopis cineraria, assembly GCF_029017545.1. Classification (NCBI taxonomy): domain Eukaryota; kingdom Viridiplantae; phylum Streptophyta; class Magnoliopsida; order Fabales; family Fabaceae; genus Prosopis; species Prosopis cineraria. Next base: position 26,385,398 of record NW_026555344.1, on the reverse strand, counting down.
TAGGAAATGACATTGATGTGTTTCTATAGCCATTAATTTAAGAACTTTTAGATTTGTGGAATGTTGGAGTAAAAACATATGATTCTTATTCCAATAAAATGTTTGGAATGCGTGCAGCACCAATTGGATAGTTAATGATTTTCTTGATCTTGGGACATTGTCTAGATGGAATGTTCGTATATAATTAGCATGTTTGACTTGTAATTTTGATTACTCATCATTTTGACTATCTCATAGTTGAAAACGGTGTTTTATGGGTCATTGATATTTTTTAGATAGTACAAACAAATTTAGGTTGGCTTGTACTTGATTTGATGAAAAATCAAAATTGAGAATGCCACTTGAGGTTCAGTTAGGGAAAGATATTTTGAACCAAGTTGAAAGTGTTAATGTGATTTTTGTCAATGGCAATGATGAAAGATCTAAAAAAAAGGCTCAAAGTTCAAGTGGTAAGGATTCTCAACAGTGATGTAAGAGAATTATATTTTTTGATTTACCTTATTGACTAAATAACATGCTTCACCATTATTTTGATGTGATATATATTGAAAAGAATGTTTGTGATAATATACTTTTCACATTATTGAATGAGTTTGGTAAATCAAAAGATCACTTAAAAGTACAAAAAGATTTGAAAGAAATGAGTATTAAGCTAGATTTGTGACCAGATGATAATGAAAAATTTCATCCAGCCAAGTTTACATTGAGCAATTCTAATAAAGATGCTTTTCTTAAGACGTTACAAAATATCACTATTCCAGACGGATATTCAAGTAACATTTTTAGATGCATTGATTTGAGACAACAGAAGATTAAGGAGGCTAAAAAGTCACGACTCATGTTTTGATGTAGCTATTGCTTCCATTAGCAATGAAAAATACTTTTTTAAAAGAATTATCAACTATGTTGATTGATTTGTGTTTTATTTTGAGAAAATTGTGTGAAAAATTTGTGAATGTGAGTGATCTTGATGAGCTTTAGAATCGAGTTATCACTTTATGTCCTTTAAAAATGATTTTTTATTTTCTTTTTTCACCGTTATGGTCTATTTAATTGTGCACATTGTTGAAGAAGTCAAACTTGGAAGTCCTGTGTAATATCGATAGATGTATCTTATAGAGAGGTGGATGGAAAATATGTTTTTTTGGATATCTAAAAAATATGTTTCTCTTCACAATACAACTGCACATTTATATTGAAGTTATAAATTGTTTGTAGATTATTAGAAAAATTTAAATCATATATTGAAAATAAAGCTTGGCTAGAAGGTTCAATTGCAGAAGTTTATGTAGGTAAAGAAATATTATTATTTTGTTCTAGATATCTAAATGTAGTTGAGACACTTTTTAATCACCCTTGTCGAGTAGATGATGAACTTGTTGTTGATACTTTTGCCCTTACTATATTCCCTCCGATTGAAAAATATGTGGGTGGGTTTGAATATTTTACTTTCATTCCCGAAGAGAGATTACAAGCACATCAGCATATGCTTACAAATTGTTGAGAAATGGATCCTTTTGTTGAGTAAGTATTTGACGATAATGTCATTTTTAGTTAGTTTATTGTTTTGGAAAACAATTTTAAGTCATTTTTAATACAAGAAATTTCAAAGAGTTGAAAAAGGATAACTACAAAATAGAACTCAATTATGTTTTGAAGTTGATAAGAGAGCACATAGAGAATTTGTTGATTGATTTTCTCATAGAGTAAGTTTTTATTTAGATTGTTTTATTTAAATTTTCTTTAACTTCGTATATCAACTTAGTAGATGTTTGTGTTATTAGATATGAAATGATTTGTTTGGTTTGCACTCTGTTGATTTAAAATTTCTTGCTATTAGGCCCCTTGATCCTGCATAAAGATTTACTACATATAATGTAAACGGGTTCAAATTTCGCATGCTTGAATTTGAACAAGGGCTTACAACACAAAATTGTGGCATGTTGGGTACATTTGACATACTAAGTTATCCAAATAGCAGTGATGGTAATTTGCGCTTTAGTGGTGTGGCTTGTTATGAAAAGTTAGTTGATATAATTGAACTCAATTACCAAGGAAGATTTGCAGTGACATTATTCAAATGCAAGTGAGCCAACACTTCCAACCATCGTGGGATCATTACTGATGAATTAGGGATCACATCAATTGATTTTTCTTGATTAATATATACAAGTGATCATAAGGATGATGAGCCATATATTTTAGCATTGGAGGCTCAGTAAGTTCATTATGTTGAAGATGAGTGAAATAAAATTTAAAATATAATTGTATACTTGAAACCAAGAGATATATTTGACATAGGAGATGATGAAAATAATTGCTGTGATTCTAAGCCTTTCCATCCCCAAAACTTAGAAGAGTTATTTCCTTGTAGTTATATATTTTAAAATGTATAAATTTATTTATTTGCATGTTTTTATTTTTTAATTTAATTTATTTATTTAATACATTTTAAATTCTTTCTTTATAGAGAAGATGAACAGGTGGAGAGGGCATGGTAATATGTGATAATGTGTATGATCCTGACTACCATCCTATGCCAGCTCATGATGTTGGCCAATCATCTGAAATTTTTACTGGGGTCAGCCTATGTATGGTAATATGTATTTTGACCCGGTGTCACCTGTTGATGATAGAGTAATGTTGGATGCTCTTAATGATTACCTAAACCGAAGCCAAAAGGATACCCATACAACAAGAGGAGGCATTCATGCAATAAGAAGAGCCTAGGGAACAAGAACTTATGCAAAGACAAAGGCGAGAAACTACAAGAAAGAGCACAGGGAAAATTATAAAAAAAGTCGCAACGAAAATTATAAGAAAGGACACAACTTTTCTATAATTTAAAACAAAATAAAATCAAACTTTTTTTGAACTCTAACCTTAAAAAAAATTATTAATATAAGTTTCAATAAATTACCACTCTTCACTTGCTATAAAATTAAAATAATTAAATAAAATATTAATTGGGAGAAAAATTTATTTAATTTCAAATTTATGGTCATTACAATACTAGTAAAGAGGATTTCGAGTAACTATTATAGGTATTTAAAATTAATATTTTATTTTATTTTTTCTAATCTTTTTTCAGATGAAAGTGGAAACACTTCCACTCAATACTTAAAAGCAAAAGATGTGTTTTTAAAATGGTGAAAGAATTCATGTGGAGTGGAATACACTTAATCAACCAATTGGAGATTCTGGCGGGCTCTTGACAAGTTTTCTAGAAATTCTTACAATTAAAAACAATAATTTTTTATTAAGATATCTTGATTGGTGCAAGGTTTTTGACATAATATAGGATCATGTTTATGAAAATATTGTCAAGGTAATTAGAAGAAAGGGTTAATGAGCAAATGAGATCTTAAACTATTACTCAAAAATTGTCCTGAACCCTGAACTCTTAAAATATGTAAAATAAGTCCTAAACTTTTAAATTCATAACAAAATAAACCCTAATCATTAACTTTTAACACTGTTACTATTCATGTAGGAACTATTTAGGGTTTCTTTTCCTATGAATTTAATCTTGACTATTACAGTACTCACGTGGACAATAATGGTGTTAAAAAAGTTAACAGTTAGGGTTTATTTTATTATGAATTTAAAATTTTAGAGTTTATTTTGCATATTTTAAAGGGGAATGGCATTAAGGGCCTTAAAAACAGACTTTATTGCAATTTGGGCCTAAATGAATATGATATTTCTCTGTAGGCCTTAAGGCCCTTATTGCCAATTTTTTTAGACCAAAAGTACGATGTTGCCCTTTGTTTAATTTGAATTCAGAACTTGCCTGAACTCTCCAAACAACAAAATAGACCATGCACGATATAACATCCACTATGCACAAGACAATGTCCACGCATTTCAATAGAAAGTCCATGTATTTCAAGTATTTCACTAGCCTTGGCTTTAGCAAAAATGACTAGGCAGACCATGCACGACACAATATCTACTATGTATAAAACGATGTCTACATGTGCTGAACAAAAAATTCATACATTTTTAATATTTCACTAGCTTAGGCTATAATAAAATGACGTTAGGCAGACCATGCACGACACAACATCCACTATGCACAAGATGATGTCCATGCATACTCAACAGAAAGTCTATGCATTTTCAATATTAAGAAGAACAATTACATCATATATGAATAATTTTATGTTGGTATTAGCCTAGGTACTAAAACAATTACCCATATGAAATTTGATACAATATTTCAAGTCTGATATATACAAAAAGTTAGCCACTATATCCAAAATATCTAACAGTTGCTTCTATATATACAAATAAAAAATATTTGTGATTCCCACTTACTCAAAAAATATTATTTGAAAATGCTTTCATATACATAATTATAGTTGCTTGTGTACACCAAAGAAGTATAATGTAACTACTTCTCATGTTGAGTTAGGATTCTTGCATGTTTTGCGACTGTGTCTGGCCTTCCCACATCTTGAACAATGATAAATCTTCCTATCTTAAAAGAGTCTATCCTTCTTGTTCGTGGCCTCCCGGAAGGACGGCTAGTTAAAGACAGTTGCAAGAAAAAAAAGTTTGTGATATATTTTCACCTGAAAGTCCATGTGATTTCAATTTATCATTATGCTAGGCTTAACAAAATACTGAAGTTAGGCAAATAATGCATGATACAATATCCACTATGCACAATATAAGGTTCATTTATTCTCAACTAAAAGTCCATAAGATTTTACTTTATTAGTAAGCTGGGCTTGGCAAAATACACAAGTAAGCAAACAATGCACAACACAATATCCACTATATACAACATAAGGTTCATATATTCTCAACTAAAAGTCCATATGATTCTACTTTATTAGTAGGCTAGGCTTAACAAAATGCACAAATAGGCAAACAATGCATAACACAATATCTACTATGCACAATATAAGGTTCATTTATTCTCAACTAAAAGTCCATAATATTCTATTTTATTAGTAGGTTAGGCTTGACAAAATGCAGATATAAGCAAACAATGCACAACACTATATTCTCTATGCACAACTTAAGGTTCATATATTCTCAACTAAAAGTCCATATGATTCTACTTTATCAGTGGGTTAGGCTTAACAAAATGCACAAATAGGCAAACAATGCATAACACAATATCTACTATATACAATATAATGTTCTTTTATTCTCAACTAAAAGTCCATAAGATTCTACTTTATCAATGGGTTAGGCTTGACAAAATACAAATGTAAGCAAACAATGCACAACACTATATTCTTTATACACAACTTAAGATTCATATATTTTCAACTAAAAGTCCATACGATTCTACTTTATCAGTAAGCTAGGTTTAACAAAATACACAAATAGACAAACAATACATAACACAATATCTATTATGCACAATATAAGGTTCATTTATTCTCAACTAAAAGTCCATAAGATTCTACTTTATCAGTAGGCTAGGCTTGACAAAATGCAGATGTAAGCAAATAATGTACGACACAATATCCTCGATGCACAACTGAAGGTTCATATATTCTCAACTGAAAGTCCATGTGTGTCCAGTTTATCAGTTGGCTAGGCTTAATAAAAAGTTTCTCAAGTTAATGAAGAACAAAAAGTCTACATATAACATGAAAGTATCCATTTGCTAACAACACAATGTCCATATATTTATAATACAAGGTTTGTTGATATGATACACATAAATATCTGCACAAGTTAATTGCAAAGTTTGCACAATATAAACTCCATAAATAACAACATAAATTTCATAAATAACATATACACCAGAATATTTATATCAGTTGCAATAAAATATGTATCAGAAACAACAAAAAGTCCATAAATAACAACTTGTTTTCATTAAATGAACGTGAACGTGTACATTATGATTAGATAAAACTGATATGGCAGATGCAGCACTTGATCCATTCTTTTCACACAATGGTGAATCATTTCAAGAAGTTAGTTGGCATGTTTGATTATTGTATCAGTGTTAAAAGAGGAAGAGAGAGAAGGACGAGGGAGGAAGAACAGAGGAAGAGAGAGAAGGACGAACATAGGAAGAAGAAGCTGATTATGGGAGGGATAAATGAGTTATTTCACCAAAAAACATAATTGCAAATGAGGCCTTTAGGCCCTCAGAATAATTTCAAAATCTATTAGGCCTTATCTGCAAAATTCTTGCTTTTTAGGGACCTTAATGCCATTCCCCCTATTTTAAAAGTTTAAGGTCCATGATGATTTTTGAGCAATAGTTCAGGGTCCTATTTACTAATTAACTCTAAAAGAAAAATGATGTTTCTTTTCATAATTGTCATTAATTAATATATTTTATATTAATATCTCATGTAGGCTCATTTTCTAGTTGATAATTTCAGGCAAAAAATTTTATTCTAAAAGCAATGGGAGAAAAGTGAAAAGAATCAAAATATGATCTATACAAAAACAATCAAGATGTTACTAAATCAATAGAAGAATTGAAGAATGTTGTGTCGGTTGGTGTCTTTAGAGAAGATTGGGTAGCATTTGTTGATTACTGTTCAAATCCTAACACAAAAATAAGATTTTGTTTTTAAATAATTGTTCTCAAAATAAAATTCATTTATTAGTGATAATTATTTTTTTATAGATGATTTCACATAACAATACTGTAAGTAGGGATCATTTAAAGATTCACCATAGAGTGAAACTCTCAATTTCACAAGAAGAAGGAGTTATATGGTATTTTTAATTTGTCACGTTAAATATTTTTATATATTTTTATTCAATAACAAATATATTTTTTTTTTTATAGGAAGAAGAAGATGAATGACAAGTGAACTTTATGGAGCTTGACAAAGCAACTGATTTAAATAAATAAGGCAATCCTTCTGATATAGGAACAACTGCAGTCATTGTAAGATAATAATTATTTGCTTAAAAATTAATTGAAAATTAAGTTAACAATTCAAAATTTTTCTAATTTCTCTTATTTTAATTAGGAAAAATTCAAAGAATATGAAATTTAACATTTATTATATTCTAGTGTTGGTAGTGGTATTTTAATATAAGCTTTAGGCCCAAATTACTATGTACATGTGAGGGGATTGAGATTAGGTCCAATCTCAATATAGGTATTCGAACATTCTCATTCAAGTCAAGGTAGATCAGGTCCTTTTGTAAAAAATGAACTTGATTAAATGAGAGTAAGGATGTCACAAGTAAAGGGGCAAAATAAGAGATTGCAAGAAGAGTTGATTCTAGAAAAAGTATTTACTTAAATTTACAATTAAATTACATAACAACAGTAAATTATGTAATAATTTTGATATTAGGATAATTTAATTATTCTCAGTCATTAATAAAAGTATTTCATTTTGTTGGTAAAATATAAAAATTAAAACAATTAAATTTAATTATTTTTAAAAAATTAATAAACGAATGTGCTTTTTTATTAAAATAATGGCATCAACCACGTTTCTATCCAAAAACATGGCAGGTGGATCCAAGCCACACTTTTTTTTTTTTTATTGTGGCTTCTCCAACCATGTTTTTGTTAAAAAATGTGGCTCCAAACCACGCTTTTGTTAAAAAACGTGGCTGCCCGCTGGAGCCAAGCCACATTTTTTTACTAGAAACGTGGCTTGGTTTTTATTAAAATAATGCTATCAGCCATGTTTTTGGAGTTTTTAAACAAACATGGCTTAATCCCAATTTTTATATATACCGACCCATCTTTGCCCTCATTTGTTGCTCATCTTTTCATTTCTCCAGCCCTCTCCTCCGGTGTCATTTCTCTTTTTCATGTAAGTTGTTTACAGTTTTATTCATTTTTTTCCTCATCTCGTTTCTTATTTTATCCGTGTTTCTTATTCTATTTGTATTTCTTATTTGTTCATTTGTTTTAAATTTTTAATTATATTTTTTTTGTTTTACAAGTTGGGAAATGTTTCATATTAATAGGATATTAAAAATATTGATTAAAACTATTTTATAAGTAGAAAAAAAATATTTACATCAACCAGCAACGAAAATAATCTAAATAATTTGTATTAATAATTTGATGAGAAAATAAATAAAATTTAATTATCTAAAATAGTTTTAAAATTAAATTGTATGAAAATTTTTTTAAAAAATATTGTAGATATAATATAATAATTTGTAATATTTAAATAACTCAAATGCTTGTGAAAACATTTAAATTTCCAAAAAGAAATTACTAAATTTTATTTATTAAAATAAGCTAGTGGCCATTTTTTTTTTGGAAAAACGTGGCTTTAATACAATAATATGTAATATTTAAATTATTGAAAATTTTTTAAAATATTTAAATTACTGGAAAAAATTTGCTAATTTTTTTCAAATATAAGCCAGTAACCACGTTTTTCACAGAAACGTGGCTTTAAGCCACATTTTTTTAAAAAAATGTGGTTACAGATCAAGTCTGACAACTTGTCAGGTGAACAATTGGCAAAGTTTTTGCAAAAGCGTGGTTTTGAGCCATAGTTTTTAAAAGTGGTTTTAATCCACATTTTGTTTTTTAAAACCGTGGTTAGATTCTTTTCACGATTAATACAATCGTGTTTTTTTACAACCATTGGTTGAAAGTTTTGCCACTTTTAAAAAACGTGGCTATTGAACAAAAAAAAAATCGTGCCAAAATATTAATTTGGTTGTAGTGACCAAAGGAGTAGATGATAATCTATATATTAATTTAGAGCATGAAATTTGAATTAGCTTACTAATGAGAGAAATGAACCTCTATTAGCTTTTTTATTCTACTAATAATAATGAGCTATATAATCATCAAAATAGAGAGCCATACAACCTAGTTTGACGTCCATTATTACTTTAGTTCATCTAAATAAATGTTATTGTTTTATTTTACAAGACTTTATTTGATTCGACCTCTTTAACATTGATATCAAAAGCATTAGGGATTATGATGAGATGTGCGTAAAGTTGCAAATCGCAGCCTGTAGTAAGAGAGAGTTCTAGAGAGAAAGGTATGGTAAACCCATGTTCTATCCACGACCTATTAAGGGCATTGTGAAAGGGAATCATGAGGTTTTTAGTGGCTCATGGACCCAAGGAAAGAAGAAGGGTCCATTTCATAACGGCTAAGGTTAGAAGAGCTAGCATAGTGGCTGCCAGAGGTCACAGATGGCCCAGCTACATCTGCCTCTATCCCTAGTGCAGCAAGCTCACAATTGTGCGCCAACTATGGACGTTATCATTTTAGACTGTGTTAGTTGTGCTACATCTGTGGGATGCCCGACCACATCGCCAAGTTCTATGGGGATAATCAAAACCCTCGTGTAAAGAATACTATACATCGCCTTACCATATCCAATTGCATGTTTGCCCTCTCATAGGACATTCAACTTTTTGGATGCTATCAAAGGTAACATTAAAATCATTCATGACGATATAGTTGTATTATTTGATTCAAGTCCTTTATTTTTGAAACTTGTGTAGAGAATTGTAAATTGCTTCTATGTGTATATGAATGTATCAACCCTTGTAGAGTATCTATAAGGAGTGTTAAGGCATGCCTCAACTTAACAGTTGAGTTTGAAAATATGAAGATGGCTATGGATTCAATTGTGCTACCATTGAAGGGTATGGATTTAATTATGGGGATGAACCGGATGTTTGCAAATGGTGTTATCTTGAATTACACTTTTAACTTAGATTCACTTGACATGATAGGTGGCATTTTCGATCAAATTTAAGCCCCAATTGTTAACATTGAAATATTTAACATTGGAGCAAATATGTTATGTTTTAATTATTTTAGAGATAAAATTGCTACGACAAATAATCTATAACACTTGATGTTCATTAGAAAATAGTTTAAGAACAAAATGCACATTAGTCATTTTTTATATAAAGGCAACTTTCACTAAAGCTAAAAGTAGAACAATTACACATAAAAGGCCCCTAGAAAAGAACTCCTAAAGGCTCATAGCAAGATCCAGACAAAACACAAACACACACTGCAAAGCATAAGAGAATGAAACAAAGATACAATAGACTTAATAAAACTTAAAGAAAGATACAATGAAGAAAAGACTGACGCTCCAAAGGGGCCAAGTTGTAGTATTCCAAAACAAGAAGATGATGTGTAGTAGAGCTCACATGAAGGACATATTAAACCAATTCAAAGACTTTGAAGAGCAGTGAGCAGTTGACTGAATTGGACTTTAAGAGTCAATTTAGTAATTTTTTTTTCCTCATAGGATTTTAGAAACCAAAGCTTAATCAAGATTAAAATATATTTTAAATATTTTTTAGATATTTTAAGTTGGTATTTTTTTAACTTCAAGTTAGCCTTTTTTTATCTATCTAGATCTTTTAAATTTATTTTGCTTATTAAAAAGTCCAACTCAACACCATTTAACACATCAGCACAAATTTAATGGTGCTAATGAACACATTAGCAATCTTAACACAGTTTGTACCACATCAACGTTTCTCTAAAATTGTAAAGACCAATGTTATATATGGATAAAAGTATAGGGACCTAAAATAATAAAAAAAGCGCAAGGAACTATAACAAAATTTGAGGAAAATATAGAAGCCAAAAGTAGTGTTTTCCCTTATTATTTTTAAAAGTTTAAACAAATAACATAAAAACTTACAAATACAGATTTTTTCCCCAAAAAATAAGTGATTTTTTATAAAATAAATTGACACAAATGTGCCCCAAAATCATGGTTAACACGAGGGTTTTTTTTTATTTTTTTGATGCTACAATATTGCAACTTAAAGAAAATGAGCATTAAACTACTAGAAGTCATGAAATTGAAAACTGTCACTCTTCCTTCAAAAATAGATGAGTTTCACTTGCTGACAAGTTGCAAATCAAGAAAAAAGAGTACCGAAACATGAAAAGTCATGGTATTTTTAGGATGTTAATTATTTTTTCCTTTTTTTATCCTCACTTGTAAATTAGTGGTTACAAAGCTATTAATAAAAAAAAAAAAAAGCCTATTATATTCACCAACCTGGGCTTCAGATGTATGAGCCTAGGCTGTCGGGAGATTTTCAAAACTTGGACATCGAATCATTTATAAACTTCTTGTGCTGCTAATTAAACGTTTCCATTGAATCTGTTTCAAAACTAGTTCTAGCATGTGTTTACGAGTGCCTCTGATCTTGGTCTGCATGTATTAAGAATGACTTGCTTTTTCATGTATTTGGTTTAAGTCAATAAATGTTGGACATTTTATTATAATCTTATTATATTTATTGTAATTGATTTGAGTCAAATATTTCGGATATGATTCAGTGATGAGATATAATAAAACATAGACGGGATCTCATGCATTGCATGGTTTGACTGGAGTAATTTGTATTATTCAAAATTGAGTATCAAGAAGAACTATAAACAATAAAATAAATTTTGGAAAATAAGAAATTATGGCATCAATAAATTGTTGAGAAAATAAGTTCAATGGCCTCAAAAAATACAACTCCCATAAAATATAAAGAAATTTTTGAATATTTTAGAATATGGCTAATTTATAAAATAAATTAGATGTGTTTTTACTTCTTTATCCTCAAAATAAATTTATTATTAAAAGAGATCTGATTTATCATCTTTGAATATTTTCTTCATCAGATCTTTTGATTTGATTTTCCTTGATTTGATTTCTCCATTCGTATGGTTCTTTTCTTCACCATCTTTATCGCAGATCACAGGATGTTTCTTCTTGTACAATACTTTCCTCTCTCGATTTATCATTTCTATTTTTCCCAAATATTATAATCACATTGAAGAAGAAGCTGCATTATTGAATAGAAGTTGTTTTGTATTCTTTTTTTTAGAGATTGAAGAGTATAATCTATAATCAAATTTTCATCATCTTCATATATCCAGGTAATATTTTGTGAACACCGTATTTTATCCGGATATTTTTTAAATTTAATAATAAATAATCAAAAAATGTAAAAAATATAAAAATAAAATTTAACCATTTTTAGGATTATATTTTCAAAACAAAAAAATTAAAAAAATAATTAATTTAATTGATAGAGCTTAATTTTATTTTAGATAATATTTTTGGTTATGATTTTATTTCTTTTAGTTCATTAAAATAATTAAAATATATATATATATATATAAATGAAATTTATCCTTTTTAGGATTATATTTAAAAAAAGTATAATAATTTAACCCAAAAAAAAGGAAAGGTTAGATCTTGAAAAAGAAAATCTCTCCCAAATTATCCCAATCATTCAAGAATATTGGGAGTCTACTTTTGAGAGTTAACTTTTCTCTCCTCAAATCTTATTTTCATTTAAATATATATTTTAAAAAAAAATATATATATATATATGTATACATATTAATTAGAATTATTAATAAAAAAAAGAGAAGAAGAGAGGAGTAAGCTAGACAAAACGCTCATTCTATCAGCGTTTTATCACAGCTCAAGAGACAGATGTCGAGAACCAGAGAGACAGAAATGAAGAAAGAGAGATAGAGAACCACAGTGAAGGAAGCATGCACATGAGAAAGCAGAAAGAACACACACAGAAAAAACAAGCAGAGATGCAGAATGAAAAGAAATAGAAACATGCACGTACACGAGAGAGCAGAAGGAAAAACACAACACCAACACACATGAAAAACACACACAGAAAAAGAAAAGGCACAGACACGACAGAAGAAAAAGGGAAGCAGAAAGGCAGCATCCACACGCAAAGAAAAAGAAGAGCCATGTAGAAATGAAAACCAAAGCAGAGAGCTTTCGATGCACGCAGAAAATGCAGCGGAAGAGAAGGGAAAAGGAAGAAGCAGAGCAGGGGAGTAATCATTAAGCTCTTCCATTCTCTATATAAGGAGTGACAGGGCTGGGCGGAAAAGAGAGGAAAAGATGAAAAAAGGGAGACTGAGGAGGTGAAACAGAAAAAGAAAGACTGAGGAGACAGAAACGCAGAAAACAGAGACTGAGATAGAAGGTGCTGTTATGGCAAGCTGAAGAGAAAGAAACGTAGAAAATAGAGCATGAAAAAACATAAGAGAGGAGAAATAGGAACGTTTCAGTGTAAGAGAAGAGCGAGACTGAACGAAAAAATAGAGACCGATGGAAGGAAGCTGGACGAAGAACAGACGCAGCAAGGAAGAGGAAAAAAGGGAGTGAGAGCCTTTTTCTGGAAAAAACAAAGACTGAGTAAACCGAGAGGAGGGAAGCTTTTCTTTCTTGAGCGTGTTTTCTGAAAAAAAAAACTGAGAAGAGAGGAGAAGGAGAGCATCACGAGAGACAAGTTTTTTCTAAAAAAAAGAGATATAGAGGAGACTGATCAGAGCAGGGAGAAGAAGATAGAAAGAAAGAGATGAGGAAAATGGTTTATCTTTGAGGTTGAGAGTGATCCAGCCAGAAGTAGAAGAAGCAATCCAAGACTGATCGAGTCAAAGTTTGAAGGAGGAGGAGATGTCATTTGGTATAGTTATTTTTTCTTCTTTCTCTTAATAATCACTGCTAGTATTGTTGAATGAACAAGATATTATGCATATAATTTTCCTTACTTTCTTGGTTCTGAATTTGAAATACACATGTTTGATTTAGATTTCATGTTTAAATATTTGTCCCACATTTTTTATTTTTCAAATGAAAATCAACATAATTATCATTTTTTAAAAAATAAAAAAGAGAGAATGAAAAAAAGGATAAAGAGATTGCAAATAATAATTTTTGCTTGCTATCATAACTAAGCTTAATTTGATTTTAGGCATAACCTCATTTCAAATAAAGAATTAGTGTAACTATTAAGCAAGGTCTTTAAATGTGTTTTTAGCATGAAAGGGCATATTAATATATATGGGCATGATTTTTTATCTCCATTAATCCTAAGGTCCTTTACTTATCAATAATATTGCTACACTCATATTGTATGGCACTGTCCATCATGATTTCATGTATGATTTCATTTGTTATGACAAGCCTATTTTATAAAAGGTAGAGGGGAGAGAATTCAATTCTTACCCACCAATTGAAAAAATGAAATGAATAAGAGAAAATTTATCTCTAATCATTTACTTGTCGTGTGAGATTTTAAGAATTTTCGCAGACATTTAAAGTGGTCTCATTTCGTGTAAATCAATAAGATTTCGCAGGAATAGGGATCCAATTTATACGTATAATCAATAGTTTTAATTAACTATCTTTTTTTATCTAAGTAATTTATTTAAGTCCCATGTGAGATTTCAAGAATTTTCATAAGAACTTAAATTAATCACATTATCATGTGGGACAATAAGTCCTCGCAGATATAGTGATTTTTAATCTTTATAATAAATAAATGATTTTTTGTAAACAATCATATAATACACAATTTAGAAAATTAATTAACCAAGTTAATGCATTTAAATTATAACCATATTCACCAATTATATCTCTTAATCATGTGAGATTTTTGAATCTCCGTAGACTTCTAAAATAATTGTATTATCATTTGAGTCAATCAGACTCTGCAGATATAACGATTTAGTTTTTAAAATATATATATACATATATATTATATAATTAATTAAATCAATTAATTAAATTTAATTTTTTTATCGTGTGAGATTTTAGAATCTCCACAGATATTTAGGATAAATCATATTACCGTATAAGCTAATAAGGCTATATAGGTATGATGATTAAAATTCTTTAAAAACATATATACATATTTAAGAAAACTATTATTAACACTTAAAAATAAATAAATTAAATTGCTAAATTTTTTTATCGTGTGAGTTTCGGAATCTCCGCAGATTCTTAAAATAATTGCATTACCGTATGAACTAATAAGGCTCTGTAGGTATAGCAGTTAAAATTTTCAATCATAAAACATAAAAAAAAATAATAATGATTTTAAATCCTTTTCTTTCTTTATTCCAAAAATTCAAAAATGGAGAAAATAATTAAAATTAAATTACCTTTGGCAATTTAAAACACACATATCAAAATTTCAGAAATTGTTTTATTTAGAAAATGATGAATTATTTCTAATTAATTTCTATTCAAAAAAAAATATTTTCACCAACAAACTTTTAAACCCGAACTATGTGGACTTTGATCCCCATCACAGGGTACGTAGGCCTCAGAGTCAGATTCTGAGTCAAGTCCGTCTTCCCTCGTAAATAAATAAACATTTCTCACTTAATTCTTATCATTTTTTGAAACACATGAATATAAAAGGGATAATTAAAATAATTATAAAATCATATTAAAAGAGCACAGCAAACTTTAGGTAACCGTTTTGACGAACGGGTGTTGTGGGGTGCCTAACACTTTCCCCACACTCAACCGACTCCCGAACCTATTCTCTGATTACGTAGATCACCCTTATCCTTCCATTAATCAGTTTCCCGAGATTTACCTCAAAATCTCGGTGGCAACTCCTCATTCGATCCAGTTCCCACCATGAAGGCCGGGACCTCCGCTTTCGCACCGTCCGAGTCGCATTTTTTTGAGTGCGACAATCTTCACTGAATTAGTAAATCATTTGTTTCTAATCTATTATTTGTTACCATTGATCATGTAATTTGCTTGAATTTCTAGCAGAAAACATATCCTTCTCTCCTTATTCATGTTTTTTTTTGTATTTGATTTTCTATGATAAGCTAAGATGTCTTTTTTAAACCTAGTTTGATCTATATTGGGAAAAGGAGTATGGTGTTTTTGTGTTTCTCATTGATGTTAGCATATCAGTGATATACTATCGTATATCATTAATAAAGCATATCAATGATAACTTACCAACACCATTTAATCTTGTAGATATGGGAATGTTTAATCTCATCATTTCTTATGATAGAAAATAGGATTTGAACAACCATTATGTGGATGGTTCATACCTGAAAGTACTTATGGAAGATACAACTTCATATCTTGATGTCATTGATATAGGTCCATATATCATTGATGTACTAATGGTTTGTCATTGATATATTTATAAAAAAAGGAACAAGAGATGTCATTGATATATTTTAGTATAAGGTAGAAGTTGTGTGAGAGAGACCAAAAAGAGAAGCTAATGGCAACTTGGATTTTGGCTTCTTGATGCAAAAAGAAAAAAAACACATACCCCAGAAGTGTTTGATATTACCTCCATCCTCTATAAAATTAAAACAACCAATTTTATCAAAAGATCAACAAAACCATTGAAAGTAGATAAAAAGTGTGCAGAAAAAAGCAAAAAGATTTTATAGGAATTCATGAGCTAGATCAATGAAAAAGAGTATGCTGTTTCTCTTCTTTTGTCAAAACAAATGAATGTATATCTAAATTATACTACCTTCCTTAAGACCAAAACAAATGAAGAAAATTACAACAAGCTTATTCATTGAAACTGTCCTTAAATAAGAAAATAGAAAAAGTTCAATAAGCATAGTAAGAACCTTCAATCAACAAGCTATGGGATATTGAAATACAGCTTCATACAAATGAAACCAAGGTTGAAATCAAAGTAAGATATTATGATTAGACCAAAATATGGGCAGTTCCCTTTAGTAAAGATCAATTCAAGATTCAAGAACAAATACACTTCAGTATCATTTAGTATAAGCAATTAAAATAATTTTGAAACTAAATCTAGAAGAAATAAGCATGAGACACTGATTTAACTTCTAGTCAGATGGAAAATAACATAAATTTCTACAGACAATCCATGAAAGTTCTAACAACTAGGAAGCCTAAACCAACATTTTTAGAAAAGAGATTCATGGTCCTAGAGATAGATTTCAGTCATGTTGGGGTAATATAATACAATAGGGGTGGGAGAAAAGAAAATAAAGGAAAATCATATAACAAAGAGATTTTTTAATCAATTTTTCAAGTTCCCAATAGGTCATTGTCTAATGAATACCATCAAGTACTTCAATAGGAAAAACCATACAGAGCAAGCATGTGCCTGAGCAAACATGTCAAGTTTAGTTACGAAATTTGAAATGAATTTTATTCATAAAGATTGAAGGCCACAATCCAAAACTGCAATATACTATCCAAAACAAGGGTTGGACCATGATCCAACACTTTTTCTATACATAATCAAACAGAATTGCCCCAGAGTTTAGTCCATACAACTTCTACATTGAAGCTTGACATTCACTTTAATTTTAGTCCATATCACGAAAATGAAAATAACTCAAAGCACTATTTCAGTTTAGAATTTAAAGGTCTACATCTAATATATAGCCCTATATGACCGATACTGAGGAAAAACCTGGTAAAATAGGATGATTTTTCCTCTTTGGTGGCATTGATAGAATATCTGGAAACCCTTGCTTGAACTCTGCCATGAGTAACAGAGTGTGACTGGACTTCCTTACCCTCAATCTATAGCTTTAGTGTAACCTTATGTAGAAGCTGTAATTTTAGACTTTCTTACCTTGCATTCGTGATTTTTGACCTTAAATTTGTAGCAACGAGTCAACCTTGCCTTGTGTTAGTGTGTTTCACTAGATGAATATGAAAAGCTTCGGTCTACCTCGCCTCGCATTCATGTGGTCTCCTTGCTAAATCTCTAAGTTAGTTTATCCACCGACGTGTGCTATTCTGGTGGCTGCTGTTAGTCTCTTTACTATCTGGCCAAGAGCGCAACGTTGTCTTTAGGTCATCATGTGGGTGAAAGCGAAATCTCATCTCTAAGTCTCCAGGTCTCCAATTTGAAAAAGGAAATTAAGGTATTATGGTGTTTAAGGGTGATTTTATCTTTTGCATCAGAGGAAAATTAAGAAACAATCATTATTTTAATTTAGGAAAGGGTAGGTTATTAGTTTTATTCAGCTATATAATGTTGGCTAAATTTGCTAAAGCCCTTAAATTGTACCAAAAAAAAGTGAATAAGTATTAGTGCTTATATGGTGTTCAATATTAATTGTTTATTATTAAACACATGTTTAATATTATTCCAACGAGAAACAAAAGATTTTATAAAGATGTAAATTAATACATGTTTGACTATAAGGAATTATATTAGAAATTTTTTGTTGATAAAAAAGTTTTATGTTAAGCTTTTGAACTAAATAAGTCTTAGTGCTTACATAGTGATCAATATTGATTATTAATTATTTATTTTAGATTAATGAGCAAAATAGACCTTGATCTCTTACTTGAAAAGTGTCCTGAATCTTAAACTTTAAAATTTTGAGCATATTACCCCCACTATTTATGTACAGAACATTAACTATTATATATATCAAATTAGTCTCAGAATGCTATGTGTAACATCTTGAAAATTTAACTTCTAACAATTAAGTAATTAAGTGTCATTAATAGGATTTACGTGGTGTGTGGTTAGAGGAGAATCATAAATATTTTTAATTGAAATTTCAAGTATAATCTAGGTCCAAAGTGAAATTGGATCACTTGAGGATCAAAAAGTAAAGAAAAACAAGTAGAAAAGCCTTTGTGCCACATGTTGCGGTGCACAGGGCCACAAGACAAGAGACTATCTTCTCTGGACCACATGCCACGGCACACGAGAACAGGCGCCATGATGCACGGTGTGAATTTTATAGAAATAAATCACAAACTGATGTGAAAAATAAAAAGGAAAGAAAAGGAAAATGGAGGAAATTGTATTTACTCTGCTAGGGCACGATCTAGGAGAGGATTTGAGAATGCTTGAACCTTCATTTTCTTAAGAATTTGAGTTAGGGTTTGAATGAGAATGATGATTTCGGTCCATATAGGTTATGGGCCCAAACCCATTAATTCAAATGGAGTTAATGAGTGTTGTTTAGGATATTTAAACCTAGTATTACTGATTTTAGTGGTTATTGGATGGTGAGTTCTATAAATGTCTGAAAATGGACATTAAATCTATAATTATTATGGATGTTAAGGTATTAATAACAATGTAGGTATTCAATGAAGCTATATAATGTTAAAGATAGTTAATAAGCCTAGTGGGTAGAACTAAATGTAAGCAATATGGGCATTAGGTGAACTAGAGATGGAAAGTGAGTTGAGAACCGTGTGTGATTGACATTGTTGGTGAAATCTAACTTGGTCGATCGTAGATTAAGCTCCTGAACACCATTGAGGCTTAAAAAATCAAACGTAGAAGCTTAAAATTAAGGGGTAAACCTTTGACTTCTAAAAGATTTGAGGTAATTGGAGGAACCCTACTTTGGGTAGTTATCTGTTAATTGATTGTTTATTGTAGAGTTGTGAACGTTACATGCATGAATTGATTTTGAATGTTTGAAAGTATGATTGTGCATAATGTCATATCTAGCTTGAAATGTAAAATGGGAAATCAAGATGGTTTTCGAACTATGAATATATATATATTTTTGGGAAGATGAATGTGATACTATGTTGAGGTAAATGTGTGTTAATGAAGAAATGGATTATTGTGATAAGTGAGAATAATGTTGTGAAACTTTATTAGATGCTTATTTAGATAGCGCATGGTTGTGAGCCCAACGTGTTGATTGTGATAATGAATAAATGATAATGTGAAAATGAGTAAGCATCGCACATGGCATGATCAGTAGGTGGGAGTTTGCTTGAGAAATAGGAGTAGAGAAAATTTATATGGTATTTAGACTGCCCTCTGATGCATGGAAGTATAGCCTTATCCCACAGTTTGTCGAGGGACTGTCCTATAGTTTGTCGAGAGACTAGAACCTAACTATTTTTATTAGTTCAATAAGGAGAATAGCTTAGGGTATATGATAGCCCAGAGATTTGAGAGTGAGGAAAGTCATGGTCTGAGAGTGAATCATGTGATCTTTAGCTGGGTCACATCTCACGATTGGTGAGCTTAGGTAGTCAAGTCACACGGACAGAGCCCTATTCAGTGTTATAGCCCACGAATTTAGTCTGAGGAAATAAAGAGTATATAAGGTTGGTTAATCATTACCTATGTAAATGTATGACGTGTCACATGTTTTGAGTTGTGGCAAGTTGTATGTTGTGGCAGGTCATGATCACATGTCTAAATGTCTTATGATTATGTACCTAGTATGTGTAAAAAGAAAACGTGTTAATTGGATTAATAAGTTATGATATGTGCTCAACTATGTTTTAAGAACTTATTTTCATATGCATGTGTTTGATTTACAATTGATATATAACTACGTGAGGTAGATTTTACCTTAGTTACTGAGTAGCTAAACTACCCCTTTCATTTAACACTTTATAGGCTCTAGCTCTGGTGCAAAGAGGGAGAAAGCTTAAGAGGCTAGGAATTAGTTCATTCCTACTGTATGCCTCTAGTTTGTGCATATTTTATGTAACAAAATATTGTTGCCGATTCTAGGTTGCATATTGTTGCACTTGCACTATTTATGTTGTTGCAAATGTCTGAATTGTATTTTGGGCCTTGAGTAATTGTGTATGATAAGATATATATATGTGTGTGTGTGTGTGTGTGTGTGTGTGTGTGTTGATAGGGCCAAAATACTAATACAAGTGTATAAAAGATGTTTTAAACATGTCATGATTGATTTATAAGTAAATGCAATGAAATTACCTCCCCCTTTTATTTTTGGTGAAATGGGGTTGATGAGTGATTTTTGTGTTAAATTGATATTTAAGTGCATATGACATATTGTATTGATAGTTCTAGATTCAATAGGTATAGTCCAGGTATTAGAAATAGTTATTGGCACTTACTATGGGTTTTAGACACCTTTTTATGTGTAAAAGTATTTAAAATATGTTTGGGTGTCTAACTTCTTGGTGTGACTTGTTTTGGAGGTGAAACCTATGCCATTAACTAGTTCAAGAGAAGAGCTTTCAGTAGACACCTAGATCATGTCATTCGAATGTCGGACGAAAAATCAAGATGTGTCAGAAATTCCCTGATTTTGTTGTCAAATAACAGCAATCTGTTGTCATTTACATGCAACACACCAAAGCGCATAGCACCTGAGCCACGGTGCATGGCATAGGGAGCAACACACTGCGATATAGCATACACAAACCAAGGCGCATTGCTCTGTCTCACAGTAAACATGTTGTTTTTCAACTATTTTCATTCTTTTTCACTCCTATAAGGTATCTCATGCTTCCGTAACTCATTTTTACTCTGATATACAAGTTTAAGATTGATTTAAACTCATTTTGATTAAAAAAACTTGGGATCCCTTATTTTGAAAATTAAAACTTAGTAATTTTCTTAAAGGATTAATCCCTTAATTCCCATGATTCGATTGGTTAATTGTGTTTAGTAGAGTGAGATATTATAACATGCAGCAGTGAATACATCGTTGGCCGTGGCAAATGAACTGTAATTTTATGAAATGACCTTTTTTGCCCTTTTTTTGCAATGTCTTCTAAATTATTAGTATCTCATACTTTCATATATTTTATAACTCTAGTTTAGTCTTATTTTGAGTAATGTTTATTTATTTAATAGAGAAAACTTAGGATCTCATTTGAAAAGAAGTTTAAGTATCCTAAGATTTTACAGATGATGGATGCAAAAGTTGACAATTTCATCAACAAACTTAAAACTCAAAGTAACCGATTAATTAAAATTCTTTAATATCTAAATTTCTTTTCTAATGGGATTTCAAGTTTTCACTATTAAATAAATCCACATTATTCAAAATAAGACTAAATTAAAGTTATAGAGTATACGGAAGTATAAGAAACCAATCATTTAGAAACTATTGCTAAATAAAGGGCAAAAAATGTCATTTCACAAAATTATAAGTTGTTTGCCACGGCCATCGATGCATTCAGTGCAGCGAACTGCATTGAAGCTAATTTAATTTACATAATAGTTAACATTTTATATATAAACGATAGGGGTAATTTGCTCGAAATTTCAAAGTTCAGAGTCCAAGATGCTACTTAGGTAGTAGTTTGGGGTTTGTGGCACTAATTTACTAGAGCCCAAGGTGAATAGTAACAGCATTAAAAAAAGATAATAGTAGGGTTTAATTTGATATGAATTTAAAAGTTTAAGGTTTGTTTTGCCTAATTTTAGAGTTCACGGTCCAAGGCGCCTTTCAAATAAGAGTTCAAGGTCTATTTTGCTCATTAATCCATTTATTTTTGAACATATATTTAGAACTAAATAAGTGTCTTGCCCACTGCATGACACAGTTGCCCATTCGTCATGAAGGAAAAGAGGAAGGGAGCTGGCCTCCATACGAGAGCTGGTCTTAGAGAAAAGAGTCGCCATTGAGATTTTAAATAAAAATCTTAGGAAACTAATTGAAAGTTATAAAGATGGTCTTCTTAGCTAGAGATAGGTTCGAGAGTTGATTGTGAGTGAGGAAGCCTTTACGCACCCCACAACACCAGTTCTATAGAATGGGTACCTTAGCTAATTGTATAATTAATATGGCCTTTTAAAATTATTTTAACAACTATTTTATTGTTCACCTGCTAAAATAAAATAAGTCTAAAAAGGGAAATTAAAAATTAAATTTAAATCTGGAAGGAAAAATATTATATATTTATAAGGCAAACTTGATTAAGGATAAGGGCCTACAGCCTACATACCTTGCTAAAGAGATCAAAGCCCACACATAGTTCAGGGTTGTGGTTTTATTTCTTGGTATTTTATTATTTTTTGAATAAAAAATAACTTACTATTTTTAAAATAAAATAATTTTCCAAAATTTGGATATATATGTTTTAAATTGCAAAAAATTAATTTAATTTTAATTATTTTTGAAATTTGGAAAAATAAAAATAAAAATATATTTTATTATAAAAATAGTTTAAAATCTTTTTCTAGGCATTTTTGAGAATTTAACAGTTATACCTATAAAACTTTATTGACTTATACAGTAATACAATTATTCTAAAAATCTACAGAAAATCTTAAAATTTCACACAGCAAAAGAATTAAATACATTTTTATGTTATTAATTTATATGCATAAATATCAATATGCATGCGGAAACTTATTATTTCACATGGTGATTTGATCACTTAAGTTTACTTACGGAGATGTATGGGTCCCATATGGTATAATCTTTTATTATTTATTTTCTTTATGTATTTTTAAAAGAATTAAAATCATTTTATTTGCAGAGCCTTATTAGCTCACATGATAATATGATTATTTCTAATGTCTATGAAAATTCAAAAATCTCACAAGACAAAAGAATTAGAAAATGTTTATCTAATTTATCAAAAAAAAAGAAAATGTTTATCTATATATATTTTAAATTCAATTATTTTTTACACATACAAACATATTATATTTTTATAAAAAATCTTAATTGTTATACCTACATAGCCTTATTAACTCATACAATAATAAAATTATTCTAAAGGTCTATAGAGATTCAAAAATTTTACATGACTAAAGGATCACATTAGGTAAACATGATTGTAATTTAATTAATTATTTTTTAAAAAAATGTTGATTATATTATTATTTAATAAATCCATTCATTTCTTTACTAGATAAATTAATAATTGCGATATTTGTAAGGACTTATCATCCCACATAATAAGTAGATTAATTCAAGTATCTATGGAGATTCTTAAAATTTCACACAATATCATTAAATATCATTATAAAATAGCTAATTTGAATAATGGGCCTTGAAACATGTGTTAATACCATGTTAATATGTACAAATTCGATCTCCATATTTGTGAAATCTTATTAATTTTTATAATATGAGATCATTTTAAATACCTGTGGAGATACTTAAAATCTCACATGACAAATAAATTTAAATATTGTATAAATAAATAAAAAAAATTACAATCAACACATGATTGTAATGCACTTGCTCAAGAGTTAATTTACACTAATATTTTCAAAACTGGAATAAATATTAAACTAGAAAGGTTAGCAATTTACCATTCACATGATTCAACGGGTAAGACCCATAGTTAAACTAGTGACGTAATAATTAAATCAAAAAATATATGTATGTATATAATAATCTTAAATATAAGATATAAATATGAAATTACTACTTAACTTAAAAATAAAATCAAATATTTTAAGTTTATCATGACTTAACAAGTTATATGATACAATATAATATTAAATAATTAAAAAAATTGGTCATTGTTTAAAAACAAATTGATAAAAAATTTAAAAAATATTTTTTTTAATAGTTCAGTTTTTGAAAACCGAATCCAATTTTGGGCTTGATTTCGATTCCTAATGTAACCGCCGGTCAAAAGCAGCCCAACTCAACTCAACCCTCAAAACTGTTTTTACATGTTGACCGAGTTGAAATTCGAATCAATCGACGGTCAGACCGTTTGGTCCAATTTTTTAATCATTGATTTATACTATAAGATCTAGCATATGTAAAAGGGAAAGGAGAATCAAAATGTTTCATTCTTCCTTTCCTTGTGATGGTTATCAATTTCTCCAAATTAGGCATAGACGCATAGTGCCCCAATGGTTCTAATAGAGTAGAAACTCAAAAAACACAAGACAATCATGATAAGGAGTTACAGCCTAAAAAATAAATACCTTGCATAACATAATTTCATGACACGACAATGAATCTCAATGTGCTAGAATTGGAGAATTTTGAAGCACTGTCACATGATATCATGCCCACACAAATAACCCATAAAACACATATTAATCAAAACTCCCCTTGTTGCTACATCAATTCCATAAAACTATAACGAGATAGATGAAGAAGTGCTCACTGACAAATCAACTAATATCCATTAATTCTTTAAAAAAAGAATAGCAAAAAAAATATGGAAAGGGAAGTACTGCTGATTTTGAAAGTGTAGTGTTTAGAGTTTTAAATGATAAACTCCTTAATCCATTATCTCTTCTTGAGATAACCAAACCAATAGGATGAAATTTAACACTTTGACAGAAAGAACTTAAACAAAAGAAATTGAGAACAGTACATAAACAACAAACCACACGCCAAAAAGTCCTTTCAAAACAAACATTTAATCAAACATCTAACATACATGTTTGGAAAGAAGAGCAAGCATTATATATCATTTTGTCTCTTTTCAAAATCGCACAGTAGATATGAAATTTTCAAATCACCCGAGTAAAAAAGAAATAAATTTTATAGTTTAACCCATCCTCATGCAAAAATGAATTCAAGAAAGATCTGAGAATATGATTACCTTAAGCATAGAAGAATGTTAATGCAAAAATTCTTACTCATTTAAAATTGAGCTCTTCCTTTGTCTTGTTCGGCTGACTTCCTTCTTTCCTCTCTGTTTCGTGTTGTCTTCCTTCTTCAAGTGCTCAATCATTCTCTTCTCTATGAGTGCTCGACGGCTCAGTCACACTCCATTCCTCCATGTGCTTCAAACTCAAACCCCCCTCAATCCATCACTCTTTCAAACTCAGATCCCTCTCAGTCTGAATGCCTCTTCACGTCAGGCTTCCCCTATATCTCTTTCGTGCTCTCAAAGATCCGACCTCCTCTTCTCAGTGCTTCAACGTCCATATATATGAAGAAAAAGAGGAGAATTTTTTTGAAAATAATGATAACTCACTAACCATCTACTCTAATCCCCTACACTTCTGTCTCCCACCCATGCCTTGCCTTACTTTTTGCTCTTTGCATCACCGCTTTTGTACTGCTTCAGGTGATCCAATTGCTGCCTGGCATCTTTTTGGCCGCCTTGTGTTTTTCTTCTGCGTGCGTCGATTAGCAATGAAGGTGGTTAGGGTTGGCTTAGCGTTTCACTCTCCCACTTTTTTTATTTCATTTTTATTAACTTTTAGTCTTTTACTTTTTTTTTTGATTTTTTAAATATTAATTTTAGAGATTAAATTGGAACAAAAATCTGCTTTTAAATTTTGTGAATATTTTTTTTTTGAAGGGAACAACCATAAAAAGGATTTAATTTTTAAGAGTTAATTCTCATGATTTTTGGATTGTTAAAATAATTTGGGAGAGATTTTTTTTAAAGATTTAAGGGAAACTTTTTCCTCCCTGTTCAAAATTAGACATATTAAATTTATTTATTTTCTTAATTATATTTTTTTAAATAATCCTTAAAAAGGATCAAATTTCGCTTTTTATATTTATTATATATATTTATATTTTCTTTGAAATATAATTCTTAAAAAATAATAAATATTTATTTTTTTATATTTCATTTTTAAACTAACTCTTAAAAAAGAATTAAATTGTATTTTATTTTTATATATTTTAATTTTTTTGTATAAAAAGATTAAAAAGATATTTGAAAAAAAAGGCTATTAAAAGGCCAAACAAATATTTTTGTTTACTTATGTCAAATATACAGACAAAATACAATGTTTCACAAAAGTTTTAGTGCTTTGTTTCAATATTATTATTATTATTATTATTATTATTATTATTATTTATTTTTGGTAAAAATGTTGTACGGATAATATATGAAACAATTGAGTGGAGTATCGTAGATTAGATCCTGCGCATGCGCTGCATATGTTTGATATTTCAGCCTTTTAGAATTTTATATTTTGTAATTTATCAATTCATTTTAGATAACATCATTTACAAAATTCAATCTAAGTAAAAATGTCACAATGGCGTACTATAATTTATATAATCAATTTCATCTTACGGGATAAAATTTGTTGTTGTTGTTTGTCATTATCGTCATTAAAAAAAAAATTGAACACGTTCTGTTAAGGAATAATAGTTTTTTTCTTAACATAAGATGTTTTTCGAAAAATTAATTATTAATTAATGAAACTTCCTCGATGGTTATGCTTTATTATTTTACTTCTTAAATGCTTTTCTTACCCTCTCACCCCCTTATTAAATGAGTGATATTTTGTAAAATTTGTATTTTTTAAGAAATTAATTTTCCAAATTATATTTAATTAAATCCATTGGTATTCATAATTTTATAAGATAAAATCTTATAAAATGATATAAAGGGAGCAATAGTATAATAATTCATTTTGTAATTTATAAATTCATTCTATCACTTTATTATTTAATATTTTGTAACATATTAATTTACTCAATATTTTTATAATTTACAAATAATAATTATAAAAAGATTGAATCCTTGCGTTGCACGGTAAAGAAGTATTAATTGCTATCAATTGTAGATGATCAAATTCACAATCTAATAGAATGTGAAAGATGTTTTTTTTGGAATATAATATAATAATTCTTGCAAAGAAAGTGAAAGTAAAGTTTTTAATACAAGGGTTAATATATAATTTAGATACTAAATTATAGGTTCAGGGATAATTTGAACTATAAACTTTAAAAAGGTGCACTCTAAATCCTAAACAATTAAAGTTAAACTAATTTCATCCTTCTTGTTAACTTTCAACAAATATCTGTCAAATCTATCTGAGAAAAATTACATTTTAGACCTCACTTTGATGGACGTTTGTTGAAAGTTAATAGTACAAGTCAAATTACTCTAACTTTAATTATTTAAGGTTTAGAATATACTTTTTTAACAATTTAGGGTTCAAATAATCTCTGAACCTATAGTTTAAGGTTTAAATTGCATATTAACCCGTGGTAATATTATAAATTTCCAAGGATATGAGTAGAAGGAATTAAAAAAAAGTAAATAATGATGATAATGATAATGATGATGATGATGATGAAACCATATCAAAGAAGGCTATAAATTGTAATAATGAGTAAAATAATTTTTGTGGAGATTATGGTGAGTATAAATAAGATGATGTTAAGTTGATTATTTTTATTCTTGTTGGGTGGGGTTTGGATAAGCTATCGATGGCAAAAATATGAGTATAATATAATCTTTCGTTATAAGAGCATTTTCATTTTTTTTCCTATTTGTTCTTAACGTAATGGAATCTCATAATAATATTAATAAAAAAAAAATTATCATTTTTTGTTAGGAAAAAAATCTAGAATAGATTCCTCATCATACACTTTTTTCTATCCCTTTATTTATCATAAAAACATTTGGTTCTATTTTTATAAATTTTCACTTTTATCAATCAATTCAAACCCAAAAACTTACATACTCCTTCAAAATCTTTTTAAAAATTAAGATAATATATAAAATACACATTTTTCTATTATTGTTGAATTAGTATTGATTAAAGTATATTTTTTAAAATACAAAAGGATTAATGCGCAATTTGGATTGTAAACTATAGGTCCAGAGACGATTTAAATTTTAAACTTTAAAAAGGTGTATTATAAACCCTAAATAATTAAAATTGAGGCAACTTTAAAACATATTTAGAAATAAGTAAATTATTTGAAAGATAATTATTAGATTAATTTAAGATATAATTTTAAGTTAATATTTTTAAAAATTATTATTATTATTATTGTTGTTGTTGTTAGAAAAGAAGAAAATGAAATATAATATAGAGAGAAATTGAGAAATAATATATATATATATATATATAGAGAGAGAGAGAGAGAGAGAGAGAGAGAGAGAGAGAGAGATTAAAAAAAGCATAAAAGGGAGGGGGCGGATTTCCGCGGCTGTGTGCATAGGTGCATATACATTAAAAAAAAAAAAACGAAAATGAATGAGAGAGGAAAAAGAAAGTGAGACCCACACCACCTTTTTTCATTTCCTTCATCTGTCCATTCCCTTTTTCCTGTGCACGATAGAGACGGAAGAACACGAGTCGCCAGCGAGAAGGGATCAGAGTTCTAAAGGTAAGGTTCTTGATAAGATATTTAAGGTATAATTTTAAATTTGTTAAAACAATTAAAGTATTTTAAAATTTTTTTTAATCATCTTTTTTCTTTGATTTTTAATTTTATAATGGTAGAAAATTTAAGATTTAAAAGAGGAATGAATTTATGATGAATAAATGTGATGACTGAAGTTATTAGTAATAAGATAAATATTTTAGGGTATAAATTTATTGATGGGATTTAAATTTAAGGATTATGAGTTAACCCTAGACTCTTATGGGTAGATTTTTATTAAATCCAAAAATATATGCTGATTTATTAAGGTTTAGATAATTATTTGAAATCAAAAATGAATTATTATGGCTATAAAATGATGATTCTAGACTTAAGACTAAATTTGTAATTTTGGAATATTTTTAGGTGCAAATTTATGACATAAAAAGGAAAATTTTGATAACAAAAATTGGTTTAAAGGTTGATTTTAGCTTATTAGTATTTATTGATGACTAAAAGAGGAGTTAGAAATTTACTTGATAGTACTAATTCTAAATTTGTATTAAGATTGAGATTGAAATTATGTTATACTCTCTAATTTTATTATTAGAGTTATTTTATTAGTTTCAATAATTAAAACTAATACTTATAAATAATATATTATTTGTAGATTGTGTTGTTGGTGAAGATTGTGGTGGAAAAAAAATTATAAGGAATAATTTCTTGATAAAGCCATAAAGTAACTATGTTTTAATTTGTGATTAGTGTTGCCTATTGTTATTTGTGTGATTATTTGAAAAATATGTTGAAATGTTTAATAATAAATTTTGTGGATATGTTTATTGAGAAATTTTGGAATTATAAATATTATTTTAAAATGTTTTTGCCAAGTGGGATGCTAAATTGTAATGTTGTTGAAAATGAAAAAATTGTGAAAGTTATGACATTATACATTTGTGCTTTGTTGATATTTAAAGTGCATGACTTTTGTGGGGGGTGTCAGGAGATTTCTTGTTATTAATTGTAACACGGGGAATGTCTCTATTGGAGGCCTAATAGGTGGCTTGTAAAGGGCTCAAGCTAATCTACCTTTGGCCAAATATTTTAGACCAAGTGAGGGCTATGGTTTGAGATTAATAGAGGGAGATAAGGATGGTTATTTATTATGCATTGTTATATTTCTTGTATTTTTGTTGGAATTATATGATTGTTGTTTTCTCACTTAACAAGCACACATTTAACTGTTTGTATACACTATCATAAATTACCATTAGTTACTGAAACTTTTAAATCTCATTATGTGGTTAATAATTTTTAGGAGAAGAGCTATGAGTGGCACGTGGAGGAATCCCTAAGGCTTATTGGCATAGATCCACTATTTATTTTGGGTATTTTGATTTATAATTTTTAATGTGTTATATTGTCAATGCTAGGACTTTTTGTTTTGATAATCATATGAATATAATATTTTAATCATGCCCTTCACTCTGTTTTTACTTTTGGTACACTTTGGATTATTGTAATTTTGATATTCGATTTATTTTGTATGGTTTGAAATAGCATGATTATTGGGTTATATAATTGGATTGTTTTGAAAATTAATTAAGCTAACTTTTTTGGTTATGAGTTTATGATTCATACTTATTGGCAATATAAGGTTGGAAAGATGTGATTTTAGTCTAATGGCATGTAGAAGGTTAAAAATTTACTTAAAATGTTGTATTGTGCAAACCTAAGCCAATTGTTACTTGTTTTTATATTTGATTGATTGATATAAATTGTGTTAGGTGATTGTAATTTTCTCTATTCTATTGTGTGTATCATGTTCTCAAATTTAAAAGGGATCTTTTAGGCCCTTCACACTTATATTGTTCTTAAATGATTGGGATCTCAAATTTTAGAAATAATAATTTAAGGAGTTAAATTTTACTTATCATAATAGTATTTATTTATTTAGCTTAATCTTTTCTACCATGGTAGTTATTTTTAAAAGGTGAAATATTTTATAAGGTCATGTCTTATCATTTCCTACATGATAGTGTTTTAAATTATAGAATTATTTCAAAAAAAAATATAGGATAAGTTGATTTTTATTTACCATGATAGACACTTTTCTATCATGGTTAAGTTAATTATTTTCAAAAAAAAAATTTAGAATGTTATAGTCCCTATAATTATTTTTCAACAAACTTCTGTTAAATTGGGCCTAAAGTATAATTTTTTTCAAATGAGTTTGATGGATGTTTGTTGAAAATTAATAGTAGAGACAAAATTGCTTCAACTTTAATTGTTTAAAGTTTAAAATTCACTTTTATAAAGTTTAGAGTTTAAATCACCTCTAAACCTATAATTCAGAGTCTAAATTACATGTTAATCCTTAATACAACTTAATATATTTATTGTTCATCTTAAAATAAGAGTCTAGACTGAATCCCTTACGTTGCATGTGTGATTATGATATTTTTTGAGTGACTTGATTTCTCATAATATAATATATTTAAAAAGATAATAATCTATTAATGAAACTTTCTACAGAGTTATCCCTTGTCATTTTATGTCTTAAATGTTTCCCCCCTCTCGCTCCCTTATTTTGATTGATATTTTAGGAAATTTATACTTTTTTAAGAAATTAAGATTCCAAAATATATTTAATTAATTTCACTAGTATTCAAAATTATATAAAATAAAGTCCTATACTTGTGGCATTAAATTTTTCAAAAAGACTTCCATTTTATCCATTCCATTGGCACTCCATCAGAATATAATAAAGAAGAATCTTGAGACTAAAAAATCAGGAATGACGCACGAATAAAAAATGATACAACCCATTACGAAATATCAAGTGAAGTTCGAGTATTAAATTTTCAAAAAGACTAAGAAATAATATTACAAACATGAGATAATCCTAGTTTAAAATAGTGTTACATTATTTACTGATCAAACATGAGAAACTCTCGTGTTGCATTGAGACAAAAGTTTAGTGATTCAGCTTTAAAATATGACTTAATTAAAACTTAAATTCCCCTCACTCCAGTCAATGTAGCGAAGTTTTTTGTGAAGTTCTTTAGGAATTCTATATTCACCATCCTGTGCAATGTACACTCTTTCTCCAAGACCTTTCTCATCACTAGTCGTAAAGGAACCATCTGCAAGTTATAGCAATGATAGGCTAAAAAAGAGTATGAAATTGCATAGACATTTGCAAATCAAGCATGCAATATTCAATAGTCGTATTTCCTAGACTCCCGTGATACTTCATGCTCAAGCTTAATTTTAATTAAAGGACTGAAAGTAAAGCCGGTAATTCATGTCAAGTCTAATAGGCTAGCCTGAACTCATTTGAAAAAAATTTAAGGTTAGATTTAAGAAAAAGATGATTTTTTGTGTTTGGGCCTATTTGGGCAAAAAAAAAAATCTAGCCAAGCTTGATCGGATTTTGGCTTAGCCTGAATACCCGAATAAAAAAATTTGTTTTTTAAAAATAAAAATACAATAAATATTAATTAATTCTTTATGTTTTAAGTTATTTTATATTAAAATATCATATATTTGAGTCCTATTCATCATTTAAATATAAAAAATATAGCTTATATTTTTTATAAAATAAAATAATTAACTTTAAAATAAAAAAATAATTACAAAAATAAAATTTGAGTATTCAAGCCGCCTGAAGCCAAAAGGAATTTAAGCTGAGTTTACTATTTAGGTTTTTTAGGGGGTCGAGCCTGCTGGGGTTCAAGCATATTCGAGTCAGGCTTATTTTAACTAAGCTTGAATAGTTTGACCCACCTGAATTCTCAGCTCTAATTTAAGGTAGCCAAAATAAAACTCTTGAGAACTTAATCACAAAGGCCCTAATACCAGTTCAAGGACAATTTTAAATCAAAGGTTTAGATTTCACCATCACAATAATTTTATTACAAAGTAATTTGTACTTTTTAAACCTTTTTATCCTATCATTTTATTTTTTTTCCTAGGTAGCTACAACATGTAATAAGTGTAGTAAACATAATTCTTTGTCAAAAGAATACTAATGAGAAAATTTGCCAGAGCAACCACCAACTTGTGTGCTACCACTTAAAATCATGTCAAACCAACAATCATGTGACTTTACTTGTTACAAATGTACATTAACAGTTAAAACAAATATTTACAGCATTATAAGCCCTCTATTCGTGTAGCATTCATGTTCTTCCATTTCTCTAAAGTTTTTTCGTTCTACTTTTGTTTTGGAATGTCCAGTTCAAAAATCCTACTATTACAATCTTGTATGAACAAGATAGCAGTTGAAAGATGGACCATAAGTAAGACAAAAATATATCATGATCCTTTTTCTTCCCAACAGCGAACTTAGTGATGGAAATAAGGTAACTGCCATGCTCCTGCTATCGTCTTGTAATGTTAGGATTTAATTTGCTATAATTCAAAAATAATTAATGTGTGTGTGTTTGTGCGCGCATAAAAATTTGCAAACTTTACAAGTTTCAAATATCAACAAACTATATATAGATAATAGATTTATTCCTTATCGTAGAGTTCATGAAAATATGAATAAACTTGAAAAGGATGCATTTAATAATGAAAAAATCACACTAAGGTCTCACAGAAGAAATTTAATTATTAAAAAATTCTATAAAATGCACAATACTCTCAAATTTCAAATCCTATACATTTATAACTTGACAAAAGGGCATTTATAATTTGATAAAGGAAAATGACAACTTGATATTAAACTCATTCCAAATAATAAATGCCCTTTGCCAAGTTTTAAATGCATGGGATTTAAGATTTGAGAATATTTTATATATTTTATGAAACCTTTTGGTAATTAATTTTTTCTATGGGATTTAGGTGTGATTTTCTCTTCAATAATTAGCCAAAACCAACTCCTTCCATTGAGTTCAAATTTGGTTACTTTTATGAGCATGCAACAAACCGGCTTTCATTTCTCTATGAGCAGTATATTTCTTACCAAACAAACAGCTCCTAAATCAAATACAACAGAACCAAGCCACTATGCCAAAGAAAGAGAAAAGAGCCTGCATTTACCTGAAATGAATCAAACTGATGCCACATTAGGAACTTCTAGTGACTACACTTAGATTTTCCGGCAGAAAAGCAAACAAAATAAAAAACAAATCATTTTCATTTGATTGCGCACACAATTGAAAGCATGGTGTCTTCTTTCCATGGATAAAACTGAAGTCACAAGCAAAACCTATACACAAGTTAAGCACACTCAAACTGTGACAGTGATTATCATATATTGACTATTATATCTTGAAATAATATTTGCAAATAAAAAATAAGGTAAACTAGATGAGAATGAACAAAATTCTACAGCACATCAAAGGCTTGAAGTGTGTGTTTGGATAAGGGAAAAAAATTGATTTTTTCAGCCAATTTACCCGAACAGTCAAAAAAGACAAAAATTGACTATAAGGCAAGAGGTGCGTTTTTTCAGTAAACTCCCTCAATCAGCTTTCTACCAAAAGTTTATCAAAAACATTAGAGAAAATTATAAAGAAAGGCCCACAAAAAATAACAAATGAAGCATATAATTTAATAAAAATAAAATTAAACTCTCTTCTCTTCTGTTTTTTCTTAATAAAATTTAAATTTTGTACCCTCAAAAATTAATTTTTAGTATTTAAGAATTAAATTATATAGTAATTTATATAGGTAAAATTGATTCTGATTAAATTATCCAAACATCTTTAATTCTATTAAAATTAATTTTAAAAAAATAGTATCCAAACAAATTATATTATAACATAATCAATTATAATTAAAATTTACTACTTAATTAATTATTTTCATAACCTATTATACCCAACTAAAATCTAAACGGGCACGAAATAGTTAAAAAATCTGAGGTAGATTTTCTGTGACGGTCATCATATCAGTGCTCTGTGTTACAACACCTACAAATTGGACAATATTTGGATGCCTTAATTTTTTGAAGTAATGCAACGTGAGTGCCATGCCATAATGCAATACAAAAAGTTCTCTAAAATTTTTATTAAATTCTCTAAAAGTTGTATTAAATACAAAATATGGATGAAGAAAAAGAACCAATGATGCTAAATTAGGAGGATATGTTTGGAGAACTCGACGTTAGACCAAGCATAAACTATAGAAAGGCGAAACAATACCATT
This sequence comes from Prosopis cineraria, assembly GCF_029017545.1. Taxonomy (NCBI): domain Eukaryota; kingdom Viridiplantae; phylum Streptophyta; class Magnoliopsida; order Fabales; family Fabaceae; genus Prosopis; species Prosopis cineraria. Next base: position 26,350,759 of record NW_026555344.1, on the reverse strand, counting down.
GTTGCATTTGAATACTCTCTATCTTCACACCTCCTCCACTTCGATTTCTACCAGACACGTGACGTGCCAAAAGTACTATGTTGAATTTGCTAAAGGATAAAAAGAGTTATATTGAGTGAAGTAAAAGATGATGTAAGGCCAAGGTTTTTGTATTGTGATTATATTTTAGGGTTAAGTCTATTGAAGTCTTCAAAGAGATTGTTTAAAGTTGTGTGTGTGGAGTTGAAGAGATTTGTAGGGGTGTGGCTTCCTCCTTTTATGGGTACCAAGTGACAATTTTTTCCATAATTCATGTTTTTTTTGGGCCACTAGCTGCAGTTTTTTCCAAGAAGAACTTAGTGAACTTGGGCCAAAATTATTTTTTTAGCTCAAATAATTGGGTTTGAGATAAAAATCATATTTTAACTCGAACACAAGTTTAAAGTGTTACAAAGCTTGGTTTTTTTTTTTCAAAAAAAAAAAAGATAGGTGTAGATGATGTACTAATAATTGATCATTCATTTTTGACAAGCAACCATGTTAAATTAACAAACACCCATCTTTATGTGTTTTAATAACTACACAAATAAAAAGGCGAAGAGCAAGATAAATATGAGAGGGTAATCCAGTCTTTTGCAATCAAATAACAATTCATTTTAAGTACAAAAAGTGTACAGTGAAATTTTAGAATCATAGAGTCTTTCCACACTATTGTCATTCTCCAAAGGTCCTTTAATACGATCTTCCCTTACAAGAAACACAGTTTTTGTATTGAATGACAATGCAAATATACTCTTGAAGGACAGTAGCTAATGCCATATATTAAATTAGTGGTTGTAAAATTGTAAATTAAAGAATAAATGTATCAAACTATTGAAAAGAACTTTAGTCCTAATTTTTTATTACCAAATCTTTTAGTTCTAATATTAAATTAAATCAATTTTTTGTTTTTCAATTGTCATTTAAATTGATAAATATTTAGATTGAAGAATGTACATCGCGCTACATGTTTGAATATATATATATATATATATATTACAATTCAAGAATTAAGATTAGTTTATGTAAATTTTAATTTAAATAAATATTTTTTGTCTAAAAAAATTATAAAACAGAGTGAAGGTACTAATACTCAAATCCTTTAAAAAAAAAACCTTCAAATAATATCATAAAATTACCTGGACAAAAAGACCCAACTTTTTGAACTCATGTGCAGGCAAGCACTGAAGGCATTGTATTCCGCTTTACTTTCATGTCAATATGGTGGGGATGAGGGAAGTGGAGGGAAATGAGAGAAAAGAAGTGGAGAGATCTCACTTCCCATGTCAATAATCGTTGCAAACTGTAATGTTTTGTTGGGTGACTGAAATACCCACGCCTTATTTCCAATATTCCACAATTGCCCTTCAGTAAATAAACCCTACCCAGTTGCCGCCGCTACAGTGTTCCCACAATCCCACTCACTCTCTTCGCCGTCGCCTCTTTGCTTCCTCATCCCCTCCCTGTTCAGTCGCTGCCGTTGCCGTCAAGTGAACCTCCGGCGGTCACCGGACTTGCTCTCGCTCATCGATTCTGTTTGGTGATTGTATTTTGCTCTTGGACGATAATAGCACTACGTAAGCAGCAAAAGTTTTTGGTCCTACAATCTCCATTAATTTATCTTCCAACATGACTTTTTTTGAGATTTCTGAGTACCTTCCTCAAAAGCATTGTGAAGCGACGGAACTCAGATTCTCGATGATGCTTCGATTCGCTGCTTCTCCCACGGTTTTCGCAACTGTGATTTCTTTGATTAAGTGTGTGTTTGATTATAACTTTATCAAAACTTTATTTAGTAAAAATTCATTTGATAAAAATTAATTTAATAAAAGTGAGTTGTTATAATAAAATTTATATTTGAATATATTTTTTTTAAAAAATTAATTTAATATATTGAAAGTTATTTGATTTGTAATTGTGAAATGTACTTTTAAATATATAAATATCAAAAAGGACATTGATCTATGATAATTTGTAATTTTTATTATATAAATATAATATATTTAAAATATTTAAAAAATATGATAAAGATTTTAAATAACATAAATTTTGATCCATAATACTAAAAATTTGATTTCTAATTATGTGTATTTTTTAATTTGTAATTTTAAAAAATGTGATAAAGATTTGTAAATTTTATTATACATTAATGCTAAAAATTAACATGATTAGTTATTTAATTTATAATGCTAAAAACTTGATACCTAATTATTATTATTAAAATAATAATTATATTTTTAATGAATTAGCTATTTTTTAAATAAAAGAATAAGATATTAAACTTGGGATAGTATGGTCAAATAACATCCTACTTTTTAAATTTATTTTTCAAAAGTTTTAAATAGTTATATTTTAGAAATTCACTTCCACTTACTGTTTGAATGTATTTTAAGGATGTACTTTCTTATAAAATATTTTACCCAAATAACTTTCAGCTTTTTGAAAGTAAAATTTTATTTTTTATCTTTTCTATCTTTTTCCTTTGAATTTGTTGATGAAAAGTTTAATGACAATTTCTAATTATTAGTGAGCCTATTACAATCTTTTTTTTTGTTACTGTAATTTCTTTGATTAAATCAATGAACCCATCAAGTAATTCTGATTATTAGTTAAGGCTATTAGAATCTTATTTTTCAGTGTGTTTAGATAGTTCACATTTTACAATTGTGAAGTTTTAACATTTGATTGAGAAAAATTGTCTGGTACTAAAAGGATGGAGAAATGTTTTTAAAAAGTATTTTCTAAAATAAAGGGTTTGAACACGAATTTGCAAAAATAACTTCAAGAAATATTTGGAAAATAAATTTGAAAAGGAAGATATTATTGCTACCCTTTAATGTATTATTTTTTCATTTTAAAAATATCATTAATTCATTAAAAATATAATTATCATTTAAATAATAATAATAATAATTTGTATTGATAATAATGCAGTTTAACAGCAATAAAGAAAGATTGAATGTGGCTTTGACCTTAATGAAAAGTGAGATGAATGGCTAAAGAAAAGAGTTATACCAAAGCCAAGTATAATAAAATTAAGAGGAAAGAAGACATATATTCTGAAGATAAACATTGGACTAGTTTACTAGAACACCAAGAGTAGTTCAAATCTCATATCTGGCACCTCCAGCTCTCCATCCCTCTTGGAAAAAGGTATGTAACAATAAACTAAAATGCAAGTTATATACTTATATGATATAATTTATTAATTTTGTCATTTTTTATAATATTGAAGAATTAATTAAAATATAGTATAAACGTTTTCAAGCAACTCATTGAAGCGAAGATGATTCTTAAGTGGCTGAAGATTTCCTGCTTGTGTGTTATTGATCGCATATACTTCCTATTCCATTCACAAATGAAACAAGTTCTGTGTATGTAAATTTAGCAAAAGGAATGTTCTGAAACTGTAGTATATTATTGTAATCGCATACAACATGTCATATACATTACGCATATCTAAGACGCCATTTCCATCAACTAAGTTGCCACTCTCATCAATATGTAGAGATCCACTCTCCTTGCCCCTATGAATTCATCCTTAATTTTCTCTCATATTTTTATTGATGGGTATGATATCATCCAAAATTTGGCATGGAAGCTCTAATATCTCATTTCTCAAATGTCTCAACGTTTCAAAACTAACGCTTCAATTAGGTCCCACATTTAAAATCCTGCCCCATGAAATGCTTCCTACCCAAGCTTCAAAATAAAAGCTTTGAAAAGTGAAATGTTATCCTACTACCCCTTCAATTAACCCTTTAATCTATTCTTATTTTTTATTAGAAGAATGACAGAAAGGTCCCAAAAGAATTAATTAACTCAAGTTATGTCTTAAGTGCGAAACTTTATGAATTTGTAATTCAATTTATCAATTTTGTAATTTCATTGTGATGAATTTATAACTTATATTTCAAATTCTAACAGTAAAAATAATTTTTTTATTTTTTAATTATGTTAAAATTTGAAAAACAAGTTACAAATTCATTACAACGCTATTGTGTAGTTGAGAGATTGAGTTTCAAATTGATGGAATTTGACATTTGCGACCTAACTTGAATTAATTAATCTTTTTGAGACCTCTTTATCATTCTCCCTTTTTATTTTAAAATACTATTAATTCATTAAAAATGTAATCATCATTTAAATAACAATAATTAGAAATCAAGTTTTTAACATTATAGAGTGAGTAATTAATCATGTTAATTTTTAATGTTGCCATGTATATTTAACTATTTATATAATTTTTGTCAAATATATCAAATTTTACATTTTATACTTTTATTATTTAATATATCAAATTTTATGTTATTTAAAATTTTTATTAACTAATAAAGGTTTGTCCAGTTAGTTAATCTTTTTTTAATAAAAAATGTATCATGTACTCTCTCCATTCAAAAAATGTAAGGTATTTTTTAAATTGTTAGATATTTATTAATGTAAGGCATTTTTAGTTTTTTAAAATATAATTATTTTTTTCAAAATTTTTCCTATTGAATAAATCACTTTATATTTATTTTACAGTGAAGCACCTTATTAAATAGAAGTAAATATAAAAAAAATAAGGTTAGCTTAAAGATGTGTAACTACTTTATTATGATGAGATTCGATGAAAATACCTTATATTTTTTTAATAGAGGGAGTAAATTTTTTCAATTATATTAATTTTTAATATTAATGTATACTGAATTATTTATTATACTTTTTTCAATATATCAAATTTTATATTTTTATTTTTATTATTTAAAATATCAAATTTTATGTTATTTAAAATTTATATCATATTTGTTAAATATTTCAAATATATTAATTTGTATGAAAAAAATTACAAGTTAACATAAATCAATATCATTTTTAATAATTATAATTTAAAAAATATTTTACTATCATAATTTAAATAATTTTTAGTTTATAAATCTGATTTTTTTTAAAAAAATATATATTCAAATATAAGTTTCGTTAAAAGAACTCATTTTCACTAAATTAATTTTTGACCAACTAAATTTTGACTAACAGAGAACTAAATACATACTAAGTCATTATATATGCTTTCTTTATTCTTGTCCATTTTTAATTTAATTTAATTAGTTAATTAACTATTTAATTTAATTTACATTTACTTAATATTTTAAGCCGTTGAATGGCACATTTCCGTGAGGTTGATGACTTACCAATGATAAAACATTCTCTCCAATCACCTCAAACCAAACACATCCTAATTTATTTTTTTTGGTCTTTATTTTCTTTATTTGAGTAAATTTATAGCTCCTTTCAAATTATAAAACCTTCCCCGAGTAAGTTGAGAAGAGCACACAGTTTTCCTCCTTCAAAAGGCTTCTCTTTCTGACAAATCTTACAACACGCAAGATTTTTCATTAGTTTTAATTTGTTATTGAAGAGTTTATAATTTAGATGCTTATTATTGCATTGCGTCTCAATACTTTACTTTATTTCTCTAAGTTTGCAACCAACAGTTCCATTATTATGATTATTAATCCTTTCTATACTCGTTATGTTATTTGACATTTCTTTAATAAGCCATATGTTCTTTTGACATTTTTTTTGGATAAAGCTATATTAAATTATTATCTTTGTGGCTATGGGTAGTGATTTATTCCCTTTTTAATGTTATCTTATGCTAGATGAGCTCAAGTTGATAGAAATTTACTACGGGCGACTAAGGATGAAAAATCGTTAAAAAAAAAAAAGAAAAAAAGTAAGAGACATACAGACATTCATCAATGGGTATGGAAAATGTTAATAACAATGACTTGGAAAATATTGATTATAATTCTTAAAAAGTGTTGGAACCAACACTTTTATGATGGAGCTTAAGAAAAGCTTCAAATAAGGCTATTCAGTAAATCAAGGTAATCTAAGCTCATTGAGAAATGAATTGCAGGAACTTGAACTTGCTGAAGCTAAATTTGCATCAATAATGCTATTGCCTGTCGAGAATCCACAAAAGTAGATGTGATTTTAATGTGATTCAAATATCTCTAAGAAGATTTGTATTAGAACATTATTAAAGATTTTTTATCACAATTGTGATTTCTTTCATTAAGCTTATCAAGTAATATTTGTGAATTTTATTCATTCATTTATTTATTTTATATTATTTTTATATATTCTATCTTTTTTTTTGAATTTGTTGATGAAAAATTGTATTCACAATTTCTGATTCATTAGTTAGCCTTTTTTTAAAGTTATTATATATACTTTCATTACTCTTTTCTTCATTTACTTTAATTCCATTGGTTAATTAACTATCTAATTTAATTTTCATGTACTACATCAAAACATTTGATTTAGATATGTAGACCGACCTGATTTTCTGGTGCAATTTAATTTTTAATTTATAAATTTTTATTGAAAAGAAACTAAATTTTCAGAGTTTTTAGGATCTTGGTTACTTTTTTAAAACAAATGTCAAATTTATTAAACACACTAAAACGATTATAACAAAAGGTTTCAGAAGAATAGTTAAACTATCCTCTCAGTCCATAAAACTGAAAACAAACATAACATGCCGGCAATATTATAAGCAAAAATTGGTCCAAACACAAAAAACAAAAAAAAATGAAAAACAACAAAAGACTAAGACAAGAAAAGAGACAAGAAGAAGAAAATAGAGAAAATAGAGATGCATCATCAGTTTGTGTGAATTCTTATAACAAGCCAATCTAGGAAGAGTTTTTCGCATGAGAGAAAAATTGAAAAAATAGATGTTGAATGTTTAATTGATTAACTTCAGACATTCAAGTTCCTATGAGAATTGGAGTACAAGGCAATGTTTGTGTTCCCATAAAAATAAATTAACTACTGTTTCAATTGAAATAGTGGAAATAACAAAGCAGCATTCTATCTTGAATCTACCTATATAGAAGATATCCTCAAAAAATAGAAAGAAAAACAACAATAAAAGACACGCAACATCACATCAAGGGTGTGTTTAGATTAAAAAAATTCACAAGCAATGTTAGAGTCAAGGTTAGTACACTAAGATTGGGAAAAAAAATTCATAATTTTAACGTAATTTATATTTAAATATTTTTTTAAAAATTAGTTGAATAAATTAAAATTTATTTAGATGATTTGATTCAAAAATTAGTTGAAATATATAATAATAAAAATATACATGATTATATATATATATATATATATTGTTGCTAAGTTGATATTTTTATAAAAAAAATAAAATTAAAAAAAATTAAAAAATAAACTACAAATGTAAAGTACAATGATAAATAAAAAATCTTAATTTTTAAATAGGTAAAATTAAATGATAAAATTCAAAATATTCAATTATAAAAATATAAAATAAACTCATAAATTACAAAATATTTAATTTATATGAGTTACAATTTTTAAAAATGTAGAATTAAAAAATATAAAATAAAAATTAGTTTAGATGATATAATTGAAGATCCATTTTAGATGTATAACAACAAAAAAGAATATAAATTTTATGATTAATTTGATATTTTTTAATAAAGAAATATCAAACTTTAAATTATTGCAATTATATTTAAAAAAACAGTATGAATGTATAATGAAATAAAAGGACAAGAATTTTATTATATATATTTTGGTGACTCAATTTAATATTTTTAGGGAAAAAAGTTTATATTACATTTTAAAAAAAAGTAGAATAAAAAAGCATTTCATATATATTACATTTTAAAAAAAAGTAGAATAAAAAAGCATTTCATAGGTGGGGCATTTCTGCAATCTAATAAGCAATAACTAACTACTAAACACTTATTTTGTACTCTCTCCGTTTAAAAACATAAGACATTTTTTAAGAAATTGGATATTGAAAAATATAAAGTATTTTTAGTCTTTTGAGATGTAATTATTAATTTTTTTAAATGTCCCTATTAATGAATGACTTTATATTTATTATAGGGTGTTTAATAGGGGTAAATATAAAAAAATATTATTAGTTTAAAAGTAGGTAACTATATTATTGGGATGAGATTCGGTTAAAAATGCCTTATATTTTTGAAGCGAGAGAGTATATTAAAATAGTTTCATTTTAAAACCATTTTGTCAAATTACAATTATATCTTCTTTTGGCCAAATAAATTACAAATATATCTATCCACTATACATGACACGTTCGATAAAAATGTACTATTTGTCTACCATAAAAAGTATAATATTTAAAGTATACAAGTAAAGTGATAAGCAGGGGAGGTGAAATAAAGTTGGAGTGAGAAGATTCTAACACATATTGCTGCTTTCATCCATCGTCATTGCACGAAGAATGTTGAAAGAAAAGCTCTATTTCCCAACTTCAGCAAAAATGTTCTTCTAAGCTCTAATGCTCATTTATATTTTTTTTCTTTTCCAAACAAAATTTTAATTTAGATGATGGGTTTTTTACTCTCTAACTGAAGGTTGGACTACCCTAACCTCAATTGAAAAGTAATCCAAACAAACTTACAGATTTTTGAGCGGCCACAAGTGAACTTAGAGGTTTATAAGTTAATCATGGTATCAAAAAAAGGGGTTTTTTTTTTAAAGGGAGAAACTTCATTAAAACCAACATCAAGGGAAATGGAGTCACAATCTCAGTTAGTTCCACGTGGACTAGGTTCATCATCACCCATCTTGTCCTCCTAAAAGTCATGACCATCATACAATAGTTGGTGTTGGATTATGCTCAAGAAGGCTTGAAGTTGAGATGAACATAGTAACAGCAAGAGATTGGGCCCGTGTCTCCCAAGTAGCCTAGACCAAAGCACTTGAGTTGTTTTTGGCGTCACTGCTTGCGTTAGAAAGGTAGTACAATTTAAATTTTTATTAGATCAGCAAGTGTTTTAAAACTGGACCAAATGGGATACTTCAACCTGTTAGACTATCGATTAAATGGTAAAACGGTTCAGTTTTCTTCATAAAATTGTTCAAAGGTTCGCGCTGGGTTGAATGGGGAAACAAGCGATAATTGTTGTTGATCTAGGCTGAGCCGGCCAGCTGGACCAATTTGATGTTGTTTTTTTTGAAAAAAAATTAACACAAATTCCAAAATATATTTAATTCCAAGCTCATCAACCTGATGAGACTATCAAAGTGATAAGATATGAACCATCTAGATTAAAAATACGAACAATCCATATTTAAAGTTTTATTTTATATTTATTAAAATAAAAATTATAAAAATTTCATAAATCTACTTTATATAAATCTACTTTATCACTTATCTAGATAATATATATTTATTTTAGAAGGTCTACTTTAATATTAAAAAAATTTATAAACTGAATAATAGCACATATTTAAAATTTTTAAATCACAATTTTTTCTAATTTTTTTAAAAATGTCATTTTGGATATTATATTTATTTTTAATATTATATTTATTAAAATAAAAATTTATAGGAATTCTCAAAAGATTTAATACTAAATCTAAATTATCCAAAGTATACTCCTTCCATTCAAAAAATATAAGGCATTTTTTGAGGAGTTATATGTTAAAAAATGTAAGAAATTTTTAGTCTTTCATGGTATAATCATTGCTTTTTTTTTTTTTCAAAAGTGCCCCTATTGATAAATGATGTTATATTTATTGTTGGGTGTTTAATAGGGATAACTATGAAAAGATAAGGTTAGTTTGAAAGTAGGTAACTACTTTATTAGTGGATGAGATTCAGTTGAAAATGCCTTATATTTTTTAACAAAGAGAGTATTTAATAATCAATTTATAAAAGTTATAAAAAATTTATATTAAATTAAACTATTCAAGTTAAATTTGTATTGAATAGATAGGTGATGAAGTATATTTATTAAAATATTTATAATTTTTATTTTAATAGATAAAAAAATTAAATTTGAACCATTTAGACTAAAATCTAGATGGTCTAGATCTTATTACTCTAAGAAGTAGCATGGTGCTGATCAATATAATGAGCACCGAAACCAATTGGCTTTTGTGATAGTATAATTCATTGAAATCCAATCAAATTTAATAGTAGTAGAATGATGACCAATTGATGAGATGAGTTTAGAAAGCATTAAGTGAAAAGGAAACTACACAATCGTTTTGAGTTATGACCAAAGCCCAGACATGATGAACAGAGGCGTCCTATTTTCTCATCCACAAATTGAAGTTGCACTAAGTCTCCATTATGCAAATAAAATTGACACGGATTAAGCATGGCCATAAACTCTAGAACTTGAATTAAAATCCTAAAACTAGAGCATTGTTCAACACTTTCAGTAATCATAATCTATGAAAGAACCAATTGTATTTTCACTTAAATGGTTGCATCCCATGTGAATTAATCCACGAGAAGGCCATGTAGTCTAACCCATTCTATAAGTGTATTCATAACTTAAAGACAATTTACAATAGAATCAAATTTTACAATTAATCTCTTTCATCATCCACTACCTCTTGGCTAAGAGGTTAGAGACTACCAAAAGTACAAATAACACCCTAGCTGAATAATCTTCTAAGTATTGGAATATCTATTGACATATTATATTGAATAGACGTTGGAGTTTAGATGCATGAAATATGTCGTCAGTTTACCATCACTGAGGAGATTAATCTCTCATCTTCCTTTCCTATCCTCTTCTCCTCTTTCCCCTTTCTAGCCATTAGATTAGGATTTGAATAATTTAGATTTGATTTCTCATAAAATCATTATTAAAATATAAATGATAAAAAATTATAAAAATTAAAATGCTAAAATTTAATAGGAACAATAAAAAATACAGTAAAAATAAAAAAAATCAAATATTTTATTAAATATCAAACCTGAACCATCCAAATTTAGATCCAATGGCTATAAATTAAGAAGAGGATGGAAATGAATCCTCTCCCATCCAATACCTTGGAAAACACAAAAAGCTTGTTTGGATTAATGTTTGCAAAAGAACATTTTATATGAACTAGAGTTTGCAAACTAAAGTTTGGTTAAAAGTCATTTGTAGTAATATAATTTATATTTAGATTTTTTTTGTAAAAAGTCAATTTGACAAATTAAAACTTGTTTAAATTATATAATTAAAAAATAAGTTTATATATATATATATATATATATTAAACAAAAAAGGACATGGCCTAGTAAAAAAACTAAAAAGACATCAGTTGTATGTCTTTCACTCTTACTAATATATATATATATATATATATGTATGTATGTATGTATGTATAAAGTATGCAATTTGATACATTTAAAAATTATAAAAATAAAAGAGTTAATGTATTAATGCATAACATATTTTTAAATACTAAAAAACTTAATTAAATTTATTTGAAGAATATACATACATACATATATATATATATATATGTATGTATATTACAAATAAAAAACTCAAATTTCAAAAGGAAATGTGGAAGGATAAATAAATTATTCAAAATATATTAAATGTTACTAACAGTTGCATTTCAACATTACTAATATAAAAGTTTTAAAATCTAATCTTTCAACTAATTATAATTAAAAAAGAAAAGCTCATTTGTCACCGATCCTTATCATTTACAACTCACCTTTTATAAAATAAGCGAGGTATCTAAACCTTAAAAAAAAAAAAAATCAATTAGCAGTGTAAGAGGGGCCTGCTGGAAGGATATTCCTTTCCTTTTCATAATCGATGATCGATGCAAAGCCTCATGCTTTGTTTGCTGACTAAAATACCCACACCTTCTTACCAATATTCCACAATTACCCTTCAGTAAATAAACCCTTGCCCCAGCCGCAGCAGAAACACTGCATCATCTTCCTCTTTTAGCTTCTGTTTCTCTGCGCTGTCGCCTTTCTTCTTCCTCATCGACTCTCTGTTCAGCCGTCGCCGTCGCCATCGAGTGAACCTCTGGCCGGCACCGCACTTGCTTTTTCTCGCTGCCTCTTTTCTTGTCTTCTTCTTTAGTAGTGGGACGACGATACCGTTATGAAAGCAGCAAAATGCTTGGCTCCTACAACCTCCGTTGAATAATTTTCCAATATGAATTTTTTGGAGATCTCTGTGTACCTTCCTCAAAACTCAAGCATTATGAAGCAATGCAAAGTCAGATTATCGTTGATGATGCTGCGATTCGCTACTTATTCGACAATTTCCGCAACTGTGACATCTTTGATTAAATCAGGTACTCTCTTTTCTATTTAATTTAATTTATATTTATTTAATTTTTAAGTGATGCATCCGTAATGTTAGATTTTTGTGAAGTTGATGGCTTGTCAGAGATCAAACATTTGATTTTCCCCCCCTGAAATCAAACAATTGATTTGTATATAGATAGTTACATGAATTTTTTTTAAGAAGAATCTAGTTTACAATTTTCAGCCCATTAAAAAAAAAATAATCTTAAGCTGGTTCGTTTTAATAGAAATTTACAAGTTATTTTAGCACAACTAACAAGTCACTCGTAAGTGTCTTCATCAATTCAAATGAAAGAAATTTCATAAGCTTTGACTGGCTTTCCGCAAATGATATAAAAATGTGAATTCAAAATTGTAGATGTATCTGTTTTGATAAAGTAACTGTCTAATATGACAAAGTAAAGATTAAGATGAACCAACCTTATCTGACTTGTCTGTGGAGGCTGCTGTCTTTTCTTATAAGATGGAGAAAGGTTGGTGAGCTTTGCTTCACCCATTCAGCTTACAAGTAAGTGTTTTCACTAATTTAATAATCCTTGCATTTTATTTCTCTTTCTTTTTATTAATATAAAAATTTATTTTGAAACTGCCTGATTTCACTTTTGGATATTTGAATTTTCTTTTTAACATGGAATTTTCAATTCAAATTTGTCCCTTCAAAATGTGAAGTTTTCGTTGCCTGGTTCAATTGTATAACTAGATGGTAGTCTATATATTAATGAGAGCATAAAATTTGGATTAGCTTAGCAATGAGAGAATGAAATCTCAATTAGTTTTTTTTTATTCTACTAATAATAAATAACTGCGCATCCCAAGTTGGATGTCCATTACTGTTCATCTAAATAAATGTTATTGTTTTATTTTAGTAGACTAACTCCACCTATGTTTATAGCCGGTCCCAAGCCTGGGTAAAGGAGGAGGGTTGTGTTAGGCCATCAACAGCCAATGTAAAACTTTGTTGAATCTATCATGAACATGGACAACAGATGTTATAATGTTAATGCTAGGTCATTGCCGGTAAGTAACGCGTTGCATGGCTCGAGTACAGTGATAAGTGAGTTAGAGCCGCTGCATCGGCGCCCGGATGTAATGTTAAATGAGCAAGGGTTACCGCGTCATTCTAGATGCACGCGGCTAAAGAAGTTAGTCCATAAGAGCAAAATTAGATTTGGTACTTGGAATGTTGGGACATTAAATTGTAAATCTGTAGAGGTTGTAGGGGTTATGATTCAAAGAAAAATCAATATCCTTTGCCTGCAAGAAACAAAATGGCGTGGAGAAGAAGCTAAAGATATTCAAGGTTTCAAACTTTGGTATATAGGAAAAGTAAGTGCACGCAATGGAGTAGGCATCATTATAGATAAGGAGTGGAAGAAGAACGTTGTAGAAGTTAGTAGAATTGGAGAAAAAATTATTTCCTTAAAAATGATAATTGGACGTGAGACTGTTAATATTGTTAGCACTTATGCGCCGCAAGTCGGGACAGAAGCCAGTCTTAAGGAATTATTTTGGGAGGATCTGGAGGGGTTGATTTGACACATACCACAGAGTGAAAAGATTTTTATTGGAGGAGACTTTAATGGGCATGTCGGGAGGGAAGCTGGTCAGTATGCGAGGGTGCATAGTGGTTTTGGTTTTGGAGAGCTAAACAATGAAGGACAAACTCTTCTTGATTTCTCATTGGCGTATGATTTTAAGATTGCTAACACTTGTTTCAAGAAGAGAGATGGGCATCTCATCACTTACAAAAGTGAAGCCTCAAGGTCACAGATTGATTTTCTTTTAGTTAGGAACACAGATAGAAGACTTTGTAAAAATTGTAAGGTGATCCCCGGAGATGCTGTAACGACACAACATAGGGTCTTAGTCCTTGATGTGTGTATTATGAGTAAAATCCAAAAACGTCAACAAGTAGTAACACCAAGGATTAGGTGGTGGCAATTAAAAGGTGAGAAGCAAGATATTTTCAAGCGAAATCTTTTGGATAAAGGAATTTGGGAATCTCAGGGAAGTGCTAACATTATATAGAAGGATATGGCTAAAAAGATACGGGAGGTTGCAAAAGTAGTTTTGGGAGAATCAAAAGGTTTTGGTTCGAGAGATAAGGAGACTTGGTGGTGGAATAATAGTGTACAGGACAAAATTAAGTATAAAAAGAACTGTTTTAAAGCCATACATTTGTGTAACAATGAGGAAAATTGGGAGAGGTACCGTATGGCTAAGAAGGAAACTAAGAGAGCTGTGGGTGAAGCTCGTTCTAAAGCTTTTGAAAAATTTTATAAGAACCTTGAGACGAAGGAAGGAGAGCGAAATATTTATAAGATTGCCAAGAGTAGGGAAAGAAAATCAAGAGATCTAGAACAGGTAAGGTGTATTAAGGATGAAGAGGGAAGAATTTTAGTTACAGATGATGAAATTAAAAATAGATGAGAGACTTACTTTTCTAAACTTTTCAATGATGGAGAGGATTCACCTAGTAACTTGGAGGATTTAGTAACTGGTGAAGGAGAACAAAATTTGTCATTCTATCAAATAATACGTGATAAGGAGGTAAAGGAAGCTCTTAAGAAAATGGCAAGTGGTAGAGCCAACGGACCTGATTGTATATCTATCGAAGCGTGGAAATGTTTAGGTGAAGAAGGGGTGAAATGGTTAACTAAGTTATTTAATGTGATTTTACGGTCCAAGAAAATGCCTGATGAGTGGAGGAGAAGTATATTAATTCCTATTTATAAAAATAAAGGGGATATTCAGAATTGTACTAACTATAGAGGGATTAAACTCATGAGCCACACAATAAAATTGTGGGAGAAAGTAATTGAGCACAGGTTGAGATTGGAGACAAGTATTTCTGAGAATCAATTTGGTTTTATGCCAGGTAGATCAACTACAGAGGCGATTTATCTACTAAGGGGATTAATGGAAAAGTATCGTTGTAAAGATAAAGATCTACACATGGTTTTTATTGATTTGGAAAAAGCTTATGACCGTATACCAAGAGAAGTGCTTTGGAAAGTGTTGGAAAAAAAGGGAGTACGGATTGCTTATATTAAAGTCATACAAGATATGTATGAAGGGGTAAAAACTAGTATAAGAACGTCTAGTGGTCAAACAAAAGATTTTCCTATAAAGATTGGACTACATCAGGGATCATCTCTGAGTCCTTATTTGTTCAACTTGATTTTAAATGTTTTGACGGAACATATTCAAGAGGAAATCCTGAAATGTATGCTCTTCGCGGATGATATAGTTCTTATAGCAGAGATAAGAGAAGAGGTTAATTACAAACTTGAGTTATGGAGGAGAACATTGGAGTCGAAAGGTTTTCGTCTGAGTAGAAGTAAGACGGAATATTTATATTGTAAATTTGGTAAAGGACTATTCGACAATAATTTGGAAGTGAAATTGGGAGATCAAATTATACCTCAAGTGGAAAAGTTTAGATATTTGGGAGCCATTATTCAAAATGATGGGGAAATCAGTGGAGATATTTCACATAAAATTCAAGCTGGGTGGTTTAATTGGAGAAAAGCTAAAGGAGTTATTTGTGATCGTAAGGTGCCTAATAAACTTAAAGGAAAGTTTTATCGCACTGCTATCAGACTAGCAATGTTATATAGTAGTGAATGCTGGGCTCTAACGGGACAGCAAGAGCATAAAGTTGGAGTAGCAGAGATGAGAATGTTACGATGGATGTGCGGACATACACGTAAAGATAAAATTCAAAATGAACACGTACGCGAAAAAGTGAGGGTGGCACCTATTGAGGAAAAAATGGTAGAAAATCGATTGAGATGGTTTGAGCATGTACAAAGAAGACCGAGGGAGGTACCAGTGAGAAGAGTGGAACATATAACTTTGAGTCCGATTAAGAGAGGTAGAGGAAGGCCTAAGAGAACACTCTTGGAAGTTGTTGAGCGTGATCTCTTAATTAATAATATTCCTAGTAGGATAAAGGCTTGTTGTTGTTGTTTGTTTTGTTGTTGTTTTATTTTAGTAGACTATATTTGATTCAGGCTGCAACTGCAATGAATTACTGATACTTTAACTTCGATGTCAAAAGCATTAGGTGTGACTTGTGAGACATAGTAACCTCAACACTGTTCCTTAAACTATAAATGCGTTGATGGAGAGCCCATCGTTTTTCCTATATGGTTTCAAAATTCACATGGAGACAAATTGAAAGTAAGGAAAGAGTTTAATGCCATGTTCTATGATTTGTTCTGACATAGGTTGATAAAAGTTTAGGTAGTGTTTGGATTTATGTATTTAGATTTGAATTTTGGATTTACAATCTCGCATTTTAAATCTTACATTTGAAACTCATGTATTTAAAATTTTTTATTTGGATAGTTTTTTTAAAAATCAAATAAAGAAGTGAGATGAATTGAGTTAAAAATAAAAATGAAAAATTAAAAGTGATGAGTTTATCTATATTTTTCAATCGATAAGAAATAAGAATGAGAGATAAGGATAGATACTAGAGTTATAAAGACATCAGTAATGAAAATATGAAAAGAACGAGAGGTTTAGAGTAACTGAAATTTCAAACAATAAGGATGTAGAAAAAATTTAAAATTATAGAGAAAATTTAATAAGAAATGGATTTGGATTCTAAATTTATAAATTTTTATGTATCCATATAAAAAATTTGATCTAAATTTAAATCCTCATTAATCTAAACCGTTGGAGAATAGGTTGTATGGCTGATTAAATTATATGAAAATTGTGAATGCCAAGTAGGTAAGTGTGAGATTAAAAAATATATATACATATACAGACAGGAGCCATTCATAAATCCAATTCCTTCAATTGTCCTTCCATCTCAATCTGTCTTTTTTTATATTGTATCGATAGTTTACAACCTATGGTGAAGGTGGTTTTTGATAGAATGAGTTGTTGATACTAAGAGTTGGCATACCATTATACTTTGATTTACCCCGTGGTTCTCCTTTTTTTCATTTTCAAATTCATGCTAATTTATATTGGTGTTGAAAGTTGATTTTTGCTTGGTAATGATGTAAACTCACGTGAAGCTGAAATTACTTTAACTTCCATCTTTAGGCTGTAATAATGATGTGAAGGTCATTCAAAATAGCGAAATGGGGAATGAGACAAGAAGTGAGCATTTTTTCAGGTGATAATATTGGTAGTAGGGATTATGGCACTTCAACCTTTTGGTGTCAAGTGAACGCATGTTCATCACTTCCTAAATATCATGACATTGGTATGATAGATCAAGCTGGAAAGCTTAAAGCTAGACAAATTGATCATAATAGAGTTTGAGAAATAATTTCTATGGATATCATTCAACTTGATTTTCCCTACTATTGGGTTGAGTATGAGTAAGTTGAGGAATTACATACATATTTGAATCCTAATTTTAGGCTCATTACAAGAAAAATTGTTGTGGTGGATGTTTAGAATTTTTATCTTTGTCAAAAAGAGGATTTGAAAAAGATTATAGCCAATAATCCTAGTAGAGTATACTTGACTTTTGATTGTTGGATTGCAATAACTTTGACAGTTATCTTTGCTTAACTGCATATTTTGTTAATGAGAAATGAAATCTTAATAATAAAATTTTTGCATATACAAAGATGGATCCTTCACACTCTAAGGTTGAATTATTTAAAAAAGTGCATGAATGCTTGATAGATTAGGGGATTGAAAAGGTGTTTTTGATCACTTTAGAAAATGCTTCAGCTAATAATAATATGCAAGATATATTGAAAGATATTTTGAATTTACAAAATGGCTTGATATGTTTAGGGGGTCTTTTTATGTGAGATGTGTTCACATCTTGAATCTCATAGTTCAAGAAGGCTTAAAAGTAGCAATTGGTGCAATGTATAAGATTAGGAGAATATTAAATATGTAAAGGCATTAGAGATGAGGTTGATAAATTTAAAAGAAGTGGAAGAAAGAAAAGATTCATGGAAGTGCAAGTGAGAGGAATAGGAGAAGCACAACATCTTAATTTGAAGCTCATTCTAGAGTTGAAAGATCTATGGTTATATGATCTAGCAAAGTTGGAATATATTTGGAAGGGCCCTACACAAATTGCGAGCCTCCGTAGACTTGAAAGTGTTTGTTTGCAGGGTTGTCCAATATTAAAAAGTATATTCCCTCTTGGTATCGTTACAAGCCTCCCAGCGTTGAGATGGATATGGATCATGTATAGGTGGGAAGCATACAATGGATGGAAAGTGAAAGATCTTGACTATAATCTTTTATCTAATGGCTAATAACAAATAGGTGTATAAAAGGTTCCTCATTTACAAACATACAATCATGTTTTATCCAAAATAAAAAATTATAAAAAATATAATATTTTTAATAAATCTGTTAATAACTAATTTGGATAATGCAGATTTTACCCATATAGTTCAATTTAATATTAATTTTTTTTTTTTTACAAATTAATTATCCAGATGTGTTCTGAACAATTTAGATTTGATTTTGATTCATATTTAAAATTTTTAACTTGTAATTTTTTACAAAAATATTTTTTGAAAGTGTTAGAAATATTATCTTTATTTTTAATATTATATATCAAAATAAAAAATTATAAGGACTTTTTTAAAAAATTAATATTAGTTATAAACTGTCCAGACTTCACTACACATCTAGATAATTAATTTATGAAAAATAAAAGATTAATATTAAATTAGACCATCTAGATAAAATTTGTATTGCTTAAATTAGTTATCAATAGATTTATTAAAAATATTATATTTTTATAAATTTTTATTCTAGATAGAACATGATTGTGTGTTTGCAAATAAAAAAAAATATTTTTATACACCTATTTGTTACTAGCCATTGGATTAGAATTCATAGCCAAGATCTTCTACTTCTCACCCACTGCATGCTTCTCCACTGCACATGATCCATATCTGAGTTGAGAGAACTTCTTTTGAGTGGATGTGAGGAATGGAAAGGAATTTTAGAGTGTTACATATTAGAATCAGAGCATCATGTTTTGAGCCTTTGTTTTGGTGATACTAATTTAAACTTTTGTTTGAAACTATAACTTGTTTGGATTTAATATGTATTTATTATGTGTGGTGTGATGCATTACATATAGTCGATTGGCAACATACATTGTTATGGTGCTTCTCATTGTATGGCCATTATATGATTATGCTAAGTTTATTTTTTTATATCCTATATCCTTTAAGAAGGGAGAGAGAATGCTCGTCACTTGCGGTAAATTAGGATCCCAACATGAGCACCCACCACCTCTACCGCCAAATGAGGAGCCTGACTTGATAGAATTGAGACTGCTTGTAAAGACTTTAACAGACAAGGTTCAAAGATACAAGCATGAATTAACAAAGCTAAAGAGGCAAAAAGTCAGGGAGAATGGGGATAGGGCTTATGTTGAGAGTTATGTGGGGTAAGGCAGTTCTTCACATCCTACCATTCTAAGAGATCATGAGCCTAGAAGGGAGGAGACTAGGCAGGAGAAACAGAGAGCCCCACTGACCATTACTGATGTATGGAAAACTGTTAGGAAGTTTAATCCTCCCACGTTTAATGGTAACCTTAAACCATCCGTGGTAGAGAAATGGGTGAAGAGACTCGAGTCTATCTTTCGAGTAGTCACGTCTACCAGTAATCAGAAGGTGCAGGTAGTGTTAGTGCTCCTAGCGAAGGGAGCAAGAGATTAGTGGGAGACAGTAGGGCCCAGGGATAATTCTACACTCACATGAGAGGAGTTTAAGGAAAAATTATTCAAGCATTACTTCCCATCAGAGTTAAGGTTTAAGAAGGAAGTTGAGTTCCATGCTTTTAAGTAAGGGGACCTTAATGAGGACACATTCATTGTCAAGTTTCAGGAGTTATCTAGATACTTCTCCTACCTGCAGTATAGGGATGATTCTAAGTGGAAGGCTAGGTGCTTATTGGAGAAGGTGAGACCAGAATTGAAGGAGTAATTGGCTTATCTGGATATCCGAGACTATGACAAAATGTGCATAAAACTGCAAGTAGTAGCTCGCAATAAGAGGAAAGTTAAGAGAGAGAAAAAAGGGTATTCATATTGTAGACCCCCAACTTACCCCTAACCCACCGGAGGCATTACAAAGAAGAACTATTAAGGTTCAAGTAGCTCATGAAACCAAGGAAGGCAGGAGGGTCCATTTCAAAAGGGCCACGGACAGAGGAGCTATCATAATGGTTATCAAGGGTCACAAAAGGGCCCAGCAATACTTACCCCTACCCTGAGTACAGCGAGCTCTTAGTAGTGTACTAAATGCGGGTGCCTTCACTTCAAACTGGGTTTGATACATTTGTGGAAAACCCAGTCACATTGTAAAGTTTTGCCAGGACAATCAAGACTCAAATATGAAGAATCCCTCCCAACATCCTACTGTATTTGGCTGTGTGTTTGCCCTCACTCAGGACACGATAAACTCCCTAGATGCCATTAGAGGTAACATCAAAATCCTTTATCTTGATATTGTTGCACTGTTTGATTCGAGTGCTATGCGCTCTTTTATTTTTGAAACTTGTGTAAAGAATCTTGATTTGCTTATGTGTATATTACCTTTTGATATAAATGTGTACTCCTGTGAGAGAATTTGTGAGGACTGCTAAGGCATGCCTTAACTTAGCGGTCAAGTTTGAAAATAGGAAGATAATTATGGACTTAATTATCCTACTACTGAGAGGTATGGATGTAATTGTGGGGATGAATTGGATGTTTGCAAATGTTGCTATCTTGGATTGCAGAGAGAGAGGAGTTTGTCTTTATTTGCTTTTTGGTTGACTCCAGTCAAGGCTCAAGACTATGTTTTCTTATCGGCAACGCAAGTTGATAGATATATGAAGAAGGGTTGCCAAGCATACATGGTTTTCTTTTCTATCCAAGTTGAGATTAATGAAGGCATGAAGAATATCCCTATTGTTAAAGAATTTACAGATGTTTTTCCAGATGAAGTCTCCGGTTTACCCTTGGAGCGTGAGGTGGAGTTCTTAATTAAATTGGTAACTGGTATAGGGCCAATTTTTAAGGCTCTTTATCGATCAGAGTTGGCAGAACTAAAAAAACAAATTGAAGAGCTACTTGAGAAAGGTTTCATCAGATCAAGTGTTTAACCAAATCAAGTGTTTCACCTTAGGGATCTTTAGTCCTTTTTGTGAAGAAGGATGGAAGCCTTTGATTGTGCATTGATTATAGACAATTGAACAAAGTAACCATTAAGAACAAATATCCACCTTCGAGAATTGATGATTTTTTACTAGATGAGCTTGTGGGATCAGTAGTTTTCTCAAAGATTGACTTTAGGTCAGGGTACCACCAATTGAGAGTAAGAGTGGAGAACATACTTAAGACAGCATTTTGGATTAGACATGGGCATTATGAATTCATGGTGATGCCGTTTGGACTTACGAATGCTCCTGCAGTATTCATGGATTACATGAATAGAATCCTTCGATCCTATTTAGATAAGTTTGTAGTAGTGTTTATTGATGACATTCTTATTTATTCGAAGGACAAGGAGGCTCATGGCGAGCATTTAAGGATTGTCTTGCAAGTTTTGAGGGAATATGAACTTTATGCCAAATTGAGCAAGTGTGAGTTTTGGCTCTAAGAAGTGAAGTTTTTGGGCCATGTTGTGCTTAGAGATGGAGTTGCAGTGGATCCTAGCAAGATTGATGTAGTAATAAAGTGGGAACAGCCTAAATCTATGATTGAGATACAAAGTTTTTTACGTTTAGCAGGTTATTATCGTCATTTTATTAAGAGATTTTAGCAAATTGTGATACCCTTAACGAAGCTAAGAAGGATGCTCTATTTATTTGGATCGACAAATGTGAAGCTGCTTTTCAAGAGTTGAAAAAGAGGTTGACCACTACTTCAGTGTTGACCATTCCTGATCCTGTGGTGTTGTACACTCTGTACACTAATGCTTCTTTAAAGGGTTTAGGATGTGTTTTGATGCAAGATGACCGAGTGGTTGCCTATTCCTCTAGACAGTTGAGGCCGCACGAAGAAAATTACCCTACACATGACTTGGAGTTGGCTGCAGTTGTGTTTGCTTTAAAGATATAGAGACACTACTTGTATGGATCTAAGTTTCAAATCTTCAGTGACAATAAGAGCCCGAAGTATTTATTTCATCAGAAGGAGCTTAATATGAGGCAGCGACAATGGATGGTATTTTTGAAGGATTATGACTTTGAATTGTATTACCATCCGGGTAAGGCTAACGTGGTAGCTGATGCTTTAAGCAAGAAGACTATTCATGTGATAGTTCATGAATATTGTTTGTGGAATAGTTTTCATGATGTTTTGGTGGATGTGATTGAGCATCAAATGGCCGTACTTTAGGTAGCGGACTTTGAGAGCAAATTCTGGGTAAATCTTAGAGTTTGACAACAGAATGATGACTACTTGAGGAATATAAGGAAAGAGGTAGTGGCAAGCAAGGCTCCAAATTTTACCATCTCTGATAACACAGTGATGAGGTATAAAGGAAGATTTTATGTACCTAATGATCCAAGATTGAGGAATATCCTTTTAGAGGAGACTCATGAGAGTAAATATACAATTCATCCTGGTATGACTAAGATGTACCATGATTTAAAGTGAGGTTGGTGGTGGCCAGGAATGAAGAGAGATGTAATGGAATTTGTTTCTAAATGTTTGACGTGTTAAAGATAAAAATAGAACATCAGAAGCCAGCTGGAATGCTACAACCGTTAGATATTCCAGAGTGGAAATGGAATGATATTTCCATGAATTTCATCACTGGACTGCTAAGAACACCCTTAGGTAAGGATGCTATTTGGGTAATCGTGGATCGACTTACCAAATCGGCTCACTTTTTGGTGATCAAGTTTACCTCTATATTAGAGAAATTTGTTGAAATATACATTAAGGAGATAGTTAGGCTTCATGATATATCCTCCAGAATAGTGTCAGATCGTGACTCGAGGTTCACTTCAAACTTTTGGGGTGCACTACAGAAGGTTATGGGTACCACACTAAGTTTTAGCATCGCATACCACTCCCAGACAGATGGACAAACAAAGAGAACAATCCAGACTTTGGAGGACATGTTGAGAGCTTGTGCCATTAAACTACCAGGAAGTTGGGATAATCATCTACCATTAGTTGAATTTGCTTATAATAACAGTTATCATTCTAGCATTGGGATGACGCCTTATGAGGCCTAGTACGGAAGGAAATGTAGATCGCCTTTGTGCTAAACAGAATTAAGTGAGAGGGGTATCATTGGCCTAGAAATTGTAGAGCAGACCACTTAGAAGATTGCTATGATTAAGCAAGAATTGCTACTAGCTCAGAGTCGACAGAAGAGCTATGCCGATAAGAGGAGATGGTCGTTAAGAGTTTGAAGTAGGGGATCATGTATTTTTGAGGGTTTCTCTGGTGACAAGCGTTGGTAGATCCATTAAGGCAAAGAAGTTAACGCCTAGATTTATAGGCCTATATGAGATCTTGAAGCAAATTGGACTTACTGCATATAGAGTTGTATTGCCTCCGCAGATTACAGGTATCCATAATGTGTTCCACATATCACAGTTGAAGAAGTACAACTTGGATCCCTCTCATGTTACTGAACCTGAAGAAGTGGAATTGAGGGAGAATTTGACCTTTAGATCCGAATCAGATCGAATTGAGGACTTTAAGGAAAAGCAATTGCGCAATAAGACCATCCGACTCGTGAAGGTGATTTAGAAAGGTGCAGTCCTAGGTGATGCTGCCTGGGAGACCGAAGAGAATATGAGGCGAGATTATCCATATTTATTTACCTAGGTATGTAGTTTCTAAGCTTACCAGCCTTAAATTTGGAGGACAAATTTTCTAAAAGGAGGAGAGAGTTATAACATCTTGATTTTTACATAATAAAGAAATTGTGGAATTTAGGTTTTATTGAGGATCAAAAAATGATAATAATAGGAATTCATATTATTTCAGGTTATTCGAAAATAATATTATGGTTAGGCATTTAATTATGAATTAAAAATTTAAATTTAAAATCACATAAGAAATGTTTAATTAAGATATAATTTTAAGATTTACAATATATAAATAATTTTGTGTGTGTAAGAAAAAAAGAGAGAGAGAGAGAGGTTTTTTTTTAGGTCTTACATCGGTTAGATATGGGAAGAGAAAGTGTCCTCTCATATATAAAAGAGAAGCACATGCATAGTTGAGGCAAAAATGGAGCATTGAACAATTTGTGAAAATTATAACTAATGACCTAAAGATTTGAATAATTAAATTCAAATTTATAATTTTTTTAATAATATAATTGCGAGACCCACAATCTTATTTTTATATTATCTTTTCCCATATCTCTCTCTGCCTCTCACGTTGCTCCATCTAAGGGTGTTATTTTTTTTTGTTTCTTCAGGTATGCTCCAATTTTCCTATTTAGATTAACATTTAAAAAATTATTTAATTACAAAATTAATTTTATAGTTATTTCCTAAATAATATTAGCTTTCTAATGATATGATTATTTGTAAAGTAGAGCAAATATTTTAATTAGGATTTTTTATAGGATAGTTAATCTGATGATATAATGGATTAAAAATGTAGGTTGAAGTTTTTAGGGATATAATAAATATTATAGAATATTTTCTTGAGGTTGAAACTAATGTTTAAGAATTTTTGAGTCAGACTTTAGATTTATACAGTTGAATTTATGTTGAATTTGAGATGTAGGGCTGAACCTCTGATTGTTAAATATTTATTTAAGTATGAATATGCATTTCTAAGGCGATAGAATGGTGATTTGAGGCTTCAGGGTAATTCTGAAACTTTTAATTTATTTTTGGGCGATTTTTTTAGAATATAGAAGGATAAAATTGTAGTATTAGAAGTGATTTGAGGCTTGAATATAGTTTATTAGGGTATGAGAATTTTAGAAAAAGAATTTAAAAAGTTAAATGAGGCATAAATCTTAAACTGGTATTAATATCAACTATGCGTGTGCTTCTCTTTTATACATGAAGGGACACTTTTTTTTCTCACGTCTAACCGATGTGGGACCTAAAAAAAGCCTTCTCTCTCTTTTTGTTTTTTGTTTACTTACACACACAAAATTATTTATATATTTTAAATTTTAAAATTATATCTTAACTAAACATGTTTTATGTGATTTTAAATCTAAATTTTTAATTCATAATTAAATGCCTAACCATAATATTAATTTCGAATAACCTTAAATAATATAAATTTTTATTATTATCATTTTTTTATCCTCAATAAAACCTAAATTTTATAATTTCTTTATTATCTAAAAATTAGGATGTTACAAGAATCACTTAAGAACCTTTTGTCTTCTTCTTCTGACATTTGCTTCCCCAAACTTGGGATGATTAAGATATGGAGTTGCAACAAAGTGAAAAATATGTTATCTTATTCTCTGGCTTTTCATTGTCCTCCACTTGAGGAAATAAAAATTCAGGATTGCTCTGAAATTGAGAGGCTTGTTGATAGAGACGGTGATGAAGAAGTAGCACAAGGGGATTGGCTGTCGCTTCTCAAACTGAAGCATTTAGATTCGAGGAAGTTGCTAACATTGAGAGACATCTTTGGAGGAGAATTTGAGTACCAGCTGGAATGCCTCCATGATAGACAGGTGAGTCTAAAGTGAAATCAATGCAATATTACTTTTTTATTCAAGTTTCCTAAAGTATATAACAATTTTTTTATTATGAAATTTCAGAACTTTCTATTCACGCTGCATGTATACTAACCATTCATTGTGAAATATAAAAGATGCATGCTCTTGTTTAGGAGAAAGATATATATATATATATATATATATATTAACAACAATACGCAACAATTAACGTATTTCATCAAATTATCACAATAATTCAATGACATATAGTTGTAATAGGAGACATTGAATAATCATACAACAAAAAAGATATAATACTTACTAGTTACACATTTCCTCCCCACATTATTATTGATGTAATTATAAAGAAATTATATTACAATATAAAAAATATGTGAAATTAATAGGGTTTATTTTCTAGTGTGAGTGTCAGAGAGGTCAAGTTGTCGTTTGGAAATTTAAGATGTTTTTTCTTTTGTTCTCTTTGCTTTTTTTTTTTCTTTTCCGGTTAAAAATTGGTATGCTTACTTTTTAAATTTATTTGAAAAATTCACGTTTACTATCAAATAATATATATGTGTGTGTATTAATTAGTAATTAAAAATATATCCTCAATCAGGAGACAATTATTTCAGTCTTTAATATTTAATGTTTTTGTAACTACAAATCAGTCCTCTTATTAGGAAAGGAAAACCAAAATTGAAAGTCATTTCCACTTATGCATGGACGACTGAGTCAAATTTAATGTTTTTCATCTGTATTAGTAATAAAGGTTAGATATGAAATAATTTTTTGTCATTGTTTTTGACACCAAGTCTTCATTGTGGACAATACTTATCCAAAACTTGATTTATTTGAAATAAAATCAGCGTGCATGCATTTCAGTAAAATATACACGCATACATTCGCATTGTGCGCTTGATAGTGTATGAAAGTGTAACGGAATAAAATTCATTTTATTGAGATTATGGTGTTACAATTTTAAAATGTGTGAAATTAATGGGGTTTAATTTGTAATGTGACTATCATTCAATGTGATGTGATTCATATATTGAGCATCTCCTTGATTGTCATAAAATCATTAAATACTATATTTTACAGAAAAATGAGAATGAAAGAGTAAGAGTGGTGAATTCAGAATTGTGTTCTATATGGTTGGGGAATCTACCAGAGTTGGAATGTATTTGGAAGGGCTCCACACAAATTATAAGACTCTAGAGGCTTGAACTTGTTATACTATGGGAAGGTCCAAGATTAAGAAGTATCTTCACTCTTGCAACATTTATAAGTCTTCCAAAGTTGAGGCAACTTGATGTTAAGGATTGCAGGGAGGGAATATTTTATGAAGAATCACTTCAAAAAGTTTATGCCACCAATTCCATTGTTTGCGTCCCCACACTTGAAAGTTGAGACAATTGAAATTGCTCATTGCCGTAAAGTGGGAGTTAGCCTCCTTGACAAATTTGAGCTATCTAGATTTAATGTATAGACAGTTTAAATTTAATATTTTAAATTTTTAATTTGTATTTTTAAAAGAAACATATACAAAAATTATAAAATTTTTTAATAAATATTCTTATGAATTTGACAGTTCAGATTTAACATGAATGGTCCAAATATAATATTAAAAATTTTAATTAACATTTCAAATATATTCTAAATAGAGCAGTAAACTTATTAAAATTTTTAATATTAAATTTGAATTATTCATATTAAATCTAGATTGTCATATTTATAAGCATATTTATTAAAAAAATTTATAATTTTTATAATTTTTATTTTAAAAATAGAAATTAAAAATATTAATCTAGGCAGCCTAGATTTGCCCTTCTCTCAGCGAAAGAAAGTCGACTCCCATAAAGTGAGAAGGTTGTTCTCTTATTCTCTAGCATCTAATTGTCCTTCATTGAAGGAAATAACTATAATTAATTGCTCTCAACTTGAGGGGGTTGTTCAAGATTACAAAGGTAAACAGGTTGCTCGTTATGATCATCAAAAGCTAGAGAACTGAATGAATGATATCTCTACAAGTTGCTAAAGTTGAGAGAGATTTATGCAAGTAATGAATTCATTCACTTATCTAGAACCGTGCATATAAAAGATTGTTCAAACATATGCAACATCTCATTAGACAATTCCTCGTTAGGTGCTCAAGTATCTACACTTTTTCTAAATATGCAACAAATATATTATTTGCAAGCTCTTCCTCTGAAACTACTTGTTATTATTTTTAATCAATAAAATAATTTTGTGCATCAGTTTTTATCTTGTAGTCTTGCCAAATGCATAATTTATATATTACCTTTTTTGTCACCAGCAATTATTATTGAGCAAAATAGCTATTTAAAGTTGCTTGTTTAAGTTTGGCAATCAAAAAAAAAAAAAAAAAAGAAGTAGCTTGTTTAAGACAATTGTCCTACTGTCACAGCTCCCAACCAGGTATGAATGAATTGGAACACAAGATAATCCATATCCCTAAGATTTTTAATAACTAGAAACACTTGCTAATCTCTTTAGATTCACAAACCATATAAAAGACTCACTACCAAGTGAGATCTTATAAATAAAAAAAAAATATTAAGCATTTTCTTTCTCTATAAAAGTTTCTATATATTGCTGCTTGAAAATTTAACCTCTTGAAGTTCTTACAATAACACAACCCCAAAACATAACTCATCGAGGATTCTATTTATAAAATATATGGAGCATAATTAACTAAGATACAAAACAATGGGTTTAGGACCTTTCAATCATAATAATGAGAGACAATGACCAATAGGGTCTTTCTATTTGGCTATCCGCATGAGTACTTCTTCAAAGTCTGCCTGAATTTGCAAGTTCAACTCTATCATCGAAAGCCAAAATTATTTACCAGTAAATAATGCCCCTAATCATAAAACATAAATAAACAACAATGAACATATTAAACTCTAATTCTTTGAAGTACATTGTCTTTCAATAATAAAAGAAAATCAGCTATATAACCAATCATCATTCTCACATTTGAATAAGAATATATGAAAATGATAGGCATAAAAATTAAAATTTATAAATGAACTAGCACAAAGTTTATGTATCTAAAAATGAATATATAGTTTTTAAAAACTTAATCATATTTCTTCAAGACCTAAACAAAAATATAACAGGTGTGAACACACAGTTCATGAGAGTAATAACATATCTGACATGGCAAGAAGCCACAAAAAAAAAAGGGTGCAAGTATAAAGCTCATGAATAACAAATATGGATTATATCCACTAAACAACATCTTCCATTTCATGTGTGTTGGCAGACACATGGAGTTAGCACCTTCCAATGCAACTTGTTAGTTACCATAGAACGTAAAGGGCTAACGAAACTATCTTAGTAGCTAATATTTTATGTTTAGTCTCATAAAACATTTCAAGCAGGCATGAAATCTAACTATTTTTGTAATTCAAATTGTTCTTTAATTCATAATGCATAAATGATCTTTTGAACAATAAGTTGTCCCACCCATGCATGTGTAACACTTTTAGAAAACAAAATAGCTGTGAGAAAAGTTATATAAATAATGTCAAACCTTGTATAGATTATTTACATACTTTAACTGGAAATTTCCAAGACTCCATAATATTTAACATAAAAGTATAATAAGGAATTTATTTAGAATAAAAGAAAATCAATCAAGAGGTAAAACATGACTTTAAATTATAAGGGGACATCATTTACTTACTTGAGACATCATCAACCAAATATAATTTACACTTTACCAAATCTCATAAGAAATCACCATAATGGCTACCTAAGCACCTAAAGAGAAAAATTATCATTAAATTTCAACCCAAATCTTTTCTTTTATTATCCATCCTATTATAACTTTTCTTCATTCTTAGCAATCTTTATCTTAATGCTCCTCGGACAAAGGTTATGCTCAATACTTATAACCAACTATAATTGTTCTTAAATCATTAATTCCAACCTCCTCATGAACCAAATTTCAAACAATTCAAATTATTAGCTAACATCTCCCATAAGGTTAAGTTCCATAGTTAAACTTGCAGATGCTAATATAGAAATTGAGCAATTCAAGAAAGCTATAATATGACACCTTGCAACTATAATAACTAACTACCAACTTTCATAAAAATTTTAGTTTCTTTCAAGCAATTTCATACATCTTCTCATAAAAACAAGCTCTAGAATATAGACATGCCTCCCAACAACTTTCAAACATAAAAGAAGATCACATAAGAATGGGAAAATCATTTTCTACAAAAGATATTGAATAACCTTATTTTTAGTGCTTAGCAATCAAATTAAAGAAAAATATCTCCTAACCATTAAAACATCTGTAAGTGTTTATCCTACATTTACATCTATATCATAATATATTATTCAAAATGCTTTCAAAATGTTTCTTTCATGCATTTACTCTAAATCAATAATTCATACAAAACCTTTGTGAGTGACATTTATCATTTTTTTTTCTTTCACATGAACATGAATATTAGATGACCCATGTATTATAATCTAGCCAATATTCTACTCTAATATTTAATTACTCATTTTCAGATTCAATTCTTTTTGCACATTTCATCAAATACCTAATACTCCCTCCATCCTTATATATTAAGAGGTTTTTTAGAATTATTTTTTATTTCTAAATATAAGAGATTGTTGATATATTTTTAATGAATGGATCTAAATACTCTTATTAAATTGAAAAGAGAAAAAAATAAATACTCTTATTAATTTATTTTAAAAAAAGAGATTTATTTTTTATTTACTATAATTAAGGATAAAATTAAAATGTTATTGTATTTTTAATTAGATAATTAATTTTTATTAATTTGTGTGATTTGATTAAAATATTTTATATATAAGGATGAAAGGCGTATGCATCAACAACCAGCCCAATAAAACACGTTTCATATTTAATAATCCAATACCAATCAACTTCTATGCAACATTTCACAGTAACTTCCAACCACACCCAATTTATTATCATGCTTTCGCTTAGAAAGAGGAGGGAAAAAATACAGATTATCGTTCTCAATCATGCAGCAAAAGAAGCAACAACAAAATAGAAGCAACAATACCTATCCATTTTAGCTCCTTTTCCTTCAAATTCTTTGTTGGCTAAACACTCCAAACCTCCCCTGTTTTAGACGTTTAGCCGTAGGGAAAGAGAAGAAAACTTGATCCCAGACACCACACATGATGGCGGACGACCGAGGGACAGGAAGAAAAGCCAAAGATCAAACTCACACTCATCACAAGGACGGATAGGCGAGGTGCAGCGGAATTATGTTGGGAAAGGAAGAAGAAGATTCCACAGAGAGAGAGAGAGAGAGAGAGAGAGAGAGAGAGAGAGAGAGAGAAAGCAGGGTAAAAAGAAATTCCATTCCCCTTTCCTGTACAATGACCGATGATTGAATGGGAAGGTTTTGTTTTCTTTTATTATTATTATTATTATATTGTATTTGTCGATTGTTTATTTATTTGGCATTGGTAAGAAAATTAGAGGTAGGGATATTTCAGTAATTTAACTTGAAATAAATTCTCAAATGTATAAAAAAAAGGAAAATACGTGATACTCAATTAATGGACTAAACTAAGATTTGAATTTTCTAAAAGATATAAGATGCATTCATTGAGAACTTCTCTTCTTTTTTAGCTTTTCCTAACCTATAATTTTAAATAAAGATATGAAATAAGCAATCTTATTATCTTTAATTCCTGCTATATTTTGCTTTAATGTATTTTTTACTTATTAAGTTAATTAGTTATTTATTGTTTATTTTAAGAATCCTTAATTATTTTAGGTCATCACACCCACCCTTCCCCTAATAAAATGTCTTTTTTTATGTGGAAGTTTCTCTCCCTCTCTATATATATACGCCACTCTTTTTTGTTTTTTTGACAGAAATTTAAATCATCCCCAAAAGTTTTGGTTTTGCAATAATATTAGTCGATCAATAATTATTTAATCTAAAGTAATTAAGTTTCCTCATTTACACATTTTTTACACATTATTCTCATAATCATAAATCATTAGCTCTAATTTAATCTACGTTATATTATGACAATAGAAAAATGAGTAGAATAAATAAGGTTGTTAGTCTTTATTTTATCCATGTAACATTTTGATGTGATTGCTAATGTCACACCACAAAATATCAAAGTATAATTGGAATGTAAGGAAAACTCATATTATAAACCTAAACTCATATATCACGTAACATATTAATTACAAATTTATCATACTACCATGATTTATGTTAATAACATAAGCTAAAAGGAACAAAATATACAAATTAGTTGTAAAAATTTCAGCACAGTCTCCATTGTATATTGAATTTCTCAAAATCTCTACAACCTCTTAAAAAAAATAATCAAACATCCATAATAGTATATATTCAAGCCAAAATACTTGAAACAAGGATCTCACCTATAAAATTCCTGGAGTGACTCTAAAACAAAAATAAAATGCTTAAATATTTACATTAATTCACCAGGTAATTAGAATAACAAAATGCTTCTTATTTTAAGAAGTCCCATGAGGTTTACTAAAGGGCACGTCCGTTTTTACTATCTGAATACCAAAAGTTCTTTTCATAAATAATGTTCCCAAGTAATAAATAAAAAAATTAATTATGAACATTTAAAACATGAAACAAATGACTACTCTAATTATAATTAGTACTAGAAAGATAATAACGCAATTTGTTTTTCAATGATTAAGTAACAAAACAATAAAGAAACATGGAGAATCATAACCACTAAAATAAGAATATTCTTTTTGAGAATATACATATATATATATATACATACACAATTCATCTTTTTGAAAGTGAAAATATAATTTAGAAAAACCTCTTTTATATTATGACCTAAACGAAATGAATATCAAGCTTGGATTACATCTACAAAACTACATTTTTCTTTCATGTGTATCGGTCAACACATAGGGTCAGGCCCCTCTTATGCATCCTTTCATTAGCATCCAACATTTTACATTCAATCCTATAAAACATTTCTGTCTTGCATAGAGTCCAAAACCCTTTAGTTTAAAATTTACCTTTAATTTGTGAAGTATAATTAACTTTTTATTTATAATTTATCCAATCCATGCACATATAATATTTTTTTAAGAAAATAAAATATCATGGTAATACTTACATAATTAAATGCAAATAATAAATAAGCTAATGATATGCTTTAAATTAGCTTAATCAGAAGATACAATAAAAAGATCTATTTAGAACACTTAAAATAAATAAATAATTAAATAAATTAAGAGAAAGATAGTCATTTCTGTTTATTGGAGAACATTATTTACTTACTTGGTATGCCATCAAGTTCTAAAATTTCCTCCTTACAAATTTAATCAAGTTCCTTGTTCTTCAAGATTTCCAATAAAATATAATAAAATTTCAATAGACTTCCCATAGCCTTAAATAAACTCTTTTAAAATTATCACCATTTCTATATTTTAAAGTTTTCTATTTGCTTTCAGCCATAGATAATTACCCAAGTAGAATATGCTTCCTTCTTAGGTCTTTTAAAAAAACCTTGTCTGTGTGAATTTTCAAATAAATCCATTATTTTCATGACTCTCAATATCTTACCCAATAATTTTTAAAACACTAATATTTGAATAACTATACTTCTCGGATAATGCAGTGGAAAAAAAAAAATCTTAAGATAACACACCTAGAGTGAGTTTTAAAGCCTTCAATTTAAAATTATTCAAGTAACAAATCCCTCTCTTACACACACAACAACTAAATCAAAAGAAGGAAAGTTAAAATTGTGGGCACTGACACAAAAGGGGGAGAGGTCCACGATTGAATCCACTGAGAAGCAAAAGAAAAGATGGATAAGAACTTCAAAATTCCCTCCTCATCCAAAACAGTGCCAACAATAACAAGAGAAGGGAAAAGGAAAAAAGAGTGCAACACAAAAAGGAGAACAGGAACCCAAATCTATTCAAAGCTTGCTGCAGTAGCGACGGACAAAGTTCCTTACGCACCCAAAAACTCAAAAGATGCATATAAAATTACATGTATTTTTTACTTGAGATGCATAGGAGTTGCCTAATTGTATAACAATTATGTGACTTGCATGGACTTCTCATTTTATTTGCAACACTTGTAATGTATTTCAATTTTTCAAATTAGTAAGCGATTTCTTATATTGTACTTTGTTTCATTGTGGCAATATAGATTTTGATTATCTAAAAAAAAAAAAATTTGTACCCACACTCATTTTTTATCAGAAAACAGCGGTGGAAAAAGGAAAAATAGCTTCATTATAAATAATAGTGTGTATGCGTCATTACACTTCTTGCAATTATTCACATGATATTATCAATTAATATAAAATTAGTATTTGAAAGAATAAATTAACAATCAAGAAAACAGTAAACAATTATTATTAGATTAGAACTACTTTTTCATGGAACTTGTAATTACACTAAACATGATTAAAAAATCAATAGCCAATAACAATCAATACTTAATGAAGAGGCAACATATTCGTTGGACATTTAAAGGTTGTTGGATTTATTATTTTCCACATGCAAAACAATTTATGCACAATATAATGAAACCAAAATTTCAGGATTATAACATACATACATGAAAAGAAATGGAAGACTAACGATCTAACACGATAGCAGTTTTGTAGTGTACAACACCCCCATGGATTTAACCCAAAGAAGGAATGTCAAATTAATGAAAGAAATACAAGACATATACACATGGTTGGAGCAATATTATTATATGTGGTACATTTGTATTCTCTCTCTCTCCACCCAATCAGCTTTAGAACATGATAGCACAACACATAAGGCACTGCAAATAGAAATAGTGTGTTGAGCAATTTTGACAGAGTACTCTTACCAATCATCTCATCACATATAGTAAAAACATGTGTTCCCTATTGTGTATTGTAATATCTCCCTTACTCAACATAATTAATACTTAACTCCAAAGTAATCAAGGATCTAACCTTGATAAGGATCACCAAGTTATAATTTAAAAAATGAGATCTTAAGTTTTTATAGTTCAGAATAAACCAAAATCATTATTAAACATATAATCAGAGTAAAACAATGTTTTTAAAGCATGAGATATTTCAGAAGAGTGAAAATATTCAAAAACAGTTGAAAAACAACTAGTAAAAAACAAGGGGACGCGCCATGGCTTGTGCACATGCGCCGCAACTGTCCCTTTCTGCACCACATGACATGTTGCACGCTTTTGATAGCAGTTTTGAGCAATTTTTGACTTGTCCTATTTTTCATCCAATATCCGAAATGAGATGATCTAAGTGTCTATGAAAAACTCTTTTTATAAACTAACTAATGGCATGAATTTTACTTTCAAATTAAGTCACATAAGGAAATTAGACATCCAAATATATTTTTAACTATTTTCATAATTTTTACATGTAAAGGGTGTCCAAAACCCCTCACAAGTGTCAAATGCCATTTCTAACACTCATACCATATTCACAGGACTTAGGATTACCTATACAACACACCACATGCACGTAAAATCAACACTATCACATTTTTTGGGCTTGACTTTAAATTTTTTGGGGGTTTGAGTTGAACCGTTAGTTTTGGCCTAAATCATTGGCTCTAAATTTAATCATGAAAGTATAGGATAGCAGCCTACACAAACAACATGAAAATTAACAATATATATATACATATATATGACTAAATTTAACAAGAAATTTAAAAATTAAATTGCATTACATCTATAATGAATTTAAATAAGTAGAACAAACAACATCATCTCGCATCAATATCATCCCCGACAAATTATCATCAACATTACTATTACTAATTGCTAAATGGTTTTGCTAAAACAAAATCCGTTTACCCCTTGAAGGCAAATGCAATTATCAAAAATTTTAGTGTAGATTGTAAGGGAGCAGGCTTAAACATTGGTTGGAAAGCATTGCACTCCCTTCAATCCTTATTGTAAGATACTTTCAGCCATTTTTCACATTTTAAGAAATGTTAGTTTTTTTCTTAATATCATACAAATGATATCTACTTTTATTTTTATTATTGGCTTTAAATAATAATAAAATTATATTAAATACCTTCACGTTGATCAAGAAAGGGTAAAATTAAAAAAATAGTTTAATTATTGTAAAGTACTCTACATTTTTAACCAAAAATTATTTCTAAAATTTGTCCTGCAAATAGCACCAGTGAAAGTATATATTTAAGAGAATGGACCATGTCTGGTAAAACCTGTTCATGTCAACCAAAGAAAATGAAACAAAATAATACTAATATGGTGACAGCCTCTTTAACAACCCCAGTTATTATAACCGCGACTGTACTAGTTACTGAGGCAAGAATATACTCTGTTAGATGTTAATACTTGGAAAATGGAGATCCACCTTTGAAAACTGATTTGACAATAGAAAAGAATTGTAAGCTTGACCATCAAAAGAAGCAGAAAGTCGAACAATAAATATTGTAATATAATGTCCTTGGAAAGGAAACATTTACTCTTACCATAAGAAAAGCAAAGTGCGCCGCCAAAAAGCATTACTAAACAAATGTGAGTAATATGCCATGGATGGTTGAAATATTTGTTTTGTCTGAATTCATCCCATGGATCCAATGCGAGAGAGAAGAGAAGTTGCCCCCGCCATAACTGGAGTTACATTGCTCATCTTTGTAAGTGGATTTTTCATCCCTTGCATTATTACAAAACTAATCATCAATATTTCATTAAAAAAAAAAGTATAGATCTTTTAAATTTTTCACTGCAAAGTGAACATAGGTAAAGGAAAACATGTGTATAAAAACAATATTTAAAGAAGATGAAAAATAAAGAAACACTAGTATTTGCACACTCTTCATTTAAAACAATATCATTATTATTATCACCAATCAATGAAATAGTTTTGTGCATCACATTCTATCAAGCACAACTCTTTTTGTTTTTTTTTCCCATATATCTTGTAATCTTATCAAACACATGATTTTCATTTTAACACTCCTACTAAAAATGACAATCGAAATGTCCATATTGGAGCGCTTATGTGAAAAAATATTCCAAAAGATGAGCATAGCATATTGGGTTCATTCTCCCGAAGCGCTTTAAGTTAAAAAAAAAAAAAGTCTACATAAAACTACAAAAAAAAAATCAAATAAATATTGTCCACCCTTCCAGAGCAATTCTAGGAAGAAATGCTTGAGAAACATATAGTTTTCTGGAGTGCTTTCACGCTAGAAAAGCACTCCTGTACGGGTAACTCAGGGAGCGCATGTATAAACTACCCCCATGGGAATACTTCTAAATAAAAGCACTCCTATAAGCTATTCCTGCAAAAAACTTTATAAACACTCCTATAGACCAACCCTAATTAACATAGGGAAAAAAAAACACTCCCATAGATTTATATTAGTATAAAATTTTTGTCAATAATAGTTACATATTGACCTTACAATAATTGCCCCTCACAAAAGGTCTTTTTTACGAGGAAAAATTCCATTTTAGTGTGTGTATATTTATATCTCATCCATTTTTTATGAGAAATTTGCATTTCACCAAAGGTTTTGGTGCCGGTATAATTTTCATTGTATATCAACATTAATATAATATATTAAATAAATGACATGTTGCAGAAATATTACAGGTGGAATATACCACATAATCAAAGTAATTATTTTCATCCATTTACACACTTTTAAAACATTAGTCTCATCATTATAAACAGTTAGCTCTAGTTTTAACCACATTGTCTAATGTCAATTTTGAACAATGTTGACAATAAATAAGGCACCATTTTGATGTAATAGCTAAACTTCTAATTAATTGTTTTTTTTTCTTTAAAGACTTGAACATCAAATCAGAAAATTAGAGAATAGAATGGTAATGATAAGCTTCGGATCTTCTAATAATTTCTACCACTACAGTTGTGTTTTACCATGTAGTGTGTAAAGATTTGTTGGATTTGTGTCGATATGTTGAGGAAGATTGTACAAAAACTAAAAAAAAAATGATGAATAAAAATTAGATGTATCTTTACTTAAATTTGTGTCAATATGTTGACGATTATACAAAAAATTAAAAAACCATGAATAAAAATAGATGCATCTTCATTTGAATATGTGTTTTACTTGACATGTGTTGGAATAGAACATAAAATTTATTTAAAAATCTAATAAAGACATTTTGATAATTATATATAAAATCATCATCAATCATTTCAATTTTATATCAAAATTTGGATGACCATGAACAACATTTGAACAGTGAAACACTAAAAATGCTCCCCTTTTTTCTTTTCCTTTCCTAGAACGCCATGTATGAAGTGAATCGCCAAAAATACCCCGAGTTTTGTTTCTTTATCTAAACAATAGATGAAACCACTCCTTCCATCCTTATATATAAGATATTTTTAATCAATTGTACAAATCAATAAAAGTTGGTTATCTAATTAAAAGTATAGCACCATTCCAATTTTGCCCCTAATTATTGTAAATAAAAAATAAATCTTTTTTAAAGTAAATTAATAATAGTACATATCTTTTTCTCTTTTCAATTCAATAAGAGTATAATAGTCCATTTATTGAAAAATATGCTAACAACCTTTTATATTTAAGGATAAAAAAATATTTTAAAAAATCTCTTATATATAGGAATAGTGGGGGTATCTTGCAACCATTTTCCCATTTCATCTAGTTCAAAGTTTTGTCCCTCTTCCCCTGTCCCAAGGCAAACCTCTCAGTCATGTTAAAAAAAAATTATTTATGTTGTTTTAAAACAAGGCCACAAAGAACTCGTGCAGAAGAGGAACAAAATTAGGTTATATCAAATTTCATAAGGGATTTGCATTCTGGGGGTAGATGATAAAAGATGATAAGATCTATTTTTTTTAGAGGCCTGCTGAGCGAGAAAGTTAGCACATTTGCTTACAACCCTGAATGTGTTGTCAAAGTTAATGGTCAATCCTTCATGACAAAATCTCTAATTTTATTGATGTTTTCAAAGAGAGGATGATTATTAGAGAGATTATGCTAAATAAGAGAGAGCTTCCACTAAGTCAGAATGTATATTGATATTAAAGAATCACACATTCCAACAAAGCTGAAGACCTTCTAAAATGGCTAAGAGTTTGGCCATGGTGCTGGGTTGGTAGCCAAGGTATTTGAACAATCTCTTAATCCAATTACCTTTATTATCATGCATGATTCCATCACAAGTTGCATCTCCATTAGAGCTAACAGCTCCGTCAATGTCGAGACAGATCTATCTTAGATGTGAATGTCTCCAACATGCCTCTAATTTCTTGCCATCGTAGTTAAAGGTGTTAACTCTTGATTGGAGCCTCATGTTGTTGACAACTTGTTGGGTGCTAGAGAAAGTAATGTCGATGTCCTAATTGATATCCTCTGAGTAGATCTTTCTATAACGTGCCTTCCAAATGTTTTAATAGACTTGAGCGAAAATCCTTTGCTAAGGAATCCTTCTTGTGTTTAGGTTGCTAGCCTTAATTTTCACATTCCAAGTTATCCAATCCTTCATAGGAAGGGAAAAGAAAGAATTAAGTTTTGAAGGTTTCATAAGTTTAATCCAAATATTGCGAGCTTCTTTGAAATCTCTCAGAATATGAATAGAAGAGTTAGGAGAGTTGCTCTAAAGGTGTAGGTTCATTAGAAAAGAGTACTCCCTTTGAGATAAATTGGGTTGATTTGAAGTCTAGCCCCAACATCTTTCTAAAGGAAGTACTTCCAAATCCTAAACCAAATGTTGGCATTGGTTTGTTTCTTTTGAGAGACTATAGCCTTGTAATTAGATATGATGGAGAAATTCCCATTAAAGGAAGGTCTCTAAACTAGGACATCTTCAACTCCATGAGGATTAGGTGTTTCAACAAGCGCAATATGTTTTATCACCTCAGGATGGAGATGACGGTTCAGTAGGCTAAAATTCCATCCTCCTGTAGGGTTATAGAGATCAAAAACTCTTGCATGGAGGATGTGCTCAGCACTGAGAGAAGGGTACTTAGCAAGAAGTTCTGGAAGAGGGGACCACTTATGGTACCAAAATGAAATGTGGTCTCCTTTAACAACTTTCTAACCTACATGCACCATGAATTTATCCCAAACTTTGCATATATTATTCTAAGTATAAAAGGAAGAGCTAGATTTATAGATCATAAGAATAGTAGGATTAAAACATTCATATTTGTCGTGGAGGATCCTGACCTACAGGTGATTTGGTTGAGTGATAAGACCCCAGCAAAGTTTCATAATGAAGGTGATATTTTGAAACTTAAGATTTTTAATGCTAAGACCCCATTAGATTTCTCTATAGTAACACAATCCCAAGAGAGAAGATGGGGTTTTTTGTGCCTATTAAAAGAGTCCCAAAGAAAACTTTTAGAGTTTCTTTTAAGTTCAACCAAGACATTGTTAGGTAGTAGCATAGTCTACATGGTATAGGTAGGGATGGTCGAGAGAACATAATTTATGAGGATAGCTTTACCTATAATGTTGAGAAAACAAATTCTCTAATTAGTAAAGTGAGAATGAGTTTTGTCAAGTAAAGGGAAAAAGTAAGCTTGGATGCTCTTTCATGAATTAAAAGGATGCCAAGACATTTGCCAAGGTTTTTTGTGAGTGGAATTCCAAATTCAAAACTGATTTGAGTAGCTCTATTAATGTTAACATTTCTAGAACAATAAAGCTTTGATTTCTTGGTGTTAACTTTTTCGCTCGGAGTATTACAAAGTTTAAAGAGACATCGTTGGATAATCATTGCTTGGTTAATAGAAGCTTTTGCAAAAAGTAATAGATCATCAGTAAAAAATAAATGAGAAATTTGGGGCCCATTAGTTGCAAGTCTAATTGACTTCCATTCATTTTTATTAATGGAACTAAGAATACAATTGTTAAGACGTTCAATGTAAAGGATAAATAAATAAGGAAATAGAGGGTCTCACTATCTAATGCCGCGAGAGGGAGAGAATTCAGTTTACCATTCCAAAGAACTTACATACGTGAAGTAGAGATGGCGGCTTTACTTAATTTCTTGAAATGTTTATTTAGCTCAATGAAATGAAAAGTATCATCAATGAAATCAAATGAGATTCTATCAAAAGCTTTCTCAAGGTCAACTTTTAAGTGCCATAAACCTTTATTCTTAGTTTTATTTCTCATGGAGTGAATAATTTCTTGAGCAATAATGATATTGTCACTACTTTACCGGCCCTGGATGAAACTTCATTGAGAATCCCTAATAAGATTGTTCATACACTGATGTAAGTGGTTAGAGAGGATCTTTGTGATTATTTTATAGTTAACACTATAAAGAGATATAGGTTGAGAATCCTTCATGCAAGCTGGGTTCTCAATTTTAGGAATGAGCATAATAAAGGTATCATTTATCTTCGTGATGGTGTCCGAATTAATGAAGACCTTTTTGACAAGTTCAAAAATGCTGGTTTTAAGGTCATCCTAATAGGTGTGAATGAAACTAGCATTAATACCATCAGGGCCTGGGGCCTTAAAGGCTCTAATATTAAAGGCAATAGTCTTAATCTCTTCTTTAGTCACCTCCCTATAGATGAATTGGAGTTGAATGGTAGGGAGAGGTGGAAAGCTCTTGTCTGTAATAAGTTTAGGTCTTTCTCGAGCATCTTCCTTGAAGAGATTATCAAAATACAAAGCAGCCATGTTTTTCAAAATATTTTAGTCTTAAATCCAAGGATCATCATTAGCTTTAAGAAATAAGATTTAGTTTGTTTTCCTAATGATGATAGAGGTGGCATGAAATTATTTAGTATTTTGGTCTCCTAACTTCAACCACTTGCATCTAGATTTCTAGAACAAGATCAACTCCACCTGCAAAATAACCTTGTTAAAATCTTCCAATAATGATTTTTCAAGTTTTCTAAGAAAAAAATTATCATTGTGATTCCTCTTACGATCAATTCCTTCTAGTCTACAAAGGATCCTTTTCTTTTTGGAGGGTATGCTACTAATAAAATTTTTATTCTAGAAGGTGGCAGAGTTAGCAAATTTAATCTCTCCCTCATTCCAGTCATTGTTTTGCTAGGATTCCTTGATGATAGGGTGAAAAGTATCTTCAAGCATTAAAGTTGTATGACATCTAAGAGGTCTCTAGTATTGATTAAGGTAGTCTCTTTTATCAAGTTGAATTCTAATAGGTCTATGGTTAGAGCCCTATTTGAGGAGATGATAGGTATTGGCTTGATTGAACTTAAGTCTCCATCCATGTTACAAAAGGCCTAATCTAGTCTTTTTTTGACATTTCCTTTCCCCAAGTGAATCTATCTCCTAAAAAATTTAGATCAAGGAGATTACAAGAATTGACATAATCTCTAAATTATTTCATGGATCTCTAATTGTGTCCATTGCCTCTGTATTTATCTTCACAAGAGAGGTAGGCATTGCAATGAGCCAAGGATCAGAGATATTCTAAGCAAGGGACGTGAAGGAATCCCAAAGAATAGTACGATTATACTAGTTAGGATCACCATAAACACAAGATAAAAGATAGGAATGATTATTAGAAATAAAATTAAGCCTACAATGAAGAATTTGAATGTTAGAGTAAATATAATCAATTTTAATAACGTCATTATTCCATAAAATCTAAATACCACTAGCATAACTAGTAGCTTCAACATGGATCTACTCAGAGAAACCTAATTTTTTAATAATCTTATCACTCTAAAACCACTAGCTCTAGTTTCAATTAAGAAAAGAATTAAGGATTATAAGTATTATTAATTTCTCTTACACAACCATGGAAGCTTTTACCATGGTACACCTCTACAATTCCAACAACTAATATCCAGAAATAGCGAAAAGGAGGAGATAAACTTGGAAAATAGAAAATGCTTTATGTTACTAGACCTCATCTTCATCTTCATTAA
This sequence comes from Prosopis cineraria, assembly GCF_029017545.1. Lineage (NCBI taxonomy): Eukaryota > Viridiplantae > Streptophyta > Magnoliopsida > Fabales > Fabaceae > Prosopis > Prosopis cineraria. Next base: position 26,308,090 of record NW_026555344.1, on the reverse strand, counting down.
ATGTATCATCTTCAAGGTCATCATTAATAAGTTATCAAAATCTTTATCCAACAGGTCATTATCAATGATTTCATCTTCATTACCCTCGAAAGAAAGATCATCTTCATCACCTTTATCACATGAGGACTTGTTTTGAATTTCCATTAAAAGATAAGTGTTCAGTTGAGTTTCTGGTACAAGATTGGTGGAGATATCAGGATCAAGTGGTTTCCTCAATTCCAAATTGTCACTTAAATTTGAAGGAGAAAATAGATTATCATTCAAATTATTATTTTCTAAGACTTAAGACTAGACTTTAAGATTCGAAGAGAAAAAAGCTTTAGCTAAAGATTCAATCCTGATAAGCTTGCTTTTGTTTGCTCCAACGGGCCTTTTAAAGTTTCCAGATCTCTTTTGTTCCCTTTTACTATGGTATGAATGCGTTTAGGGATTCTTAAACTTGCGGATTTTGTTTGCAGCACATTAGTTGAAGCTTTGTTCAATGTGATTGACTTTGGGCCGTCCCAGTTAAAGCTGGGCCCAACGTGAGTTGCTCTCTTTCCCTTAACCAGTTTCAACACGTTCTTGTCTTCTCCAGAAGCATTAGCCATAAGTCCTTATCATCAATTTAGTTTTTCTTACTTCTTGCAAGTCCTTCCTTCTCCATACTTTTCTGACAAACTTAGCTGAGGGTTGTATAGGTGGACCATTGAAGGTAGTCAAATAGCTTGTCTTGCCATCATCCCTATGCTCTAGGTTAGCTAAAACATCAAATTTGGATCTGTCATGATGATTAGATCCTCAATTAAGGTGAATCACTCTATTACCTATTTGGTACTTCGAGTTTCATGCGGGGGCTGATCGTCAGAATTTCATCCACTCACTGTAAATTTCTTTTGATGGGTAAGCTTCTGAAGGCCCTTCTGGATGACAAGTTTCCTTTTCTTTATTAATCTAGTTTAATAGATGACTAGAATGTTTTCGTATATTGTCTTGGCTAGGTATGTCCGAATCATTCTTGCTCTTCTCTTTCTCTTGAGACTATGTGGGAAGATGTTTCTGTTGGTGACTATAACAACCACATCCAAAATAAATAAGATTTAATGTTTCATATTCAACATTGTAAAGTTCATCTCTGATAAGAATTCTTGGCACAAGTTTCTTCTGGAGATCAATTTTAACATTGATTCGAACAAACTTTTCCTTTTCTATTATACCAGGCTCATTTTAAATATTAGCTTCAAAGAGTGTGTTCACATCAACTTTGAGAGTTTTGCCTATATAGTTTTTTATTCTCTATAGAATTTCTTTATCACAGTATTGGATAGGAATATTGTTTAATCTTACCCAAAGACCCATCTTATCGAGAATATTTGTGTTTGGGTTGAAGCTTGGTGCCTAGCACTGGACTAGAATACAATGGTCGAAGATTGTCCATAGACCTCTATTAAGGATGTTCTGATAAGCTTCTTGATCCTTGGTTCTAATAATGTAATAACATTAACCAAATTGATGAGTTCAAAATCTTTAATCTGCTACTTCTTCACTAATATAGGCTTACAAGATTTAGGATTAAGTTGAATACCCAATGTGTTAATGACCAGAGCATCCATAGATGTGCATATTTTCTTCCATTCCTCATTTGAAATCTAGACGCTGGGATAGTGGTCTATCAATTTCTTGGTATGTTTCGAGGGATTACACTTTTGTTCCAATTCCTTAGCTAATGTGTCGTTTATGTATTGAGTATCATTCCCTTCATTAATCCCATAGCACCCATTATAGCTTATCAATGAAGCCCTGTAAGTAATGGGAGATTTCAATGCTTTAATACATTGAATTAGTTTTTCTCTGCTTAGATTTCCTACTCTATCACGAATAGTCTTAGATTGTATGTCCAAAAGATAAACCTTGCTCTGATTGTTTACTGTTCCTTTGTCTATCATTTCCTCATCTACCTTGGAGGCATTTTGGTTGATCAAATCAACCTCTTCTTTAGAGCAAGTGGATTTATGGTAGCATCTTGTGTTGATGAGGCAAAGAAGACGAAGTTAGGCTTAAGACCAGGCTTGGAATTCATGTAGACTTTAGGAGAAAAAAAAGCGGTGGAAGATTTATTCTTTAACTTTTTTTTTTAGATTGCCTTTTGGAAACTTAATGGAGCAAACTTGCTACACCCCTAACTTACTTAACTAGTTCATTCCTGCCTCTTCAAAAACTTCATGCAGTGGATTTACTAGTTGCTACACCCCTCATCTATAGGATTGGTCAAGCTGTGAAGTGTATCACTAACTATGATTTTCTAGATGCTACACCCCTTACCTATTTCACTAATTAATTGCTACCTCCTCACCTTGTTGCCAATTGACCAGACATAGCCCTAATCCTTACTATTGTCTCCTTCTTCGATCCTTCTACCTCTCTCCCTAAAGCTTACATTCTTCACCCTCCTAAGCTACTCTAAATTTCTTTTCTTTTCTCTAAAGTTCACATTTTAAGGGCGGCTACAAAGCATTGATTAAGCATGAAAGATTGAGTAGTTTGATGGTTGGTATTGTTTCTCTCTTTCATCAACATTCAGATGGACGCTTACTGAGCCTTCTCTCTTCCATAGGTACTATTTTAGAAAGTTTGCATTTTGGGGCTTGCTCTGTCGCTACTTTGAATTTGATTAAGGGTGATGAGAGAGTGGTAAGGAAAATGTCAACGGCCTTGCATGCAACGTAAATAGGTGAACTTGCCACAAAATTCGTTGGCCTGGGATATGATCTCACAATAGATCTTGAGCTTAAATTCTATAAGAGAAATTCTCCCAACCTAAGATTAGTTGCTATAGACAATGACCAAGTTCAGACCGTTGAGCTCTCGAATGGAATTGTAGTCTCATATCTCCCTAGATCAATTAAATGTTATAAAGGGGAGAGTATAAGATAATGCTTTGATGTCCTCTCTTTTCAATAGGTACCTTTTTCATTTGAAAACATGTTCTAACTCCAAGCAAAATTTGTTGTTTCTTTCTTGCATCAATATTCAAACTTGCATGTGCATCAAGCACAACCTCTCATCCAATCTACTAGGTTCCAGAGCAAGATACTAGCGACATGGACCATAATGCTGACCAGACCTTCCATAGGTACTCATAGAACACCGAGAGGAGCAGCAGAGGGACAGCCATTATTTGGTTCAGGAACAATTTTAGAATATTGGACAATGAGGCTCTTTACAGTGCCTAGCTTGTATCTGAGTCCATGTTGCCATTCTACTTTATTGATCCTCTTTGAACTCCAACAACTGAAGTGAAAAAGGGTTATGTTTTGGGGAGCAGTTGGTATGCCAAACTATGTAATACATTTAATACTTCCAACAAGTGTAATATTCTTAACTTCAAAAGGAGTTTCTTGATCATGAAATTTTCACAGTAACTAATTTTGGCATTGTATATAATGTCACTTGAAGTTATATTGCTCAATCTGGATTAGTCGTTTTATGTGATCGCTATTGTTGTCAAGTCCTGGCAATGGTCATTGATAAGGATGAGCAAATTATCAGCATAAATCAAGAGGGGTAGTGAAAAGTGCCATGTAGAGCCTTCTAAACTAGTCCACTAAATGAAGGGGAGGATATCCCTAAGTGGAGGAAGGCACCTATTTTCTATTTTCTCTTGTCTTCATCTTTAGCTTTATAGATATGCTAAGGACAACAAGGGAAAGCATGTTATTACTGACCCCCTTCAGACTATGTCTCTTGGGAATCCATAATGGTTCCATTTCCAGACTTTTGTCATGCATTCATTTTTTTATAACTATTTGATGCATATATTGTGAGAAAAGTAGGAACTTCATGGTGTTAAAACATGTAGATGCAAATATGTCTTACACAGAATTGGAAGGCTGCTCGAATTAACAGTCGCATGTGGAAAAAGGTTGTAAAGGTTGTGCATTAAAGGATAGTCATATGGCCAACAATTGTGTCGATATACCAATTTTATGTGGTTTTTGGTATTCCTTTACAAGCCAATGTACAGCAATTAGAATCAAGTTGTTTGAAGCTGATTCAGTTAGAGTAAGAGCTCAACCATGCAAGACAACAAGTGCAAAGATGAACATCACTTATATTCTTTTTTTCTATTATTTACATTGTCTCATTATACGTTTTCTACTATTTTAAATCTGTAGATGGAACAAAATTGTAAGGTTTATATATGGGCAGGGCATTGGATTCTAATAATCTAGGTTTTGCTGGAACTGTTCGTTCAGGTTTGCCCTTAAATTTTGCTGTTATTATTACACATTGTGGTTAATAATATAATGCTCTCATAGTCTCTTTGTTTATTCACTTGTGAAATCACTTACACGCTAAATTAATCCCTGAATTTTCTTTGCAAGAATTGTCCTCCCATAGTATCCAAATATCTTTGTCCTATTGGTGTAAGCCATAACCAATTTTGGAACTTACACTTTATTTTCCAGATTCCTGAACCAAGGCTGCAAGTTCAAACTTCACTGTCTTTCTGTATTGTAGCTAGAGGTATGAGTCTATGATTTATTCAATATGATAATCTTTGCCGAATCTGGATTATCCAATCTCATTCTCATATTCCAAAATATTTCTCTCTCCACTAAAAAATGTAAGACATTTTTAACCAAATTTTATCCCCAATATAGTAGTTACTTACTTTCAAACTAATCTTATTTTTTCATATTTACCTTTTATTAAACACTATAAAATAAACATATAGTCATTCATTAATAGAGACATTTTTGAAAAAAGGCAATCATTACACCTCAAAAGACTAAAAATGTCTTACATTTTTTAACATTCAACTCCTCAAAAATATCTTACATTTTTAGATGCAGGGAGTATTTATTTTGGTTAAAGCCCTTGCTTTTCCTTTGTTTGTATTCTTACTTTGTTCAAATATTGTATGCAACTCCGCTATTGCCCTTATAAATTTCCAATTAAATAGGTACAAACTACAAAGTGTCAGCACATTAAATATGTTCTAAATGCAACCTTGCCACAATTTCATTGAAATTCAACTCTGGAATTGATTGGGAAATTCTCTATGTACCTTGTGATTTATACTTTACATGGTTCATTTTGGTTGATGTGGAATTGATTCTTGGATTTCCCTAAGTAGGTTTCTCATCTCATATTCCCCTCTTTTTTCCAATTAGTTCTTGCATTCTAAAGTCAAGCAACCTAACAATTCTGCAGGTATTGCCTTTGAGAAGGAGTATGGACACTGGGATAAAGAGCAAAATAAACTAATCTGTGAACCAATAGGTGCTTTAAATGCTCATATTATTGAGATGGAACTGAGGATGCTTCTAGATAGTATAATGAATCACTATTTTGGATTCTATTAGATTAAGTCTGTTGCTGCAAAATCAGACGTTTTCTATGTGATGTTTGGCATGTGGAAAGCTACAGATGAGCAGTTTTTCATGTGGATTAGAGGCTTTCACCCCTCTAAGCTTCTAAAGGTAGGTATCAAATCCAATTTATGAACTAAGTTAAGAATATCTTCGTAGTATCTTTCTACATATGTTGTTGCTTTGAACATATGATTTGATTGCTTACTGTATGTGTGCTTTTTTATGTACCCAAATCTTTAATCTTTGCCCTACTTGATTTTAAATTTCTTAATGACATTTCTATCTGAACAAGAAGCACCCAGTCACTACTTAGTGATCATAAATGCTTCAAGCAATAAAAAATCTTGTTGCTGTCACTGCCACTTTCCCTTGAAATAGTTGGATTCTTCAATTTTTTTTTTCTTGAAAAAGAATCTTTTACATCTTCCTGGGTGCATCATAGTAGTTTAACATTTATTCTTCTCTCACTTTGAAAGCTTAACCATGTACTGTTCAGCATATTATTTTTGGGGAAAATTATAAACAGGTCTCGTAGAGTAGACTTATTCACAAATAAGTTCCAAAAAATGTGAAAACGAAAACCATGTCCCTTGGGACCTGAGTGCAATTTAAAATTAGGCTGTAAAGACAATAATACCCTTATTAAACATGCATTACATCAATTTATAACTACTTTATCAGCAATTTACAACTATAATTTTAATTTTTTACAATTACAAATTCACATATTTAATAGTTAAACAATTATGTGTTTACTAACACAGTTTAACATTAATTATTTACAACTATTTCATCAGTAATTTACAAATATAACTTCACATATTCAATAATTAAACTAATCAATTTAATTTAATTATTGGATATATGAAGTTATAGTTGTAAAAAGTTAGAATTATAGTTATAAATTGTTGATAAAATAGTTGTAAATTAATTAGCTGATTGATGTAATATATGTTTAATATGGGTATTATTATCTTTATAGTCTAATTTCAAATTGCATTCAGGTCCGAAGGGACCTAGTTGTGGTTTCTGAATTTTGCGAGACTTATCTGTAAATAAGTCAACTCTACGGGAACTATATGTAATTTTCTCTTATTTCTGTTGTATGATATGTCATGTTACCAGGGCTGTGCTCTATATTTTTCTCTTGATGATACTATCTGGATATTTCTAAGGGAATACCTTACTAGTGGTTAGAAGCCTTTGGATATTGTTTATGCATTACATGAATTGATCTAAAGTGATTTTTTTATTCAAAATAAAATTAATATTTGAAAAGTGTTGCCAAAAAATATTAAAGAAAAAGACAAGTTTATATTTCTTTATTTGAAATAGAAGAGTTGGGTTGAGTTTAAATATAAACATGGATAATATGATTATGTCAAATCTCAATAACTAAGCATATGTATGGAAGTATGTCCTTTTATAAGCACCAATTTTGAAGACTTAAAAAGGATGCTTCATGTTTGTTTAATTTGACACACGAGATATAAGTTACTAAGCTGGTATGTGTGAGAAATTTGTGATTCTATTCTTACAACAACAGATGAAATTGTAGCTAAGTTTTATCTATGTAGAACCAAAGATAATTGTTGATTTAATTATAGTTTGAACAATTATGTTTTTACTTGTCAATTTTTACTGATTCTTTGTTTGTTATGGTTATTTTTATTTCATGTGCTTATTTTATACATAGGATGATCAATTAATATTGCTTTAAAATGATTTTTGCTATGCTTCATTATTACTAATATCATTTGCTTGGTTTATAGATGCTATGCTCCTCCTCTAAAGAATTAGTGGGATCTATATTCAAAATTTGTTAAATTGATGTGTTGGGTAAGAATAACTTTATAATGCCCATATTATCAAAAGGCAATGAGGCACTTTTTATTTATTCATTAGTCATGTTAACATGTTTGATTTTTTTTTTTCCAAAAAATTGTTCTTATGTTTGGTTTTATAATTTTTTATGCATCAGTTTTCCAATTTCCTTTTATTATTATTATTATCTTTAAAGTTATGATGCTAATTTTCATTATCAAAGAATTTTCAGTAAACATTTACTTTTTGAATGAGACAGTAAAACGTTTTTATAACTCATAATAGTTTTATAGCAAGAAACAATTACAATTTTATAGAATGTGATTAACTAGTAACTAAAAAAGTATACTATGAATTATGTTGTTAAGGGAAATTAATGAATGATTTGAATTTACAAATTTTTGGTTTTGAAACTGCTTTTTTTTTAATAAAAGTATAAGTGTTTCTATTTACTAAGTATTAATTTTTTTTTGGCATGGGAAGTTATATTTTTTATAACATCAAATCAGAAATTAATGTCAATATTTTTATTTGTTTTTATACTCTTCTAATATTTCACTAAATAATTATGGTTCAAAAGACATTAAATAACTCACTTGATACTTTATTAATGAAATAAGACATTAACCAAAATAAGTGGCCTCCTTAAATGTAATTATTTTTGTCAAATGCAAATCAATTGACACAAAAAGGTTTAAATATACTAATCCACAATAATTGTAATAAGGCATTTTAAAGAATGGCTAATATTGTATTACAGGAGATATTTGTGAACACTGAAAGTGGATTATGGTTCTCTTTTGTGTTATATCTTATACTGATTATTCGCTTAAACTTGTGTTTGTGGTTTGTATTTTTCTATCAGAATTAATTACGATTATTTCATTTACATTTATCATTTGTTCAATTGGTTTCAAATTAATGTAGTTCAACTAAAGATCACAATATGTACTATTATAACTTGATTAACCTTTAAAACTGTTCTCAAGGAAACATCTAAGGCATGAGCTATTTAGTGTATGATTCTTGCTAAAAACGTGTCCTAGAGTTCTAAGATTTAAAACACTGAATAATGCAATGATTCCAGAATCTAAGGGCTTGTTTGTTTCCTATTTTTAAAAACTATTTTTTGTGTTTTAAAATTTGTTTGGATAAGTATTTTTTATTTAATTATTTCTGAAACTGTTTTCATTTTTTCATTTTTTAAAAACAAAAAATAGAAACAACTTTAAGTTATTTTCATTTTATTTTTCTTATTTTTAAAATATATTACATTTGGTTATTGAAAATTATAGTCACCTTAAATAATTTTTGTTATTAATCACTATCATTAACTGCCTATAATCATGACTAGCAGTCCATTTTTTAATTTTAAAATTATTTTTTAATTGACATAATCAAACAGATTTTTATTTTATTTTGTTTTGAAAAATAATTTTTAAAGCTACATTACAAAACAATTTTTAAAAATAAAAAATAAGAATAGAAAACAAATAGGCTCTAAGATTTTTTGTGGCTCTTTAATCTTCTAAGTTAGTGTTATCATATTATGCTCTCCCTTTTTTGGCTTTGAGCCATGCTTTTATTCCATTACAATTCTATTAGGCAAATAAAAGGGGGTGTCACAAAACATGCCAAAAATGTGGGGTCTTACCACAGTTCATCAATCACAAGGAACCCAAGCTTCCTTACCACAGTTCACTCAAATGTGAGAATGTGAAGTGAAAAAAAAATGAAGTAGATGTAAAAAAGCAAGTATACATTAATTAAAAAAAGAGGTGGCAAGCTATATTAGCCATACACCAGAAAAATAAAGACTAAAATTACATGATAAAAGAAAAAATAAAATAAAGTAGCAGATACAGAGTTTAAGACTGGTAGTTTATTGATGTTGATGATGATCCTTGTCAAGAGAGGGCTTCTCTATTTATAGATGATCTTGGCTTGGTGTCCAAGCCTCATGATTGCTATTTTTCTTGAATTTAGGATGCACTTCCTCTATCGTGATCACTTATAATGGATGGAGTGAGGATGATTTTGACTTAGTGGCTAAAGTTTTATAAATATTTTTTTTAATTAAAGCCATTTAAGTTGACTTAAGCTTAGGCCTTCAAATTCACAATTTGGATGCAAACAATGCCCCCCGCATACAAATTGACCGAAGCCTTTGCAGGCCAATTTTGTATGGATATTTCTATTTACCACATTTTCAAGCATTGCATGAATGGTATCTTAAAGGACACTTGTATTTTGTATGGATATTTATATTGACCCCCAACTGACAAGCTCATTCTCGTTCTAATTGATGGTTGATCTAGTATTTTGTTTAAAGGACGCTCTTGTGATTGAGGATTAAGGACCATGTGGTCTAGCTTAGGATAAAGTTTCTTAATGTTTGGGACCTTATGAGCTAGTTTTGGAATTGGCCCTTCAAGCTTTTAGACTTTAAGGGTTGATTCTAAAAAATCAAGTTGCTGTAGCGCTTAACCTTGTAACTTTGACCCCTGTACAGAGAGCCCTTTAGGAGAAAACTCTTGTGGAAAGGGCCCTTGCAAAGCTCGCCTTTCTAACTTTGGCCCTTGTAGTTTCAGGCCTTATGGCTTCGGCCCTTGTGGTGATAGCCCCTGTAGTGTTGGTCCCAGTGGTTTTAGTCTCTGTGGCGCTGGCCCTTATGGCTGTGGCCTTTATGGTGCTGACCCTAGTGGTTTTGGCCCTAAGGGCTCCAGAACTTGTGGCGCTGGCCTTTTTGGTGTTGGCCTTTATGGCTTTCGACCCCTGTGATGCTAGTCCCTATGTCTTCAACTTTTGTGGTTGCGGCCCTTATGGCATTGGCTCTAATAGCTTCGACTCTTGTGGCCGAATGAGCTTGCTATTGAATTAGACCCACCATTTATCCTTTGAGGGATGTTATAGCCATCCTCATTATTGATCTTTTGGTTGAAAGGCACTTTGGGAGACTACCCCCTGAGTCCATCTATTTTTTGAAGGTATGAGTCAATTGGAGTTTGGTCTTGTGACGATCTAGAGAACATAGCAGAGATGTTCTTTAACCCATCCTTCAGATTTTGCAACAAAGCTCTTTGCCTCTCCTTAGCTCATACTTCATGTTTTGTGTGTAGCCACATTATCTAAGTTATAAGACTTAGGTCTATTCTTTCTAACAACATATTAATTTTTACGTGTTTTAGGCATTCCAATCACATAGATCCCACCAGGCATGCCAACAATTGTTAGGCAAAATAAAAAGGGGTGTCACAAGGCATGCTAGAGATGCGAGGCCTCAAAAGGTAAACAAATTCTCAAACAACCCATTTTAGATTGGGCAGACAATTATGGAGTTCTTGAAATATACTGACTTGAAATCCTATCCAACCGTGCATTGACTTTTGTTAGAGAAGAAAACTCTCTTTTGATGCTTTATAAATCAAGTCTCCAGATGAAGAGAAATGCTTCTTAGCTTAATAGTCTGTTTTAGAGTCTTGGTGGATTGATTGTGTTAGTTTTAATGTTTCATCGTCAGTATATTATCCTCCTATATTCATTTAGATATAGGCATGTATCTTTAAAGTCAGGCCTCAGCTGGAATAGAGCACCCTATAGTCAAAGGTGAATATGAGAGATTGAATTGTTATTTCAAAACAAGCCAATGGAATTTTTATCATATGTGTGATAGGGTCCTTGAGTAAGATGCCTCAGATCGAGTAGGTTTCTTGGGGAGAGACAATTCAATCAATGCTCTGTTCTGAATTATATTATAATAATATTATAATACTATAAATATATAATATGTACAAGATTAACTTGATCAAATTTCAAAGCTGGTCTCAAGGAAACATATTGGAATTGAGCCACTTAGTGCATGATTCCTGCTAAAAACATCTCCTGGAGTTCTAAGCTTTGGAACACTGAGTACTGCTATAAATCCAGAATTTAAGAGCTTGTTTGGTTTCTATTCTTATTTTTTATTTTTAAAAACTGTTTTGTAATGCAGTTTTTAAATTTTTTTCAAAACAAAATAAATTGAAAATTTGTTTGGTTATGTCAATTAAAAATAGTTTTAAAATTAAAAAAATAAACTGGTAATAATGGTTACAGATAGTTAGTAATTGTAATTAATAATAAAAATTAGTCAAGATAACTATAATTCTTAATAATCAAATTTTATGTATTTTAAAAATAAGAAAAATAAAATGAAAACAAGTTAACATTGTTTTTATTTTTTTGTTTTTAAAAACAAAAATTGAAAACAGTTTTGAAAATAATTAAATAAAAAACACCTATTCAAACAACTTTTTTAAATTTTTTGTTTTAAAAAAACAGTAAGTGAAAAACAAACAAGTGCTAAGATTTTCGAGGGACCTTTAAGCTTCTAAGTTTGTATTATGTTTTCATTGCATTACAATTCTCAAGCGACCCAGCTTAGAATTTAGATTATCTGTGACTGCTAGTTCATAGGCTTGGAAAATGAGATTCAAGGTTTTAGTTAGAGTGTTGCTAATAATAACTCTCTCTGTGACACATAGCTGTACTATTATTGGTTTGATTTTTCTGGTGAACATCGTTTACTCCTTTGTCTTGCCTCAACATCGTTTGATTTTTGCTATTTCTGTTTGCTGACTTTTACTTCTCATACACTTGATCTCTAATGCTTACTAGAAGCCTATATTATGGCTAGCTAGTGTTTTATAGCTGGTACTTTTGAGTACGTTCTTGTGAGTCTGAAATTTGTGCATGAAAAAAAGGACAAAATGCATATCAAATTGAATAAAATACAAGAGATATTGAATCCCAAAATTTGTTGAGGTCCCACACAAATCATCTTCACCCGCTTCACCCTTGTGAAGCTTCCAGCGGACAGTTTTCTTTAATAAAACATAGCTTAATTTCAATACAATACTTTTCTTAGATTTCGTCATTCTAAAATACTGCACACTGCTATGAATCTAGAATCTGAGATTTCTACTGCTCTTAAAAAAAATTAATAATTACAATAATTACATGTAGCTGTGGGCTTGTTTGTTTTCATTTTTTTTTAAATTTTTTTGTCTTTGAAAACAAAAAAATTTTAAAAATTATTTGGATAAGTGTTTTTTATTTAATTATTTTTAAAACTATTTTTGTTTTTGCTTTTTTAAAACAAACGGAAACGACTTTGACTTGGTTTTATTTTATTTTATTTTTTGTTTTCAAAATATACTATATTTGATTATTAAAAATTATAATTATTTTGATTAATTTTTATCATAAATTATCATCATTAACCATTTATAACTATTACTATTAGTATATTTTTTAATTTTAAAACTATTTTTAAAATACTATAACGAAACAGATTTTCATTTTGTTTTGTTTTTTAAAAAACAATTTTAAAAATTATATTATAAAATAGTTTTTTAAAAAATTATAATTCGTCTGTACAAATCTCAGCTATTTTTGATCATATAGTAGAAGAATGACTTGTATCACATCTTTATTCTCTTTGACATGTTAAAGCTGATGAAGAATAACATTTACTTTGGGGCCAAAAAAAAAAAAACTTTCATTGTCTTCCACCCCGAGAAATGAATATCTCTTTCCATGAATTAACTCAGCATGAAGGAATGAATATATAGAATTGAGGCTTCTGACCAAAAAAAAAAAAATAGAAGCATAGGCAAAAATAAGAACATGAAAAAAAAAAGTAGATGAAATATTGAAAGATAAAGTCCTATATATAAAAATTAGAAGATGGATCATAAATATATAAGTTTTAGATATATCTAACCAAATGTCTTAAGTTATTTTAATAAAATATATTATTTTTAAGTATACTTAATATAAAAAATCTATTACTCACATTCATCTCTCGATAGTTCTTGCTTTCCCAGAAACAACTTCAATTGCCACCAGCATCAATCATTTTTTTTCAGCTTTCCTCTGCAATTGATCTTACAATAAATTTTAACTTGGAGACCCCTTGTTTTGTTGATTCTAAATTATTTTTCTATCGAACAAAAGAATATTAGAAAATTAAACATAATCTGCTAGATGTTCCATATTATATATATATATATATATTGAATTTATAATTGAACCATTTTATAACCTGAACAACTTATTTTAGTTAAAAAAATATTTGAGCATCTTTTTTGGCTGTTGAGATGATTGTGAAAAATGAATTTTCTGAGTTGTGTGCTAATTAATTGTCTAAAATTATTTATTCTTATTTTTATATGAAGTTTGGTGAGAGAGTAATAAATAAAATGTATGAGCCTTTTCCCCTTCTTTTTGAATTTCACAATGTGTTTACGATCCTGAATGTGTTGAAATTAAAACTCTTATAATAATCTAATATCCACATATTATTCTCTTAATTCAATGAATCAATGTTTGCATTCCCTTTTGCAGGTGGCATCACACACTTTGATTTAAGGGTCAGTGTGGTGAACCCTGTCTTTTATATAGTCTCATTTGATTGCAGACTTTGAGGTAAGTTGTAACACCCCCCCGAGCCCACTGCTGCGAATGGTGGACTGGGCCGTAACCACCTCACGGCAACCCAGCCGGCTTTCCCCATGGTAGTTCATGGATTATTCCCCGCACCCACTGCGCTAAGGGAGCCTTCCCAGATTCGATCCTCTAACCTCTCCTACATAGCGAAGTTGAGGCTGAACCTGATACCATTGAGTCAAGTTGATTCAATGGTACCAGGTTCAGCCTCAACTTCGCTATGTAGGAGAGGTTGGAGGATCAAACCTGAGAAGGCTCCTTTAGCGCAGTGGGTGCGGGGAATAACCCATGAACTACCATGGGAAAAGCCGGTTGGGTTGCCGTGAGGTGGTTACGGTCCAGTCCACCACTTGCAGCAGTGGGTTCAGGGGGGTGTGACTGTTACATAAGTAAATGAATAATTTTTTTTTATATTTTTTGTTTGTTTTTTTTTAAATTTATGCTAAGCCTCATGATTATGTAAAACTCTCATCCATAAATGTACAAGGATTTTTTTCCATTTACATGACTTTCATAATTCCATCAGTGTATAAATAATACTTTAGTTACAGTAAGACGGCAAAAAATTGTACTTTCTAGGAATTAATTTTATTATAGCTTTTTTTTTAATTTGAAGTTTGGTGAAAGAGCTTATAAAATAAATAAAATATGACTACTCTATTTTATCTCAAATACATAAATTTCTTCTTTATTATTAAAATTCATACAATCCTCCTTTGAAATTAGCTGTTGATAATAGAGCTGGAAATACAGTTTGGGTTATATGAATTAGCCCGGATAATTAGTTATAAGAGTCGAGTTGAGTTGGGACAAATGAGCCTAGATAAAAACGTGTTTCTTCTAGCCCGAATGGTATAACCTGCAAACTATATAGGCTAACCTTGATAGGTTAGGATTGGTTCATTAACTAGTATTATTTTTAAAAAAATAAAAAAGGAAAAAATTTTGTGAGTATAAAATATAATGGGCATGACTTACTTAGTTGGATAAATTCATATACTTTGTACAAATATTATAGATTAATATCTTAGTATATTTAGAATGAATCATGAAAGAATATGAAATTAAAACTCATCATTTAAGTGTATTTATTTAAAATTCATGAAAAAATAAATTTAAAAATAAATAAATAAGTTGGCAGGTTAACTCATTTAACCTGTCAACTCTTAAGAGTTGGGTTGGATTGGGTTGGAATTTGTTCAACCCATATGAAAATGGATGAATCTAATCCAACTCAATTAATATGAGCCAACCCATATAATCTAGGTTGGCCCATATTCCCAGATCTAGTTGCTAAGCATAAATATACTTTTCCTCTATTTTTAAAACCCATACAATCCTCCCTTAAATTTTTTTGGGTAAATAATCCTCCATTAAAATTAGTATTTGCAAAAAAAAAAACCTTTCTTCTAATTTTAAGATTTTATTTCATTAACATAAATGTTACTTGATCGTTAAGTCACATATGTTTAACCAAACTATCTCTATTTAAATATTAATGTTATCCAAAAATCGTTTAAGTCATTGAAAAAATTTAAAGTATATATTTATTCCAAGTTTATTCATATTTAAAATTGTTTTAGCTATGCAAATTTTTATTTATTATTTTTTAAAAATTTGATAAATAAGTTGGTTAAAATAATATTACAAACACAGATGTATCAAAAAAATTTAATAAAATAGAAATTTAATATAACAAGAGATAAATTATTCAATATAATTTATTTTCATTTTCAATAAATTTTATAATTATAATTTGATATTTTAAGTTTTTATTTAAATATTGTCGTACTTAACTATTTAAAGTTGCTTAAATTAGGGGGAGTAGAAAATTAGATTTTAAGGGAAAATTAATAATTTTAAAATTTTCAACATAATTTAAGATAAATAAATTAAGTATTTTTAAACTATTTAACAGAATATTATTGGTGGTATTAAAAAATTGGATTAAATTATAGGTTTTGAAAACAAAAAGGAGATCTTTGTAACTTTAGCAAAATAGAAGGAAGGCTAATATATTCTACTCTAAAATAATTTATGAGTCTTTTTTCCTTTTTTTTTGAATTTTTTTACCAGCTCTTTTGGGTCTTTATTCCGTTTGTAGGCCATAGATCTCAATGCTGTGGTCTCGATGCAATGGGAATGAGAATAGAGAGTGGTTGTGTGGAGGAGAGGAGAGATCTACAGTGAGAAGGAGAAGAGAGACGTGCTGCAATCAAAGAAAAAGAGGAAGAGGAGTTAGATTTTAAAATACAGAATGATAGAGCGAGGGAGGGGCTCAATCTGATTTAAAAAAGCTGATTGAAATTCACGTCATTTTTTAAAAAAGCAACGTGAAAAATATTCAGACATTAATAATTTAAAATAATTTATTTTCTACAATTTACGTCCTTTTGTTTAAAAAAGTGATGTGGAAAGTTATCCACGTCCTTTTCTTAAACAAAAAAACATAAATTATAGAAAATAAATTATTTTAAATTATTAATGTTTGGATATTTTTCACGTTGCTTTATCCACGTTCCTTTTTTTAAAAAAATGACGTGAAAAATGTCCAAAATTTAATAATTTAAAATAATTTATTTTTTATAATCCATGTCCTTTTTTTAAAAAAAGCAACATAAGTTATCTACGTCCCTTTTTTTAAAAAAAATGATGTGAAAAATGTCTAAATTTAATAATTTAGAATAATTTATTTTCTACAATCCATGTTCCTTTTTTTTGAAAAAGCGATGTGGCAAGTTATTCGCATTGCTTTTTTAAAAAAGTGACATGAAAAATGTTCAAAATTTAATAATTTAAAATAA
Organism: Prosopis cineraria; assembly: GCF_029017545.1. Lineage (NCBI taxonomy): Eukaryota > Viridiplantae > Streptophyta > Magnoliopsida > Fabales > Fabaceae > Prosopis > Prosopis cineraria. The sequence continues at coordinate 26,291,616 of NW_026555344.1, read as the reverse complement.
TTTATTTTTTACAATCCATGTCACTTTTTTTTAAAGAGTGACGTGGTAGTTATTCACGTTATTTTTTTTAAAAAAGTGATGTGAATTGTAAAAAATAAATTATTTAAAATTATTAAATTTTGAATATTTTTCACATCACTTTTTTTAAAAAAAAAGACATGAATAGTCTTACATATTTAACACTTATTTACAAAATTATTATTGCCTCTATTTTTTATGTTACTTTTATAAAAAGTGACGTAAGTTGAGAGATGTCAAATGTATATTTTGCAATAGTGTAAGTGTGCATTAGACTACATAAGCTCAACCAAGATATTTCTCCTTGATTTTCTAATTCAAATAAGATCCAGTTATAATTCAAGCTTGAATGATATTCTCTGAGCCCTATATGTACAAAAGATGATCAAACACGTGTGGGACACACATAGTTCAAGCATGAATGGATCAATGTGAATTATAAGTGCATGGAAATATATTTCAAACACGCATAGACATTCATGCCCTTGCATGGGTAAGACTTTTTAACTTTAAGAACTTATGACCTTATAACTTTGTATATGATGCTTTCTCACTTCAATTGATGTTTAAGCTTTCAGTTAGTTTTGCACAAATTTATTTAAGAGAAGAATAAAATAAATTCAACCTATGAAAGTTTCTTTTTCTTCTTTTGATTCTTCATTCTCTAGCATGTATATGATTTCACGCTCACTTGTCTTTGAGTGCAGCATATTTATGATTATTCCTTTTATAGCTTCTTCATACTCACTCTTCCTTCTTGATATTTTGTTACTTGATTCAATCTATACAAGTAACAAATACCTTTCTCTTATTTTTGCTATCATAAAAAATACTTGGTTCAACATTTCTTTCTTCTATCGAGAATTTTAGTGAAACCCTAAGAGATAAAAATTGGGGGATTTATATGATTTGAGATTCATTAAGATCGTTATTAGTTATTTAATTGAGTTTTTTTTTTAGATTGGAGAATGGTTAGAATTGAGGTTAGAATGTAAAATTTGAGATTAAGATTTTTCAATTCATTCATTTTCCATTTTTTCCTGTTTTGGGTGCAATTTGGAGTGGCTAGTGAGATTGAGTTCAATTGACTTGGGAGCAATGGCGGAACTAGGACCCTAAGCTAGTAGGGGCAATATTTTTTAAATTAAATAAAAATAATAATTATCATATAAAATTAAATAAAAATTAATATGGTGTCATGAGTCTTATGTTGAAAAAACTCACAAGTGTAGTAAGATTTATAACCATGAAAGGTTTTCCTATTTAATAAGTTAATTTTTTGAAAAAAATATTCTCTCTTTAAACTTATGCTCATGACATTAATGTTTTCATTAAGAGACTAGTTTTAATGAAAACACTAATGTCATGAGTCATGACAAGTTAAATTCAAAACCCAAAAACACAAACTTAAAGACTCATAATCACTTGGAAATTAAAGTTCTAAAATAATCTACAATGACCACTTAAACTAAACCAAAATGATAAAAATTCATTAATAATTAAAACTGAAGCAAAGCACTCCAACGAACATTTATCCTATAAGCAAATCATTCCATTCAAAATCAAATCCCCATGCTGTCAATTAATTTTTTCCTCCATGGTCTTTTCTTCTCTTATGCTGTGAATAGAACAACAAGGATAATATGTGCTTCTTTCTTTCTTTCTTATTTTCTCTGTCAGTGGGTTCAAAAAGGGCAGAGTAGTGGGGACATAACATAAAACCATTGTATAATTTATATGTGGTTTTCAAAAATTAGTGGGGGCATTTGCCCCCACTCAAGACAATGTAGGTCCGCCCCTGCTTGGGAGTCTACTGTGGTGTTCTAGAGTTCGCGAATTTTTTTATAGTTTTTTTTATTTACTATGTTTTAATAAATTATTGTTTGAACTTTTTGCTTCTTGTTTTGTGTGTCCTACTGCTTGTGAAATGTTTCTCTGATTTCGTACTGCCGTTGTCTTCAAATGTTGTTTAGCCCACTAGTCTAATTTGGTTAAATGTCGTTGCTCTGTCTGATTAATTCTGGTATGCTATTGTTGATTATCATTGTGAATTGTGGTCATAATTATCTGATTGTTGTGGATGTTACTTTGAATTTGAACTTGCTATTTGGAAATTTTGGTTTCAACTGGTTGCATTGTATTTGCAATTCTTAGATTTTGCTGCTGCTATTGGGTGATTGGTACTAAGCTTAGGTAGTTCTATTTGCTTTCACTACTGCTCGTTGCAACTCTGGTGTGAAGAGAAATACATCAGATACTCATGGCATATTAATTACTTGATTTTTGGAGTGGGTGGATTTTATATAGGCTCAAAACTTATTTAAATATTTTTCCTATTTAAATATAATATTTAATATTCAAGTATATTATAATTTTATAATTTACTGGATTTACAATTTGAAAAATGGTTATGATTTATGAACATGCTCTAATTCTTGATAATGATTGCCTATTACAAGGAGTACATGTAATACTATGATTGCCTGCTTATTATCCCCTGATGCATCTGTCTGTTTCATTTCCCCCATAGGAAGTTGAGCAAAATTACAATACACTTTATTTAATCCATTTTCTTATTTTCAGATGGCTGCAACTGCTTATCAACAATGTAATAATGCTCCCAAAAGCGTAAATTTGTAAGTTTGTGTGAATAAATATAAATGTTCTCTTTATTTGTTTTTAATTATCGGCTCTAAAATATTTGTCTTTTATTATTTAGTGGAAATCAAAGGATTGGAAATTGGATAATAAAGTTTCGAAAGTTGTGCAGCCTCTATAAAATTTATGGCATTTCTAGTTTTAGAATGGATACGTCGATTGTTAAATATTTTGTTAATGCATAATCTTCTGGTCCTATTTATATGGTAGAAAAAAAAGAAAAAAAAAATTAATCCTATTTATAGAGCACTTGTTAATTTTTAATATTTCTCTTTATATTTTTGCCCTTTTTAAATATTTTGAATAAAAATACTAGTAATGAGATTTAAGAATATTTATTAGCAATAAATGTGAAAACTTATTAAATTTTAAGATGAAGTTAATAAAGTTTAAAGTTTTTTTTAATTCTAGTAAAACATGCTAAAAGTGACTTATAAATAAGACTAAAGAAATATAAAGAGAGAGTATTTTTTTCTAATAAGAAATAGTAGATTATATTTAGGATGAGATGACATATTTTATTTGACTAGACTTCCCATTGATGAGAAGGTAGTTATGGGTAGCACTATCAATTCGGAGGACACATGTAAAACGTTTTTAGGTTGTCCTCCCCTTCCCTCAAAAGACAAAACTTTTGTATGTGAAGTTGAAATGGCTCAAAGAAACGACACTAGAGCATGTTCCATCTGGGATTACTGTTGATAATCTTGAGTGGGTTTATTTACTTTATATTATTGGCTGCATTGTTTTCCCAAGAGAAAGGGCATTAATAGCGTATCTTCCCCTCATAGAAGATGTTGTTAGAATTAGATTTAAATTCGGTAACTATACTTGATATAGGTATTGATTGTCTATATCATCTAAGTTATTGAAATTCGAATCAACGGTCCAGATAATCTCATCACTCATGTGGAATATGAATTTAAAACCATTAATCTGAATTTCAACAGCTCACTACCTATATTAAGTACAATTATTAAACCCAAATCCATTAGAACTAATGAATATGCATGGGATTGCTATGCTAATTTAGATCCATACTGCTCTTGGTATGCCCAAACTTTAGGGAATATTAAATTGCATAATTTTTCATCTGGCGACCTTGTTATTCAGGTAAGGGAACATATTTTGATGAGTGGAGTGATTTTGAATACTATACAAGCGCTAACTTTTTGCTTTCATTGTTGTGTTCTTGTAGCCTTTTGCTTTATAACATTTCTTGACTTTGTTCCTTGAGTATTGTGGTTTGGATTGTGATGGGAATTGTCCTCTTCCTATGGAAGTCCCCCATGTCAAAGGGTGGTTAGAATTACTGAGCCGAGGTTCAAATAACTCATGGAAAAAGTTCTCGACAAATAAGCTAACAGATGATCTGTCCCCAAAAAAAAAAAAAAAAAAAGCTAACAGAGGATCCGTCCAAAAAAAAAAAAAAGCTAACAGATGGTTTTGCTGTGGTTAAGAACTAAAACCTCTCTTACCTGCATCTAATTGTAAATTTTGCATTAGTTAACTAGTTACTCATGATGACAATCTCTAGTTTTATTGTGCAGCTCCAATTGAGGCCATACACAAAAGTGATTGATGAGAGGTTGGGTAGGATCAACTCATTCCCATGTTTCTGCATATCTATTCTTTAAAGTTTGTCGTGGTACTGTTCATCTGCCGTTAGATGAATAGTAATCATAACTTTTTGAAAAATAATTCTTATATATTAAGAGTTCATGTGGGGCATATAATAATAAAAAAAAAATAGCTGAGATCCATAGTAACAAAATTATTATAGTTGTGAGATTCATCATAAAAATAATATGCATGAGACCTAACTTTTTTAAAAAGGCATGAGACTTATCATTTGTTTCTTGTATTTTTTATATGTGTAATACAATTAATTATATAATAAAATAAAAATTTAAACAATAAATTATAAAATAGAATGTTTTGTTATGTTATTGACCAATTGAATGTTTCGTTTAAATTAATTAACTTATTTCCTTCATTTTTATTATTATATAAAAATAATAACCCATGTGTGAAAAAGTTTGCTTATATTTAAAAATTGATGGAAGTATATAGTAAAATTTGTTACTTTTATTTTGAACATGCACAAGGCAATAAATTATTGAATAAATTTTTTTTGAAAAAACTTCTTTTGTAAAGTTTATAAAAATTTTACTATCCATAAAAATTTATAGAATAAATCTATATATTTGTAAAGTTTGTCAATGTTACTGTTTATCCATCTAAAATTTGTCATCGTTATTGTTTATGTACAGTTGAATGAACAGTGATTAAGATTTTTTTTAAAAAAATTCTTATATATTAAGAGTTCATGTGGGACCTATAACAAAAACTAGATATAGGAACTATATTAAAAAATAATAATTTGTAGTTGTGAGATTTATTATAAAAATAGTTTGTTTAAGACCTTAATTTTTTTTAAAGCTATGAGACTTATCATTTGTTCCTTGTACTTTGTATGTGTAGAAAACAGTTAATTTTATAATAAAATACAAATTTAAATAAAAAATTATCAAATAGAATGTTTTTGGTTTAAATTAATTAACTTATTCCCTCAATTTTTATTATCATATAAAATAATAATAACCATAAGACATTTTACTTAAATTTTTCACATGCAAAAGGCAATGAATTATAGAATAAAATGATTCTTTAATAAAATAATCTGCATGTATTTACCCATATTATGTATTTTTAATTTGTTACCTAATATAATAAATTTTAAACTAGAATAAGTTGACCTTTACATATTTAATAGGGAGAATGACAATTAAAGACCTTTTAAGAACATTAATTTCAATTATGGACTATAAAATTTTAAAATCTTAGTTAAGGATTATGGTCCTTAATTGTGATGAAAAAATGTAATTTGTGAGGCGGGATTCACTAACGCGATTTGGAAATTCACTAATCCAACTTGAGAAAATTACTAACGTATATTGTAAAAATATGAAACCCCACTTGAAAATAGAATGTTTAACAAAAAGTGCTACTTGAGAATTCACTAACTAGACTTAAAAATTTTTTTAACATATGTGAAAAAATGAAACCCTACTTGAGAATTAATTGTTTAATAAAAAGTGACTTGTCCAAATTGATGTTTTTTTATTAAACAATCGATTCTCAAGTAGAATTTCATGTTTTCACAATATACGTTACAAATTTTCTCAAGTTGGATTAGTAAATTTTCAAGTAAAAATAGTGAATTTCACTTCACAAACTATATTTTTTTTATCACAATTAAAGACCATAGTCCTTAACTGTAATTTTAAAATTTCATGGTTTGTAATTGAGATTAATATTCTTAGAAGGTCCTTAATTGTCATTCTCCCTATTTAATATCCATGGGCTAACAAAATTTAAAATAAAATATGATGTTAATTTTTTAAAGGGATAGTAAAATTTTTAATCTCTCAAGTTTAATTATTATTAATTTAGCTTTTTATATTTTTTTAAATTATTATGTTAATCTTTTAGATTGTGAAGCGTAAATTGACCTTTAAATTAATATGACGTATAAAATATATTAATGATTTGACATAAATTCTTTCTGGTCCTATTTATAAGTCATTTTTATCAATTTTATTAATATCAATAAAATAAAAATACAAAGAATAAAAGTATATGAAATTTCAAATATAACCCTCAAATAAAAAGTAAAAAGTAAATAAATAATATAATATTTTTTCTGTCTTTCTCTCTCTTACTTTTCAAAAGGTAATTTAAAAATTTTAATTTAAAATAAAACAATCCCATCAACCAATGACTTATAAAAAAGATCAGATTATACTTCTAAAATATAACTAATATATAAGACCGAAGGAGTACATATAACTATATGATAACATATTGACCTTAAAGTCAGTTTGATTTTATCATTAATTTATGTAACTATTAACACAATATTTTTTTATCTATATCAATAAATTTTAACAATACATTATACCTCCATTTTAAATAACAAAATCTAGAATATTTCACCTTGTGCAATGGGTGGGAAAATTAAAAATTAAACAATATCTTAATTATATAAGTTTTTTCATTTCATTATCATCATTACTTATTTGTAACTACCCATACAATTCTATTTCACACTTTCTTGGAACTATTATTTTTTGTAAAATTATCAAATTAACATTTACTCTTAATTTAACTTCTATTAATTTTTATGATTTGTTTGGATCAAAGAGAATGGTTAGAAGGTGGGATTTTAATGAATTCAATTTTAGAAAAAGGAGAATTGTGGCTATAAAGTTTTAGTTGATTTTCTTTATTTCATCTCTTACGTCTCTAAAAAGATTTTATAACATACTTGTTCATTTTTTAAAAAATTGAAGTCATTAAAATATCTTATTTTCTTTTTTTAATTCTCTTTAAAAAATGGGAGTTAATATTCCCGTGCTTCAACAAGGCATAAAATCTACTTTTCTTAAGAAGTTGAGTAGGATTCTTTAGGGATGACATGACCCCTCTTGAGTCTTTAAGGCGAGAGAGGGGGCCTTTGATCTAGGGTAATTTTTGTGACATTTGATCAGGTTACATCTTCCATGTAAACTTAGGTTTGGTTAAATGTATAGAAGGTTATATGATTGGTGATTCAGTTTATAACCAATATGTGCTTGAATAATTCTTTTAGAAATGATTTATGTACAAACTCTGTGTGTGTGTTACTTGTCCGCTTCACTATCTTGTACTTGTATACTTTTTAAATTATTGAGTTATCGAGACTTTGTCTCATTTGTGATTTATCATTTTTTGACAAAGGTTCTAAGGGCAATTTGTTAGGGAAGGTTCTTGAGGTGTAGATTTAGAATTTAGATAGTAATTATCTCATCCTTTGAACATGTTTATTGATAGGCATTTAATTTCTAATTCATACATCAATTTATAGAAAATTTGTTTAATGATGTGATAATAATATAAGCTAACACTCCTTTCGTTTAAAATATAAGGCATTTTTAACCATATCTCACCTCGAATAAAATAGTTACCTCCTTTCTAACTAATCCTATCTTTCCATATTTATCTCTATTAAATACCATACAATAAATTTTAAGTTATTATTAATGGGGGCACTTTTGGAACAAAACAATGATTATATCTCAAAAGAGTAAAAATACCTTATATTTTTTAATATCAAACTCTTCAAAAACTACCTTATATTTTTGAATGGAAGGAGTAAATGGTACACATTATTGGATGCTTTTTGCTTGGAAAGAAAAATTATTTCAAGGTTACCAAAATTATTTGCAAAAAATTATCAAAACAATTTTTTTTTAAAAAAAGGAAGATATTTTGTTTCTTGTTCATTACTCCTCTAATCCTATTTATAGTCTACTTAAAACATATTTTATTGAAAATAAGGAAAACCTTAAAACTCATTAACTTTATATATAAATTTAATAATTTGTCAACTTTACTCTTATTAAATATACATACTTTAACAATATTTTTTCTCTCTCTAATATTTAATGGAGGTCAACTTGAAAAATTTGCAATGAAAATTTAATGAGATGACTTATAAATAGAACAAAAAAAAAAAAGCTCTCCATGCCTGATAAATATAACCATATGGAGTATCTTCTATACTTGTTATATGTTAGTTTTCTTATTATTTGATGTCTTATCAATTTTCATAATAAGAACATGAGAAAATGATAATAAAATTTCACCGAAATATATAAATGGCAATTAAATCTCTTGAAATATAATAATTTCTTTCAAGTCCCAAGGTACCTTTTTAACAATAATGATTTTGGATTAAATGTGTAAAGTCCCTCATGTTAATCTCGAACTTTACTTACACATACCATCACAGCACTAGTGTACAAAATCACAAAATCTTAAAAGTATTTTTGAAAATGTAGAATCCTAACTTTAAAAATACCCAAACATAAGTTCATATGTATACTGTGAGGGTTTTCAAATGTAAAAACACTACACCCTTGAAAAAGGGAAACAAACAATTGTTTTTTTAAGAAAGGCCATGTGTTGTGGCTTGTACCGCATGCGTTGTGACATGTGGTACAGAGCCACTAAGTTACGCTTTGTGACATGCACTACAGCATGGATACCATGCATAAAATGTGGCAATAACTTCTTTGCTTGGGCAGACCTACCAATACTAATCAATGAAGTAACTCTGAGGAATATATGATCCCTAACCATAAACTCCAAGGTCAATGCTACTTATCTGCATAACTCTTCTGGCAACTCTGGGTGATAAGAAGTTTTTGCCCAATCATTTGGATCTTCTTAGTAGTCTGTTCCATAGTATTAAGGCCTATTACATTTCTCTCACATAGCTCAACCTAGCATAAGGGGATCTACACTTTTGCCATGTAAACACCTCATATAGTGCCATTTGGATATTTGAGTGAAAACTGTTGTTATAAATGAACTTAGCCCAGTAAATGGATGTCCCAACTGCCTTTTAACTAGAGCCGGGAATTCGGGCGGGCCGGGCTTATTCGGGCTCGGCCCGAATAAGCTCGAACCCGAACAGGCCCGACTCCTCGAAAAGCCCGAATAGTCAAGCCCGGTCCGAATTCCTTCGGGCTTCGAGCGGCCCGAATACTCGAATTTAATTTTTAAAATTATTTTTAATTATTTTTTTACTTTGAAATTAATTATTTTATTTTATAAAAATATAAAATATATTTTTTTAATACTTAAATGATGTCTAGGACTCAAATATATGGTATTTTAGTATAAAATGATCTAAAATTTAAAGAATTAATTAATATTTATTATATTATATATATTTTTTAAAAATATAATTTTTTTATTCGGGTATTCGAGCCAAGCCCGAATCCGATCGAGCTTGGCCCAAATTTTTTTGGCCTATTCGGGCCGGCCCGAATAGGCCCAAACATAAAAAAAATACCTTTTTTTTAAGCTCAGCCCTAAAATTTTTCGGGCCAATTCGGGCTAGCCCGTCGGGCATGGCCCGAATTACCGGCTTTACTTTTAACTCCATGGCATATGCTTGAAGCATATCCTAAAGAGTTTGCATTGTACGCTTAGTTTGCTCATCAATCTTGGGGGTGGTAAGAAGTACTAAACTTCAATTTAGTACCTATAGCCTTCTGCAGCGCACCTAGAATCTTGAAGTAAACCAAGAATCCTAATCTAAAATGAAATCCTTAGGCACACAATGTAGCCTTACTATCTCTTTTTGTATACCTTTGCATATTTCCCTACATCATACGTGGTTTTCACAAGTAAAATGTGCACTAACTTTGTCAAACAATATACGATTACCCACGCAGAATCATATCCAAACTGAGTCCTCATAAACCTAGACATGAAGTTTATGGATATATTATCCCACTTTTCACTAAGAAATCTCTAAAGGCTGAAGCATCCTAGCTAGTTTTTAGTGCTCAGTTTTAACTTTCTGACACATGAGACATCGGCTCATAAACCTAGTAACATCTCACTTCATACCTTGCCACCACTAGTGCTTCTTCATGTCATGATACATCTTAGTAACTTTAGGATGCATTGCATACTTGCTTTGATGAGCTTCTTGTAGTATTTTTTTCTTGATTTCCTCATTTGCAAGCACACAATTCTATCTCGATAGAAGATGAACCCATCATTACTACACTAGAAGAGAGTGGTACTACCCTTCTCAATATCCTCTTGGACACTTAGTAAGAACTTGTTTTTCAATTGGGCTTCCCTTATTTCTTGCCAAAATTCACTAAAAATCATAGTAGAATGAACAACATTCAATGAATAATCTGAAGCCTCAAGCTATACCTCTAGAAAAGACAACATCAATTGGTGCTCCTTAGCCATCAAACTAGTTACATGCAATGATTTCTAACTCAAAACATTCGCTACCACATTAGCTTTTGGGATAATACTTAAATTCAAACTTATAAACTTTTAAAAACTCCATCCACCACCTCTATTGCATATTAAGCTCTTTCTAATCTATAAGATATCTCAAGCTCTTATGGTCACTATGCACATTAAACTCTATATTATAAAGATAATGTTGCCAAATTTTAAAAGCAAACACCATCACCACTAGCTCAACATCATGCATCAGGTAGTTTTCCTAATAAGGCCTCAATTTCCTAAATGCATATGTGATCACTCAATCTTCTTGCATCAAAATGCACCTTAAACTTTTTAAAGAGGCATTAGTGTAAACTTTATAAGGCATCAACACTAGTGTCGAGATCAAATTCTCTTTTAATTTCATAAAGACGAATTCACACTTATTGTCGTACTCGAAAAATGCAATGCGGACGGCGTGAGAGCAAAGGTTTCGGCCTTTGGGAAGAAGATCGAAGAAATGGGAGTTGCTACCAAAATTTTGTGAAAATTTTGGGATACCGTTTAATGGTGGATAAGGATCGTTTGTGAATTCAGAGAATAAGTTCGGGAGTCGATTGAGTGTGGGAAAGGTATTAGGCACCTCACAACACCCATTCATAAGAACGATTACTTAAAGTTTGTTGTGCTATATAAATATGATGTTAAAATTATTTTAATTATCCCTTTTTTATTCATGTGTTTGATATAAAAATGATAAGATTTAAATGAGAAATATTTATTTATTTATGAGGGGGGACTTGACTCAGAATCTAACTCTGAGGCCTACGTACCCTGTGATGGGGATCAAAGTCCACGTAATTCGAGCTTGGTAATTGTTGGTGAAAATATTTTGAAGAGAAATTAATTAGAAATAATTCACCATTTTGTAAATAAAATAATTTCTAAAAATTTTGATGTGTGTATTTTAAATTGCAAAAAGTGATTTAATTTCAATCATTTTCTCAATTTTTAAATTTTTAGAATAAGAAAAAGGTAAAGGGTTTAAAAATTATTTTTATTTTTTATTTTTTATATTTTATGATCGAGAATTTAACTGTTATATTTGTAGAGCCTTATTGGCTCATACGGTAATACAATTATTCTTTATATCTATGGAGAATCCAAACTCTCGCATGATAAAAGAGTTTAACAACTTAGTTTATTTACTTAAATTTTTAAATTATTATTATTTTTTTAGTGCATTCATATATACTTCTTTTTTTTTTAAAGACTCTTAATCATCATACCTGCAAAGCCTTATTGACTTTTATGGTAATACAATTATCCTAAATATCTACAGAGATTCAAAATCCTCACACCATAAAAGATTAAATATTATATATTTTAAAAATATTTTAATACGTAATTATATAATTTGCATTTTTAAATATAAAAATCTTAATCATTATACCTATGAAGTCTTATTGACTTTCACGATAAGATGATTATTCTAGAGGTCTATGGATATTCAAAAATCTCACATGACCAAAAGATTTAATGCATTAATTTAATTAATTAATTTTATTATAAAAAACATTTATAATTTATTTACAAAATTTATTTATTTATTTATTTTGTAAGTTAATGACCACGACATTTGCGAGGACTTATTATCCTTCACAATGAGGCGATTAAGCTGAATATCTACGGAGATTTTTTAAATCTCTCACGATACCACTCAAATGTTTTAATTGATTATATTTGTGAAATAATAAGAACAAACTCCTTCATTTAACCAAACATTTAAAATCTCCATACGAAAATGATGTCATGTAAAATTGAAAATATCTTCAAGAATTAATCAATTATTATTAAATGAAAATTAAACACAAAATAATGTATGACTTTGAGAAATAAATAAACAGAAATTAAATTTAGGTTGATTAATACTCTTTCATGCTAGAAGACAAATTTGAATCTTCTTATCACTTAGCTCAATAATAAAATCTTTGTTCAAAATGTTATAATCAAAAAGCATCATGCGAAAGTATTATAACTAAATTAACCTCATTTGTAAAAGCATATAAACACATGTTAGAGCATATTTAAGGTATGTAACATTATTTAGAGAAAGTAAACACAATGATACAAAGCTACTTTCTCTTCAAATATTTTTTTTAAATATTCCTAATCCATACTTGAACTCTCAAAACTTCCATATTTCCTTATTTCAAATATGAGTAGTTATTATTAAGGGTTCCTTTCATGAGAAAAATTTACACACATATTTGTTGTAAGAATTTAGAACCAATGAAGCAATGTTGCAAGAATTTAGAATCGATGAAGCAAAAACAAGTATGGTGTACTCGCATCAGCTCTAGTTTCGTCTTAGTGTCAGCTCTTGTTTCGTCTCAGTGCATGCAAGAATTTACGTGTCCTTCATCTGATAAGCCACCGCCGGTGCATGCTCTATTTCTGCATTTGTTGTGTGCTTTTTCTTTTTAGCGTTAGCTTCTGGTTTCGTTTTAGTCTCTTCCCCTCTTAGCTCTCTCTCCTTCTTGTCTCAGCTCTCTCTCTCCATTTTCTCCTGTTTTTCTAGCCAAAACAGCTCCTCCGTTTGTGTCCCTTTCGTCCGTTTGATGCTCTTCTTTCCACCTTCTTCTCGGTATATTACTCTCGTCTGTCCCCCTTACTCTCATGCTCTGTTTTTTCTTTCATTTTTCTCATCCATCCTCGGTCTCTCCTTCCTCTATTTTTCCTCATCCCGATGCTCTGTTTTTGCTTCCTTTTCTGTCTCCTCTCGGACTCACTCCTTGCTCTCGTTTTTCTCCTTTGTCTATGTCTATTTTTTTCCTTTTATTTTCTCTTTTCACTTCCTCAGTCACTCTCACTCTTTCGGTCTCTCTTTTCTATATTACTTCCTCCCTCTGTACACTCTCCTTTTTCCCGGTCTCTGTTTCTCTTCTTCCTTTTCTGTTTTTCTCTTCTCTTCCTTCCTCTTTCTCTTTCCTCTGTGCTTGCATTTTTAAAGGGGAAGCCTCATGCATGCATATGCGTGTGTCTCTTTTCTGTTATTTCACTCACGTGTTTGACTTCGTTTTCATATGCCATCTCCTCTGTGATCACAGCTTGCTTTCAGGGTCTTCTCTGCATTCTCCTTTCTTGCCTTCTGCTGTGCGTGTGTTTTTAGTTCTCTTTTCTGCCTTTTTCTGCATTTTTGGCTCTCTTTTCTGCCTGTTTTGTGTGTGCTATTTCTGCTCCTTTTTCTTTGCGTGTGTCTGGCAATTTGCTTCTTTTCTCATTTCCTCTCTCCAGCTCATGCAACATGCACATTTTGCTCTTCTTCTTTTTTTTATTAACTTCAAGAATTAGATTAAGAGGACGAAGAAAGAAAGAAAACTAATTTTGAATTAAACTAGAATATTTCTCTCTCTTTTTTTGAAAAATAACAAGATTTAAGGAAAAAAATAAAGAAAATTAACTCTCAAAAGTTGACGCTCTAATATTTTTGAATGATTGGAATAATTTAGAGAGAGATTTTAAATGATTTAAACAAGATTTTTTTTATTTTGTTAAAATATAATCCTAAAAAGGATTAAATTTTATTTTTGTATTTTTATATCTTTTTGGTTATTTATTTTTATTTTTGTTAAATTTAGAAAATGCCCGGACAAAATACGGTGTTCACAGTTACCCCTTTTTACTTGTTTCTTATGTAAGTATATGAAAAAGTGTGTTTTTAAATTCTTACATAAGTGACAAGTAAAGATAGAACATGTACTTTGGTCGGCCATACAATACCTATGAAAAGACTTAATTGCCCCTGACATGACAAGATATGATTAATGCAAGACTATTACATAAAAAACACAAATGATATGATTTTTTTTAGCAATGTGATGAGGTGATGTGATACAAATGAAAATGATCAATTGACAAAAATCCAAACACATTGCAAGACTATTGGATAACAAAACACAGTAAAATATTTTTTTGTGTTTTAGCAGTGTGATGCAAATAACCAAACAACATAAAAGAATGCAAGACTATTGGATAACAAACATAATAGAATGATTTTTTTTTTTTGTTTTCGGCAATGTGATGCAAATGGAAAAGTCCAAATAAAAATATAGAAAGATGTTGCAAACAATTGACGATGACCTAAACAAAATATATGTTGATCAAATGCCCCCTTTCATTAGATTTCTAAGTGAGAATTTTATGAGATAATATTCTTCTCTTAGAAATGAATGAAGAAAGAAACATGTATCTTGTTGGGAGGCACAAGACTTTTACGAAAACCTAGATCCTTTGATTGATGGGCACCTATCTTTACAAGGCTGCAAGAAAATAGGAAGTGCCTACCCATATAGGGCTTTTAGTTAGTACCTGTCTTTACAAGGCTTTAAATGGTAAAGAAGGACCTACCTAAGTAGGGCTTTTGGTAAGTGCCTATCTTTACAGGGCTTTGAATGGTAAGGAAGTGCCTACCCATGTAAGGCTTTCGGTGGGTGCCTGTCTTTACAGGGCTTTGAACGGTGAGGAAGTGCCTACCCATATAGGGCCTTTAGTAGGTGCCTGTCTTTACAGGGCTTTGAACGGTAAGGAAGTGCTTACCTATATAGGGCTTTTGGTGAGTGCCTGTCTTTACAAGGCTTTGAATGGTGAGGAAGTGCCTAGCCATGTAAGGCTTTTGGTGAGTGCCTGTCTTTACAGAGCGTTGAAGGGTAAGGAAGTGCCTACCCATGTAGGGCTTTTGGTGAGTGCCTGTCTTTATAGGGCTTTGAACAGTAAGGAAGTGCCTACCCATATAGGGCTTTTAGTGGGTGCCTGTCTTTACAGGGCTTTGAACGGTCAGGCAGTGCCTACCTATGTAGGGCTTTTGGTGGGTGCCTGTCTTTACAGGGCTTTGAACGGTGAGAAAATGCCTACCTATATAGGGCTTTTAGTGAGTGCCAGTCTTTATAGGGCTGTGAACGGTAAGGAAGTGCCTACCCACGTACACGAAAGCACAAGAAAAAAACAGAAGGAGAGAAAAGCATGCACGTTACAGCAAAAGCAGAGAGCAGAGGGAAATAAAGTTAGATACGTGAGTGAGCAAGAGGGAGACAAATGCATGCATAAAGCTTGGTCTCTCTGAAAATGTAGACGAAGAGGAAAAGAGCAGACTTTCTGCCATACATAAAAAAATAGAGAGAACCGAGAAGGGACGAGGACAACAAACAAAAAAAAGCCACGAGGAGGATCCAAAGTCATAGACTCGCACAAGCAGAGAAAATGGATAAAGGGACAGCATCCTGAGATCCTTTTGGTAGTTGAGAGAGAAGAGAGGAGGAGCAAGGATGAACATAAAAAAAAGGGAAGAAAAATAGAGTATAGAGACCGCACGCACATAGGTAGAGAAAGGAGGGGAGTTTGTACATAGAAGAAGTGACTGAGAGAGTGGGAATGAAGGAGAGGAAGATGGAGAATAAGTTAGAGAAAGAAGAGAGGCTAATGGGAGAGAGAGCAGCGGCAGAAATAGAAGAAGAAAAAAGAACAAAGCACAGTGGCACCACTCAAACTGGACGGAAATAAAGGGAGGACCTATCACTTTCTTCAGACGCTGTTAGAGGGTCTGAACAGAGACCGAGGACGAGAGAAAAGCTTTGAGTAGGAGAGTCAAAATAGAAATAAAAAAAAAGAAGGAAAGACAGAGAGAAAGAGAGTGACAGAGATGAAGAGAGGATGAAAAAAAAGAGGAGAGGAGTTTAAGGAATGGGATGGGAACCAAATCTGTTCTTTTTCATAGGCTACAGAACAGATAAATAGATTAAGAAAGAGAGCACTAAATATGACATTGGCTGTGCCTGCACTTCCCTTTACGTTCGTCTTATACTTTCTCGCTATTATAAGTTACAAATCTCTTGTATTGAAGAAAGAGTTGAAGAAGCTGATACATCTTATTTTGCACGCCATTGCAATAGCACTTGTAATCATTGGAATCTATTGTGCCTTCAAGTACCATAATGAAAGTGGGATTTGCCAACCTCCAGCTTGCATTCCTGGCTTAGAATTGTTGTCATTACCCTTTATTGCATTCAGCCCGAGATAACGAACAAGGAGCAAGGACAGAGGATACTGAACGATTGAAGATTCAAAGAGAGAAGCAACAACTGATTTAGCACTCAAAGAAGCTAGGTTACACATACAACAGGGTGAAGATGAAAGGTGATGAAGCGGAGAGTAATGGCTCAGTTTCAAATGGGTAACGATTTCTCTTTGTTCATTTTTCAAAGCTTAATTTGTGCAATTAATAGAGTAACTAGGGAATTTTAAAATTTGTATAGATTACATGGTTAATTTGTGTGGCATTGTACTGAAGTGTGCTTTTTTTTTTTGGATTCTTTTCCTTTTGCATATTTTAAACTGTCATTGAAATTATTCTTGACCGTGAGCTTTACAAGTACTTGTTGGTTGTAAAATTCTTAATAATGTATAACATTTAAATCTATTTATAGTGCGAGATTTCAAGAATCCCTACAAGCATTTAAATTTAAAATGATCCTATGTCATGAAAATCAGTAAGATTTCATAGGTATGAGGGTCAATCTTGTAGGTGTTTATACGGGTTCTAAAGGCTCATTATTAAAATTAATTTTCTTTTTTTATAATAAATATTTAAGTCTCATGTGAGATTTCAAAAATTTTATAGAGAATTAAATTACTTGCTTTATTGTGTAGGATAATAAATCCTCACAGATATCACAATTCTCAAATTTATATGAATGATGTAAAAAATAATAACCATTTTTATACTATTAATTAATTAAATTAATAAATATAAATTATCATTATATTGTTTAATTAGATCTTTTAGTCATATGAGATTTTTGAATGTCTATAGACCTCTAGAATAATCATCTTACCGTGAAAGTCAATAAGACTTCGTAGGTATAGTGATTAAGATTTCTATGTTTAAAAATGAAAATTGTATAATTATGCATTAAAATACATAATATTTAATCCTTTATGGTGTGGGGATTTTGAATCTTCATAAATATTTAGGATAATCTTATTACTGTAAAAGTCAATAAGGCTTTACAAATATGATGATTAAGAGTCTTTTAAAAAAAAGTATATATGTATGAATGCACTAATAAAATAATGATATTATTAATATTTAAAAATTTAAGTAAATAAACTAAGTTGTTAAACCCTTTTATCGTGTGAGAGTTTAGATCCTCCACAGATATAAAGAATAATTGTATTACCGTATGAGCCAATAACGCCCTGCAGGTGTAGAAGTTAAATTCTCGATCATAAAATATAAAAAAGTAATTCTTAAACTCTTTTCTTTTCTTTATTCCAAAAATTTAAAAATAGAGGAAAAAATTGAAATTAAATCACTTTTTGCAATTTAAAACACGCATATCAAAATTTTAGAAATTGTTTTATTTACAAAATGGTGAATTATTTTTAATTAATTTCTCTTGAAAAAAATATTTTCACCAACAAACTTTTAAGCCCGAACTACGTGGACTTTGATCCTCATCACAGGGTACGTAGGCCTCATAGTTAGATTCTAAGTCAAGTCCTTCCCGTAAATAAATAAATATTTCTCACTTAATTCTTATCATTTTTATGTCAAACACATGAATATACAAAGAATAATTAAAATAATTTTAAAATCATATTAACATAGCACAACAAACTTTAGGTAACCGTTCTCACGAACGGGTGTTGTGGGGTGCCTAACACCTTCCCCACACTCAACCAACTCCTGAACCTATTGTCTGATTTCACTGACCATCCTTATCTACCTTTAAATGATTTCCTAAGATTTTCCTCAAAATCTTGGTGGCAATTCTCATTTCTTTGGTCTTCCTTCCGAAGGCTGAAACCTCTACTCTCATGCCGTCCACGTCGCATTTTCGGGTGCGACAGTTGGCGACTCCACTGGGGACGTTAGAGAGTCAAGCCTATATAAGTTTGTTGTGCTTAAAATATAATATAGTTTTTCTTTTTTATTATCATTATCCTTTTTAATTTTTGTGTGCTTTTCCCCCTTCTTTTCCTCTTTTCTCTCTCTTTTCGCTTTTCATAACATGTCTTAGGATAAATAACATGCAGAATAAATCCTAGGATAGAAGACTTTTATCTGCACATATAATTGCCTTTTTGTTTGATCTGATTAACAGTTGAGGGTTGCGTAGCATATAGGAATAAGGTAACATGCTTGCATGTTCTTATCACACACTGTACACTTACATAATTCAACACACACATTTTGGGCCCTATACCCGGGTCTATGAATATCATAGGTTAGTGGAGGTTATTAATGGTTTCCCTGAAGAGTTTTTGAACTCTTAGAGGTTACTATGAATGCCTCAACCAAGCTGTTACTTACTTAGTAAATTCGGTCCCTGAAGAGCTTATGTTCTCAAAGGGTTAAAATTACTAAGTAAGGTCTTCACTGTGTGGTGAGGGCATCTTGGGAACCTTCTATCTTTTAAGACTATAAATCTACCCTGGAGCTACACGTTTTAGATGAAAACTAGTAGCCAACCATTTTAGCTCATACCTGATGATTATAAAGATAAACAGACTTAAGCTTCCTAAATAGGACACAAAGTGAGAGCATGTTTTATTGCATCATTATCATCATCATGATAGATCATTTGTACATGCTACCTTATGCTAGTGCAGGTATTGAATGTCATTACACTAATCAATGTTAATGTGTCACAAGGATGGTGCTAGCATTAAATAACTAAGCTTTGCCCATGGGTCTTTGACCCCAATGACTATAAATTCATTTGATAACATTGAAGAGTTGATGCATTTTGTCAGCTAACTCTTGTGAAACAACTTTTTTTGTTGTAGGGTAAAATGACACATTTCATTTTGAAAGTGAAACATTAGCCATGTATTAGTTTTGACTGTTCATAGGCTAATTGTTAATTCTTTCCTCCTATAGTGCAATAAGCACCTAGAGGAGATTGGAAATTTCTCATTTACCCGAATGACAAATTAAGCTTTGTTTAACAAAAATTAGTTGACTTTTATGCATAAATGACTGAAAACCAACTATCCTTAATCTTTTTTCTTTCCTTAAAAAAAACAATAACAAGTTATAATGCTATTACTTTCATGACTTTAATCATATAGGGATTTTGGTCCCTTGTAGGTTAATAGTTATTTTCATTTCCCTATAATGCAATAAGCATATGGAGGAAAGGAAATTTTGTTTGGCATAACTGAGATAGCCTTGTAATTACTTAAGAGAATGCATAAAATTATGACATTTTTAATACCTAAACCCTTTTATAGGCATCGCTGAAGCATCTTGTGCTTTCTTTAGCATCAAGGTTTAAGGCTCAAACAAGCATCAATTGTGACACTTGCTTAAGACAACAAGCAAAAATTATATTAAAAAAATTCTCCCAATTCGATCACAAACCTTACATTTCTGAGTAAGATTCAAAATTCTTTCAAATTGGTCCCCTACACCAACACAAAGTTATAAATAAATAAATTTTTTTTATATACATCTTCCCATCCCTACCCCCTACTTGATTCCACAATAATCATCCATTAGAGTAAGGCTATATATAGCAAACAAATGCATTTGCATCTATTCATTTTCATATCATATGTCATGATAAAAGACTTTGAAATTTTTAACATATTGAATTTTTTTTTTTGGTCCTTTACATGGGAAGGTCAAGGTCCCCCACCTTACTTGCCACAATGCCAGTTATTTTCTCACCCCTTGCCTGCTGTCATTATCTCATCCATTCTAAGCACACCAACATTTCACAATATACTTTCATACCCTTACCTTGACCACAAAAAATGATATGGTAGATGTGGATGCTAACATTCACTTAGGGTGTATATTTTTTTTGATCAAGTTATGAGGATTAAAAAATAAAGAGAGGGGATAGAGGAATCAAGCCCAAATATCACATTTATCAATAAGACCATTCACTATTGAAAAGAGAATTCAAAGATATTGTTTCTAACATATCTTATCTTTATGTCTGTATGGTCAAACTCTATCACTGGTAACGATCTTGTTTAATTTTGTCAATGTTGTAATCATACTTTTTCATTTGACACCCTATTTGCTTGTTCTACCCCTTGATCATAAAACTTTTCTTATCCTATACATTATTCCTTTAATGTTTGGTATTCCCAATGAAAAAAACAAACCACAATGGATAGGGAAAAGATCAACTTGAAGAAAAATGCCCTTAATTCATGAAAATATAAAGCAAAGTGAATGAATTGAAAAAAAAACAAAGAGAAAAAGAAATTAAGATAAAAAGAGACTGATTATAGAGATAAGATAACATGCTCATTAGCAAGTTAAGTCAAAGATATGAGGCATTTTCTTTTCTTTTCCTAAATCTTGAAGAAATTTCCCTTACTTACCCATATTAAGCTAGGAGTAGTGTTTCTTTCATCCACCTATTTACAAATACCACCGGGATTGGGTACTCAAACATATGTTTATACTGAATTTTCAAATTTCAAGAGAGGATTAAGACCTTCTTTCACCCAATTGAAACTTTTTTGTTTAACCCTCCAGATTTATCCATTCAAATAATTTCTTTCCATTTTCAAGCTCATGAAAGCAAAGCTTAAGAGATAAGAATAAATAAAAAAAGCAAAAAAAAAAGGAAAAGAGCATTCCTATTGCTGGAAAAAAAAAAGATTATCCCTCTATTAGCATTAACTCATTGAATGGGACATAAAGAGGAAAATTGAAAAGGGAAGGAAGGAAAACAAAAGAAGAAGAAAAAGAAAAAGAAAATAAATTTTTCTTCCTTTCCCAATGATAACTCCATAGAAATGCTAAGTCTTGCAAGATCACATGTCGAAAAAAATTCCATTGTGATTTTGCACCTATGTTTAGACCATCACATCCTTTTCATCCTCAACCCGCAATTTTATCCTATTCTACTATATCACAATCCCTAAATATCCTCTCTTGTTAGGTGAATTTTAGTATAATTTTATGTTAGAGTAGAAGAAGAAAAGGTTGAAGGAAGAATTTACATAAGGGCACAGAATTTTTGAACCAAATATCCTTTTATTTTATAAGCCAATTTACCCAAGCCACATTACAAACCCTATAAGTCCTCATTGAGATTTGACTTGTTTGAATATAATTGGGGTAGTTTTCTTATTGGAGATCATTTCAAGATGCAGATTATTGAAATTGGGGCAAGCTTATAGCTCAACATAAGATCTTTTACTCAAAAATTGTGTCATTTTCAAAGGGACATACAAAATAAAGAAGGGACCCCCCTTTTAATTTCCATACTCATTCCCTTCCATCTTTATACTATCTAAAGACATATCATATAAAATTTGAGAAGTTCTTAATATTACCATTCCATCATTTGCCACTTCATACTTTGGCTTATCCATGTGATGCCTATTCTTCATACATTTCTTGCACCCAAATGGAGACATCTCTAAACATTCCCAACATTCCATTGATTGGCCACTCCATTTCATTTTCAGACACGACTATTTGTTTATAATGATTGTTTACATTGACATTGTTAAGTAAAAATTAGTGCCAATTTCACTTATTGGCTGTACAAGCATTGATGATAAAGATAGACAAGATGAAACATCCATGTCTAACAAGAATTTCCTATGGGCAAACAAATTGTCTTGAAAATTCTCAATCTAGAAGGAATAAACAGTTTTAAATATCTGAAAGTGTGACTCCTTCGTGTCCAATTCTTGTGGCAAAAGTTGTTAAGTTATTGTTTTATTGGGGAGACCAACAACTTTCTTGTTGTAAATGACCAAGAGAACCCTAGCATTTTGCTAATTTCAAGTTTTGTTCCCCTCTCATATCAAAATCCTGCAAATAAAAAGAAATACATTTTACAATTTTAAATGCATTGAGCATTCCATATCTTCACATGAATTGAAAAAAAATTACATCTTTCACATCAAAATTGCCACAATTTAAATTGGGGGCAAAAAAAAAAGAATTGAACTTTTGATATAAAAAAAATCATGCGTTGTGCATTATCCATCCATTATATGCTCAACACAAAAATTTGCCTCCATTTAGATTGGGGCAAATAAAAAGAAAAATTATGCATTATGCATTATCCAACCATTGCATACTTTACATAAAAATTATCACAATTTAGATTGGGGAAAATCAAAAGCAATTCATTCACTCTTCCATATCACTTATGGCATACATTGCATCAAATTTGCCATAATTTAAATTGAGGATAGAAAAAAAAATTGAACTTTTGATCAAAAAAATCATGCATTATACATTATCCATCCATTACATGCTCAACACAAAAATTTTCCTCCATTTATGTTGGGGCAAATAAAAAAAATCACGCATTTCACATTACCCTATTGCATGCGTTGCCACAAAAAGTGCGCCTATTGGATTGGGGCAAAACAAAAATTTATAGAACCCAAGGAAGTAAGACAAGACATAACAAACCTCACTTGTGAGTTTCTCATATTTTCCATGTAAAATGAAACCTATTCTCACGCCCTTAAAGCCCAGCACCGACTAACACAATTCTTCAAAGCCCTATAAAAACAGGCACTTACCAAAAGCCCTACATGGCTAGGCACTTCCTTACCATTCAAAGCCTTATAAAGACAGGCACTCACCAAAAGCCTTACATGGTTAGACACTTCCTTACTGTTCAAAGCCCTGTAAAGATAGGCACTCACCAAAAGCCCTACATGGCTATACACTTCCATACCATTTAAAGCCCTGTAAAGACAGGCACTCACCAAAAGCCCTACATGGCTAGGCACTTCCATATCGTTCAAAGCCCTGTAAAGACAGGCACTCACCAAAAGCCCTAAATGGCTAGGCACTTCCTTACCGTTCAAAGCCCTGTAAAGACAGGCACTCACCAAAAGCCCTACATAGCTAGGCACTTCCTTATCTTTCAAAGCCCTGTAAAGACAGGCACTCACCAAAAGCCCTACATGGTTAGGCACTTCCTTACCATTCAAAGCCCTGTAAAGACAGGCACTCACCAAAAGCCCTACATGGTTAGGCACTTCCTTACCGTTCAAAGCCCTGTAAAGACAGGCACACGCCAAAAGCCCTATATGGGTAGGCACTTTCTTACCGTTCAAAGCCCTGTAAAGACAAGCATTTACCGAAAGCCCTATATGGGCAGGCACATCGTTACCGCTCACACTCCTGTAAAGACAGGCACCCACCAAAAGACCTACTTAGGTAGGGACTTCCTTACCGCTTAAAGCCTTGTAAAGACAGGCAGTCATTAAAAGCCCTGCTGGGGTAGGCACTTCCTTACCATTTAAAGCCCTATAAAGACAAGCACCGATCAAAAGACCTACTTGAGTAGGCACTTCCTTACCGTTCAAAGCCCCGTAAAGACAGGCACTCACCAAAAGCCTTACATGGTTAGGCACTTCCTTATCGTTTAAAGCCTTGTAAAGACAGGCACACACCAAAAGCCTTACATGGTTAAGTACTTCCTTACCGTTCAAAGCCCCGTAAAGACAGGCACTTACCGAAAGCCCTACATGGGTAGGCATTTCGTTTCGCTCAAAACCTGATAAAGACAGGCACCCATCAAAAGACCTACTTGGGTGGGCACTTCCTTTCCATTGAAATCCCTGTAAAGAAAGGCACTCACTAAAAGCTCTACATGGTTAGGCACTTCCTTACTGTTCAAAGCCCTATAAAGACAGGCACTCACCAAAGCCCGGCATGGCTAGGCACTTTCTTACCGTTCAAAGGCCTTTAAAGACAGGCACTGACCAAAAGCCCTATATGCTTAGGCACTTCTTTACCGTTTAAAGCCGTGTAAAGACAAGTACTCACCAAAAGCCCTACATGGTTAGGCAATTCCTTACCCTTCAATGCCCTGTAAAGACAGGCACTCACCAAAAGCCCTACATGGTTAGACACTTCCTTACACTTCAAAGCCCTGTAAAGACAGGCACTCACCAAAAGCCCTACATGGTTAGGCACTTCCTTACCATTTAAAGGTCTGTAAAGACAAGTACTTACCAAAAGCCTTACATGGTTAGGCGCTTTTATACCGTTTAATATTACACAACTGCCCTTCAGTAAATAAACTCTACCTAGGGAGTGTTTGGATTGGTTAGGAGGAGGGGAGGGAAAATTTTTAAAATTTCCCCTCCCCTCCCCTCCAAATTGGAGGGGAGCTCCCTTCCCCCTCCTCCCCCTCCCCTTCCCTGCCCTCCTCTCCCTTCACCTCCCCTTGAACCAAACAGGCCCCTAGTTGCAGCATCATCGTCTTTATTCTTTCACGCTTGGTTCACTAGGATGTCGCCTCTTTGATTCCTTATCGCATCTTTGTTCAATCATGGCTGTTACCTCACTTGCCCCTTTTCTTTTTGCTTCGAGACAACCATTCCAGAGTCTAAGCAGCAAAATTTTTGGCTCCTAAAATCTCCATTAATTTATTGTCCAATATGACTTTTTTTCGAAGATCTTCGAGTACCTTCCTCAAAAGCATTATGAAGCTATGGAAATTCAGATTATCCATGAAGGTGCTTCGATTCGATGCTTCTTTGACAGTTTTTGTAGTCGTGATTTCTTTGATTAAACTCACGAGGTAATATTTGCAAATTTTATTTCATTTTTAATTTTTTAATCTTTTCTATCTTTTTTCCTCTGAATTTGTTGATGAAAAAATTATTTGCAATTTATAATTGTTTAGCTGGCCCATTAGAATCCTTGATTTTTAGTGATTTTTTCAAGTCGTATCGTTTTACTATTATTATTACTGTCGTGAGGCCGATGACTTGTTAGACTTGGACAATCCAGTAAAGAAAACCTAAAAACCTAGTCTACCCAATGACATTAGATCGGGCTTCAAGCTGGTGGAATTCGGCCCGAAACTGAGTCCGGGTTGTTTACTAGGTCAAACTAGTTACCAAGTTAAAGGTCCTTACTGATTGCTGTGGTCTAGGATATATTTATTTTTGGAGCTTTTACGCACATAGTCCATATCATAAGATTAAATAAAAGAAATATATTATCTTTTCTTAAATTTTAAAAATGACATTTTTAATATTTAGTTGATATATAATTTACAAAACTGTCATTTTAAAATTACAACATTGCTTTTTATAAATACTAAAAGTGACTCAAAACATGAGAAATCAAGTGAATGAGAGAAACAACCGCAATCTACAGTATCAATGGAAGAAACAAGTAGATCAAACTCGAAGACAAAAAAAAGTAGAGCAGACATAGTGTAAACGTTGTTGTAATCCACTCTTAGTTTTGGCTTGATACTAAGAGTGGGTTACATATAAGTGAAAAATATAGCTTATGCTAAATTCCTAATTCATAGAAGTTAATGAGGAAAAGAAAATAATTTTTGCAGGATCATAAGGCGAGTATGTTTAAAAATGAGAACTGTTGCTGTGTATTTTTTAAAATGAGGGTGAATTGCAATTGAAAGGGAGGTGGAATTGATATTTCTGCAGCCTTTTAAAAGGTCTGCAATAGAGAATTGAGTTATTGAAATATGCTTGTTTTAACCAAATGTAGGCTTTGTGCACTGAGGTATAAAATGCATTGTTCATGATTTATGAATAATGTTTGCTATAAATTTTATATTATGAATTGATATGGCGATGATTCATGAAGGAGGATAGCAATCTTAGAGTACTCAATTGTTCTATCCAAAGTAAGTAGTGGACTTAAACTAAAATGAAATGTAAATGAAATCTTAATGAAGATTCAAATGACTTGAAGGTTTGCAATCAATAGAGAGAAGATGAGGGGAACCAGGTGTACTACATGAGTTGATGATTTAAATGTAGATAAGACTGCTAGTTTTAGTTCAAATGTTTAAGGCAATAGTCAGTCGGTTTTAAGAGTTTAAGGTTGAGATGGGTATGGATAAACATATTTTATCCTCTCATATTGTTAGTGGGTAATCTATTTTCACATCACTTTTGGGAAAATGACAATTAAATCCTAAAAGGACTAATTAAATCCAGTCAAGTCCCAAGTAATTGTAAAAGACTAATCAAATCCCAGAGTCCTTAAGTGGTATTTTTGATATAACAGGAAAAGACTAAAACACCCTTATTCAATTTATGACTTTAGCTCGTGGAATTGGCTTTCTCGTTCTCTTCTCTGCCTTAGTGAAAAACATTTTCGATTGATCGGAGGAAAGCTCTGTCTCTTCTTTGCCCTAACCATCACTAGCGATGTTTACCGCTTCTCATCTCTGTCTCTTCTCATCTTGTCATCTTCTCATCTTTGTACACCACTCTCTGTCTCTTCTCTGTCTACTCTTTACCATAATTACTCTGTAACTTTGGCTAGACACTGCTTCTTATCTTTGTTGTTTGTCGACGATCAGCTGGAGGTAAGCCTTCTTCCACCCTAATCATGTTTATTTTTTACGTGTGTTACTTCTCGGCTACTTGTGGTAGAAAATCTGTGAGGTTCAGCTTCTATAAGAAACCCATATTTTCTATTAGTTTATTAGGAACACACACACACACACACACAGAGCGCTCTCTAGGATAGTCATTATCTTCTTTACTAAACTAATAGTATGTCTTTGATTATGGCTATTGTTGAGGATGTTAGGGCCATAATCGGCTCCTCTGGTGACAATTTAGAAAACTGTGTAGTGTCCTTTGAGTAAACTATACTTAATGAATTGGAGAAATCGAAGCTCAAAAATTCCTCTGCTAAATTTGGTCAAAGTATACATAAGGAAAAAGAAAATGAGGCCTAAAAGGAGATTATGTGTGAGGTAGAAAAAGGATGCAGGGCATTTATTAAAGACAACTACTTTTGCCATGTAGTGCTTGAGTGGAGACAGAATGTTCAGGGTGGAGAGAGCCTGTACTCTTCAAATCTAGGAGTTGGATTCATTTTTTCTTTATTTATGCCTTCCTTTCTCCTCTGTTCAAGTAAAGGAAGCTTTAGTTCAGCTTCATGAATCATATTAGAGTTAGAGGTTCCGTTAAATTTGTTTCTCTAAATAATCATTTTAAATCCATTCAAAGGATTAATGTTGTTATTTGTTAAGTTTGTCAAAATTAATTATACACTGAGGAATTTTGATCCAAACTGATCTTTAACTATACCATCTACTTGCCTACTTAATATGAAAGGTGGAACTTTTGGTTAAGGTTCTACTGCAGTTAGATGCACATTTAGATTACATAATTCAACTTTTTGTCTTTCTTTCCTTTCCTTTGTTTTTTTTAGGTGTTAACAAACCATCTAGTATTTAGGTACCATCGAACAATCTATATTCAAGTTGGGTCGAGTTCCAATCAGGACGGACTTCTTCCAATATTGTTATTTTTTCCATCCACAAGACTTGGACTTGAGATTTTGCTTGAGGGTTATTGAGTCCCTTACCACTTAACCCAAATGCCATTGGTATAATTTAGCTTGATAAGAAGTCATTTTGCTTCAAAATTGGTTGTGTGATATATATTATTTATGTTTAGAGTAAAGATTACTATACTTTGAATTTTGTTTTAATCAAAAGTTGCTCTTTTTGTAATTACTTAGGTTTGTGTTTTAGATCGAAGAAGTCAACATTTGGCTTAAATTTGTTATATGAAAGGGATTGTCTAATTGTTTAAAATTTGCAAGTTTTGCTTTGACTAAATTATAGTCATTTGATTTTATTTTGTTGCTCAAAAGAATTGTTTGTCATGTTATTTCAAGTATATAAATGCTACATGTTGCTAGAAAGAATGACTATTGATTTCAATCTTCAAATTCTCTTGTTACCATAAACGTCATTAGTTTTATTTCAAACTAAATATGATGATTTCTTTTTCATTATGATGCGTTATCTTTAATATAATAACTCTTTTTTTTAGGTGTGTAGTTGAGATGTATGACTATTACCTAATTAGGGCAGAATGCCAAAGTCTTAGTCTTAAAAAATGAATAAATACAGTGGTATGTCTAAAATTTTTAATTAATTAGTTGTTTAATTGAATATTACATTGAGTATTGAATGTGATCTTTGTAGGTCATGAATCTAGTTGCAAAAGTGATGGTTAGTAAGCAACTTCGTGAAAGGTTGGTGCAGAGGTACATGTTTGATTCAGAATTTATGGCTAGTTGAAGGGATAAAAAGCTAAGATGGTCTGTTTCTGAGGATGCAAAGATGCTTATGCCTAATAAATTGGATATAACCTTGCAAACCGTGATTACCTCTTTTTGCCCATGCTTGTGTTCAATCATTGGTTTTGTTATTGTGCTAATATGAAGAATGAAAAATTTGTTATCCTTGATTTATTAGCTGAGAAGTTATATAAAGGGAAGAAGATGATGGTTGGATTTATGGTATAATTTATTAGTGCTTTTGCATAACTATTTTAAGTTACCTAAATTGTTAGACTAGAATGGTTATCTAACATTGGGAACTGTTTGTAGAGAAATATCATAATAGAGTTATTACAAGCATGTGACCCCCAAACATATGGAGATGATTTTCAAATGGAAATTATATTTGAAGAACTGTTTAAACAAAGTCATGTGTAAGTAACTATGGAAACAACCACCTTTTTATGTATTCATTTCAAATAAACATTTCACCTTACCTTAATTACTCATATTTGTATAGATGATTGTGAGATATATGTTATAAAGTATTGTATAGAATGGGATGATAGAAGAAGAAAAGGAGGACTCATAATGGAAAACTTTTCAAATGTATGTATATGTGATCCACAATTTTTCTATTTTTTTTCTTCCAATTATCAATGTCAAACTTAAAATTTTCTAATATTTTTTTTAGAAACAATTGAGACAGTTTAAAGTGGATGTGGTATGGTAGTTAATAAATCACACAAGAAATGAAGTGAGAAACAAAATTTTGTGCCTCTATTTCAACAGCTAACTAACTAAAGAAGGCAGAAAATAAGTCTAAATGAATTTTAATTATGTGTATATGATATAATTACAATATTTGATGGCTTGTACAACTGTCCTTTCCAATGTAATTGTGAACTCTATTGTTGATCTCTAATATTGAAATGTATTTGTAATGTTCAAACTTAAATTCTCAACTTCCCAACTTCCTTCCAAAGATTTTGTAACTTGTTTTCACAATTTTAAGAGCAAAATCAATCAAGTTGGCAAGCAATCAAGTTATACATTGTATTCAATCAATCAAATTGCCAAGTAACTTAGATACCCAATTTTGCAACTATCTCAAGACAAAGTTGCAACTGCTTGCTAAAAATTTGAGTGGAAAAACTATTGAATTCTTAAAAAAGTTATAATTTTATGATAACGCTCTAATAATTTACAATTGAGACACCAAATTTTACAATTTCCTTACAATAAGTTGCAACTCATTGAAATTTTAGTGAAAGAACTATTGAATTCTTGAACTTGCAAAGCTACCAAATTATTTTGGGCCAATACTTTAATAATTTACAACTTAGATACCAAATTTTGCAACTTTGTTATGAATAATTTGTAACTTCTTCTCAAAATTTTGAGTGAAAGAACTAATTCTTAAAAAGTTATTATTCTAGGACATGGCTAATTTCTTTGGTGGAATCCTAGAGAGATGAAGAAGGAGGATGAGTCTTAAGCTTCAAATTGGCTAAATTTTTTTGTTTCCTATCCTCTTCTCTTTTTACTAGATGGTTTGATTCCTTAATCTAGGATTTAATCATCTTAGCCTGTAAATTTTAATTTGAATTTGATGTTGATATAAAGAGAGAGGATTGTTTTATTTAATTTCTTCTTTAGACAGCCATAACTGAATTTTGCTACTTTTTGTTTGGTACATAATCTTGTATTTTTCAATTAGTGAATTACTTGTATTAATATTGCATAATCTTATGATGTTAATGCTTGTGTTGTTGAGTAGCTTAACATAATCTTGTGGTTACTCACATTGCTATTTTGACCGTGGTTGCTGAGAGGAGATTTCGAGTGAATCACTTAGCTAATTTCTTCACCAATTGGTTAATTGAAATAGGGACTTTAATCTAAGACCTAGGGAAGTTAGCTAATTAGGTTAATTGACTTAGGATAATTTTCTTAAGTCATGACAGCTTTAGTCAAGAGGAAAGGGAGGCTAAACTTAGCCTAATCATGAGAAGATAATGAGTTTAAAATTAACTAATCTTTAGGGTTCCATTATTGTGAAAAGGGAAGTTCATTTTACTCACTTTCACTAGCATTTTAATTACTTGCACATTAGGTAATTAGTTTACATAATTAGCGAGGTAACTAAATTCCTACAAACTTTGATTGATTTATTTCACTAGATAACTTTCAATTAAACTTAAAACCATTCCTTGGAAGATGACCTAGGGTTGGCCCTATATTATATTAGGATTATCTTTAGTTTAGTTTTGAGGATAAGTGACTAATTTTCTATCAAAATTTTGGCGCCGTTGCCGAGGAGTGGTTTAAGTTTAATTCTAAGTTTGTTTAGTGCTTAATTTATATTTTTAATGTTCCTGAAAAATTTTGTGAAAAATTATAAATATTTTTGTTTTGTGTTTTTCTTAGTAATTTTGTGTGTTTTGAGTTTTTTTTATTCTATTTTGGAAAAAAAAAATTAGTGCAATTTTCGTTGGTTTGGTGTAGAGCTAAAAATACTCTATTTTTAGTGTCTCTGTCTGAAATTAAAAAATTAACTGAGAATGATTCTGAGGTAATTTGAACTTGAAATTTTTTTAATTTGAAATTTCTATATCTTAGATTGATTTTAAAATTAGTTTGGTTAATTTTGGACGTGGGAAGTGTCTTGTAGAAATTTCACAAGCTAACAAGGTCCAGGGAGCCTTTACAGAGGATTTCCAAAACCTTGTTGCAACTTTGAGTTGGCATATCTTTCTCTTTATGTGTCCAAATTGATTTATTTCAGTTCATTTTTCTTATTATTGTATTATATTTGTTTCTTGTGTTTAGGAGTTCCTTCAATTTTGCCATTTTCCTATTTGAAAGTTTGTTAGAAGCTCTAAAGGTCTTCTAGATGAAATCCTATTTCTCCAGTCCTGTGGACCAAGTTGTGAAAAATTCTAGGAACGATTGGGAAGGATTTTTTATCTTAAATTTTTATATAATTTTACTGTATATCTCTTGTATCTCTCATAAAAGTTTCAAAAGAATTTCTCATGTGGATTAGCTGCTAAAAAATTCACAAGTTCACTGTCTCCAGAAAGCCTACTGTGCGAATTTCAGAATTGTCAAGGCTTTTTGATTGAGGATTTCTAACTCTCTTTCTACTTGTTTGGTGTTGTTTTTTATTGTGTTTTTTTTTTCATTTTGTTGTGTTGAGTTTATCAAAAAAGAAAGAAAAAAAAATTATTTCTCTTGCTTTTATGTGTTTTGAATTGTTTCTTCTTGATTTGCATTTTAGTTTAGCTTGTTCTTTGTTCTTAATTTTCTTGAGCTTGATTAGTGCATGACCCGAAGAAAACATACCTCTTTTGTTGAATTAGATCTATAAATTGGAAGGACTATTTCCAGATTGAGAAGATCACAACCTATTTTTGATTCTCATTGGTTTGTAATTCAATAATGGAAGGTATCTTAGGGTATGAGCATGTGCATAATGAGGGGTATGGGAATGGGAATGAGAATTTGCATGATGATGGCTGTGTTAATAATGAATTTGAAGGCTTGCATAATCCTAGAGAGGAGAGGAGCATTAGGCAATTAACTCAACCTAATTGGCATGATAATCCTTATGACTTGTATGTTTCTCCTACTAATGTTTAATACATTGCCTAAATTTCATAGGTTACCGAGAGAGGATTGCCATAGGTTTTTACATACTCTCCTATTGGTTTGTGATACTATGAAGTCTATGCATGTAAATGTTAATAATGTTCAAGCTAAGGCTTTTGTATTTTTTCTTGAAGGTTTAGCAAAAGAGTGATATTTTAACTACCCTTCTTATGTGAAAGTGAGCACATGGGCCGAGCTAAGAAGACTCTTCTTGGATAAATTATTTTCAAATTCCAAGGTCACTAATTTGATGAAGCAAATCCATAGGGTCCAATAAGGAGAGGATGAGAGTCTCTATGAGTATTGGACTAGATTCCAAGGTCTTTTGGCTAAATGCCCACACCATCAAATTTCTAGTAAGAATTTAGTCTAATATTTCTATGAGAGCTTAATTTCAAGAGACAAAGTTAACATTGATGTCACTAGTGGTAGATGCTTGATTGACCTCACTTCCTTAAAGGCTTGGGAACTAATTGACAAGATGGCTTTAAGTGGTGCTCAATACTCTACAAGGGAGAAGAGAAATGTGAATATGATAGGTTCCTCAATTCTTAATGATTCACATGTGGACTTGCTAGCTACCAAGATTAGGAGAATGTTGGCTCTACAAATATCTTAAGTGAGTAATGTAAGTACTTCTCAAGCACTTGCCCCTTATTCTTGTACTTTTTGTAACACACATATGCATGCAGAAAACAATTGTCCTATTAAGTTTGAGCAAGTAAATGCTATCTACAATGGGAAATAATCCTATGGTGGGAGGTAAGGGCAAGGAGCTTATTCTAATACTTACAACCTTTCATGGAAAGACTATCCTAATTTCTCCTATTTAAATCCAAATGTGGCTTTACAAGACAATCAACAAAGAGGATCCTATCAAAATACCTTTAGCCGTGACCCTCCACCTCATTTGTCTCAAGGTAGCTCTTCTCAAAGCTATAATCCAAGTGGTAATTCTCTTGCATCTTCTTCTAATTTTTATAGTGATAGGAGACTTGTTTCAATTGAGTTCTTCTAATTCTAACTCTTCTAATGATGTGAATGTGTTATGTGAGCAATTGATTGAAATGAATTCCTTGTATAAAAACATGTATGATGGCTTAGGGAACAAGGTAAAGAGTATGGGTAACAAGTGTGAGAACATGAACTCTAAAATTGATGCCCTTACTTCTCAAATGAATATGCTTGTTAACCAATTAAGTACAACCAATGCTCAAGCCTTTACATTACTATGCAACACCATTGCTAATCCTAAAGCTAATATTAATGATATCACATTAAGGAGTGGCAACGAGTTGGGAGAAAGAGTACAAGAAGACAAAAGAAAAGGGAAGGTCGAGAATTCCTCTTTAAATTCTTCAATTGATATTAATGTTTCTAGTTCTTCTTTTGCTCCTAATGATGCATCTTTTTGTAGGAATGATGAGGATGAGAACATTGAGGAGATCATATATGAGCAACCACCATCTAAGGTGGAAAAGAGGACTATGGTTGAGTTGTTTAGCAAGGAAAAAAGAGGGAGAGGCCGAGCAAAGTAAAACAAGAAAGGAGAGTTCAAGAAAGGAAGAAGGAAAGCAAGGTCAAGAGATTGTAAATAAGCTTCCTTTTCCACAAGCAAAAGTGGTCCCTAAGCAAGTGAAGGGACAATTTGATCAAGAGGTATATGATTTCTTCCATAAAATTCATGTTAATATACCATTGATGGATATAGTTAAGAACTTTCCTAAGTATGCCAAATTTGTAAAAGATTGTTGTACAAATAAAAGAAAATTTAGGCCTAATGCAAGGGTACAATTACCCTCATCTGTGAGTGCTATCGTGAAGCCTCAACTCTCTATAAAATGTGAGGACCCCAGTTCCTTCACAATTCCATGCAAGATTGGCAACACACATTTTTCTCATGCATTGATAGACTTAGGTGCAGCCATTAATGTTATGCCTCTTTCAATTTATCATGCCTTGAGTCTTGATTGCATGCATAAGACACTTATGAAATGCTAATTAGCGGGTAGAAGTGTTAGAAGACCACATGGAGTAGTAGAAGACTTGTTGGTTTGTGTTAAAGGTCTATTATTTCCTGTGAATTTCTATGTGCTTGATATGTCAAAAGAAGGGAGTGGGCATGATATTTTGATTTTAGGAAGGCTATTTATGAGGACTTCTTGTACATTGATTGACATGGAAAAGGGTAGTTTAATTTTGAAATGTGGAGAGGATCATGTTGTTTTTAATATATATGAAGCAATGAAACATCCTTTTGAGGATTATTCTTTGTTAGGTGTGAGTTCAGTTGAGTTATTGCTTCATGATGCTTGTGAGTCTCACATGCTTGATTCTTTCTTACATGTTGATGATGATTTGTCTCTTGTCACTACTACATACATTGATGGATGTGATTGTCTTATTTGTTTAGAGATTGATGCATTCTTGAATGATACAACTACTTCTTCTCATGATTTGTTTAAAATATCTCCTATGCTTGATCTTGAAATGCTTGAGAAGGGTATATCTTCTTGTGTTGTAGGTATTAAAGCCATTGAGGCTGAATCTATGAGTTTTTCTCCACTCGAGCTTGATTTTCTTAGGATTCCCAAGCTATTGGAGGAAAATTCTGCACTTTCACATGCCGAGGCAGTGGCTCATGTCCAAGCACTTGAAGACAAGTTGCAAGAAAAAGGGGAGGCTGTGAAGAAAAAAGAGGAGCAATAAAAAACAAGTGAGAAGCCTAAAAGACAAGAGGGTGCTATGGGATATTCCACCAAATTAGACTTGAAAAAGCTCATTCCCTCTTATATAGAGCCACCTATCTTGGAGTTGAAGCCTTTACCATCTAATCTCAAGTATGCATATCTCCTTAAGAGTGAGAAGCTTCTAGTAATAATTTCTAACTCTATCTCTTGAGGAAGAAAATGTGTTGCTTGATATGTTGAGAAAGAATATGCATGCTGTTGGTTGGACTTTGGTTGACATTCCTAGTATTGACCTTATTGTGTGCACACATAAAATTTTTCTTGAGGACAATGCTAAGCCCATTAGGCAACCACAAAGGAGACTTAACCTATTGATCTTAGATGTGGTAAAGAAAGAGGTTGTCAAGCTACTTAGTGCTGAGATCATTTATCTTATAGCTAACAGTGAGTGGGTGTCTCCAACCCAAGTTGTGCCTAAGAAAGGGGGGATTACTGTGACAAAAAATGAGAAAGGAGAGCTTGTCCCAACTAGAGTTCAAAATGCTTGGAGAGTGTGTATAGACTATAGGAAGCTCAATAATGTGACTAGGAAAGACCATTTTCCTTTTCCTTTTATTGATCAAATGCTTGAGAGATTGGCTTCTAAGTCCCATTATTGCTTCTTAAATGGGTTCAGTAGGTATTTTTAGATTCCCATAACTCCTAGTAACCAAGATAAGACCACCTTTACATATCCTTTTAGTACATTTGCCTATAGGAGGATGCCTTTTGGTCTTTGCAATGCACCTGGTACCTTTCAAAGATGCATGATGTCCATATTTTGTGATTTTATTAAAAATTGCATGAAAGTTTTTATGAATGATTTTACTGTGTATGGTGAGTCCTTTGATTCATGCTTGCATTCTTTAGATAAAGTGCTGGGTAGGTGCATTGAAAAGAAGCTTGTGCTTAACTTTGAAAAATATCATTTTATGGTAGATAAAGGCATTATTTTGGGCTATTTGATTTCTTCTAAGGGCATAAAGGTGGATAAGGCTAAAGTAGATATGATTGCTTCTTTGCCATTTCCTGTTTGTTTAAAAGATTTAAGATCATTTTTAGGATATGTGGGCTTTTATAGGAGATTTATCAAGGGGTTTAGTGAAATTGTTTTGCCTATGTCTAAGCTCTTACAAAAAGATATTGATTTTGTTTTTGATAATTCTTGCAAAAAGAGTTTTGATATTTTGAAAAGCATGCTCATTTCCCCTCCCATTCTTAAGGCCCCAAATTAGTCTTTGCCTTTTGAGTTGTGATGTGATGCTTTCAATTTTGCTGTGGGAGCTATGCTTAGTCAAAGAGAGGGCAAGTTATCATATGTGATTGCTTATGCATCTAGGACCCTAGATTCAGCTCAAGTTAATTACACTATGATTGAGAAAGAGTTGTTTGCTATTGTTTTTGCACTTGATAAGTTTAGATCATATCATCTTAATACTAAAGTTATTATGTACACTGACCATGCTGCTGTGAGGTACTTGTTTAAGAAGACAGATTCTAAGCCTCACTTAATTCGATGGGTGATCTTGATACAAGAATTTGATATGGAGATAAGGGACAAGAGTGGTTCTACTAACCAAATGGCAGATCATTTGTCTAGGCTACCTCATTTGGAAGCTACTATGGTAAACTCTAACCCTACTATTCCTTGTGATTCATTTCCTAATGAGGTATTGTATGCCATTTCATCCAAGCCTCCATGGTATGCCTCTTTTGCTAATTATATAGAGTGTAGAGTCTTGCCTCCTTGTGCTTTACATTTTTCCATTGAAAAATTGAAAAGAAAGTCTAGGTTTTACATTTGGGAATCACCTTTGATGTGGAAGATTTGTAGTGATAAAGTGATTAAGAGATGTGTTGGTGATGTTGATGTGCCTTATATTCTTTATTTTTGTCATTCTCATGCATGTGGTAGTCATTTTAGCTCAAATAAGACAGCTAGGAAGGTTTTAGATTGTGATTGTATTGGCCTAGCTTGTTTAAAGACTCTTATGAATTTTGTAAAGCATGCTTGAAATGTCAAAAGGTTAGTAGTTAGGGTAAGAGGCATGAAATGTCTCAACAACCCATTTTATTTTGTGAGATTTTTGATGTTTGGGGCATTGACTTCATGGGTCCCGTTCCACCATCCTTTGGTTTTAAGTACATATTGCTTGGTGTTGATTATGTTTCAAAGTGAATTGAAGCCATTCCTACTAGAACTTGTGATGCTAAGATTGTTTTGAAATTTCTCAAATCCAATATTTTTTATAGGTATGAAGTTCTTAAGGCCTTAGTAAGTGACCAAAGATCCCACTTTTACAACAAGATGATGAAGGCTTTCTTGGCTAAATATGGGGTACACTACAAAATCTCTACACTATATCATCCTCAAACCAATGGTCAAGCTGAAGTATCAAATAGAGAAGTCAAGAAGATGCTAACCAAAGTAGTGAACACAAATAGGAAGGATTAGTCTTTACACTTGGAGGATGCTTTGTGGGCTTACCGGATTGCTTATAAGACTCCCATTGGGATGTCTCCTTTTCGATTGGTGTATGGAAAGGCTTGCCACCTCCCGGTGGAGATAGAGCACAAGGCTTATTGGGCCATCAAGAAGCTCAACTTGGATTTGCATCTTTCGGCTAAGGAGAGATTCCTTCAAATGCAAGAACTAGAGGAGCTTAGGTTGGATGCTTATGAGTCATCTATGATTTACAAGGAGAAAACAAGGATTCTTTATGACAAAATGATCTTGAGGAAGAATTTCAAAGTTGGAGACTTAGTCCTTATTTACAAAACAAGATACATCCATAAGCATTCTAAGCTCACATCTAAATGGCACGGGCCATATGTGGTGACTAATGTTCTTTCTTATGGAGTTCTTAACTTAAGGATGAAGCATGGTGACTACTTGGGAGATTAATGGCCATTTATGCAAGCTTTACAAGGAGGCTAACCCAACACTTCAAAAGGACGATGACTTCTCTCAACATGATTTTAAACCACCATAATAAGGTTGTATCTCTCCAACCTTGAGCTTTTACATTGCTTTGATTGATATATCTAATGATTGGTAAAGTACAAGTGTGGGGAGATGAACCTAGTAGATAGTAGATTTGTTTGATTTGATTTTTTTTAGTTTCTTTTTATTTGTTTGTACGTTGGAAAAAAAATTTCTGCACCACACTTTTGTTGTGCATTCATTATTGATCTCACCTTGTTTTATCACTAGTCTATACATACATTAAGAACAATGCATGATTTAAGTGTGGAGGAGAGAAATAAACATTTTGTTTTGTTTGTTTGGTTTTGCAAAAATTTTCTTTGTTTTATTTTATTTGAGGTTACTTAATGACCTAGCTCTTGAATGGATATTTTGATGCTTAAGATGTGGTAATTTTTAGGACTGAATAGGTGTGAAGTGAACAATCTTTTACCTTGAATTAATGGATTAGAGTGGCATATTACCCTTTCATGGAAGAGGCTAAACACTCATGTGTAATTAATTCCTTAGTGATGTTACCTTCTAGAATTTGTTTCACTTCTTAATTAAGACCACATGTCTTGCACTTGTTTGATAGAAGATGAAAGATGGCATTCATAAAAATAACCAAGAGCCAAATAGCCAACCCATTATTATTGATTATCCTTTGTTAGCCACTTTGAGCTTTTGGTTTGATTCTTAAAAATAAATATTTACCCTATTTTTTCCAAGGAATGCATGTTGCACTTTTATATATCTTTTAAATATTTATTGCATGTCCTAGATCAAGTAAGTGGGTGCCTATTATCATTTTTCTATTCATTACTCTTTATCCTTTATTGTTACGCCATTATATCTATTCTTTTTTATTGTTTTCAAAGAGTTAGGGGCAACTAAAAGAAAAAGAAAAAAAACAAAGAAAGATTTGAAAAAAATATATATATAGTCAAAAAGAAAAGAAATAAAGTTGCTAGAAAAAGAAACAAAAAGAAGAAGAAAAGAAGGAGAAAAAGAAAAGAAAGAAAAGAATAAAAAGTTGCCTAGATCATCCATTCCATTTGTTTTATTATTTTTTGTCATTGCTTTCTATCCTCATTATGTTAAGATGGCCACTCAATTGAATTAAGTTATGCTTTGCATATTAAGGAAATATATCTTGACTTTGGAATTATCTTGATGCTAATCTTATTTTTTTCATATATACATTTCTTAGACGTCTTTTCATTACCCATATTACAATCTAATAAAATCTACTTGATTCTTGATTGCAAGTGCTAATTTAATGGTGGAGATGTAGAAGGGTTACAAACTTATGGTAGGGTTTTTCTTAAGAAATTTTGAGTAAAATTTAATACCTTATACACTTTAAATGATGAGAGCAAACACTTAACCTAAAGACACTTACTCTTTGACATTGATTCTTAGTAAGGGTTTGTTTGTGATGTGCATAATTCTTTCCTAATTATTTTCACATTGATTGATAATTTGTAGAAGTTCATGAGATAATATTTAGTGACTTTGAACATTGTTGTTTTTTTCTTGTTTCTTTGTTTTATAGTTTCTTTTGGGACCTTTTTTACTTGAATTTGTCCGGAGTGCAAAAGATAAGTGTGGGAGAATTGATAGAACACATTTGTTACCCACTTTTATTTCACAATTAGGACTGTTTTATTAATTATTTATCACCTTCAAGTGCATACATTGCATTAGATTTGGAATTTTGCATAAGTTTCTAGATTCAGTGTTTGAATTAATTACTTGGCTAATTTGGAATTTTGCATTAGTCAACATTGTTTTTTTTTTCTTGTTTCTTTGTTTTATAGTTTCTTTTGGGACCTTTTTCACTTGATTTTGTCCAGAGTGCAAAAGATAAGTGTGGGAGAATTGATAGAACACATTTGTTACCCACTTTTATTTCACAATTAGGACTGTTTTATTAATTATTTATCACCTTCAAATGCATATATTGTATTAGATTTAGAATTTTTCATAATTATTTATTTTTTGATTGATTTTCAATGTTTGAGCATGAGATTGAATTAATTGCAGGCTTCGGATAGGATTTATAGAAGCAGAAGGTGGAAGAGTGAAGAAGAGAGAGATTGGGGGAGTAATTTTATTAATGTTCATAATTTGTAATCGAGTACATTGTGATGTTCTAGTGTTTTCTTAAAATTCCCAAGTTATTTGGATTACCAAGAACTATGGTGCTTTATTATAATATAGAACTAAATTTAATTAAATCAATCTATTTAAAAAATAATTACATTTTAAGTAATTAATTGAATATAATTTTAAAATCGTTACTTCTAAAAAATTAGATCAATATAATTTAAGAAAATTTTTATTCAAAAAAATTATTACATTTTATTTTTCATTGATTTACAAAGAATTTAGTATCAACTTATGTTTATAGGATTCATTTGTGAAACTTTAAGGTACGAGAAACTTTTCACTTATTTTGATTTTCAACATTATTTGTTTATTTATCATTGCTAGTAACGAAACTGCCAAATTCAATTTGAGATGTGGTTAAAGAAAATATAAAAAATTTAATTAGAGGCAATTTTGTGTCTCAAAATTTATATTTTGATATTTGACCTTTTCAATAATTATTATTTTTAAGATCATTTGTAATAAATATTATATTTTTTCACATTCCTAGCAATAACTATTTTTATATGAAATTGAAATGTCTAATAAACAGTATATGAATAGTAAATTACTGACATTATCTAATAGTGAATAGTGAATAAACAGTATATGTAATAAAATTTATATTTTGATATTTGACCTTTTCAATAATTACTGACATTTGTAAAAATTTATTTTACTGTAGCTATTACATTTAACATTTTTATTGTTTTGAAAAACAAATCGTCTTTAAAAATATTTTTAATCATAAATTACTAAAATATATTTGTTAAAAAATTAACAATATAAAAATTGTTTTAAATATTTTTTATTCATATTTTTATTTTTGTGAATTTTATGAAATTCTTAGATTTTTTTATTTTATTTTTTTATTTTACATTTTTTAAATGACTTATAACTACACATTCTATATAAGGTAATAAGTTTTGAGTTATAGTATGTTGTTAAAATATTTGTACATCTATTACACTTAATATTTTTAATTTTTTCAAAAAACGTATATTTTTAAAAAAATATTCTTAATAAAATATTTATTAAAAAATTAACAACATAAAAAATTATTTTAATATTTGTATTTTAGTTTTTCTTTTTTTTTGAATTTCATGAAATTCTTAGATTTTAAATTTATATTTATATTTTTTATTTTTATTTTGAATTTTTTTAAAATGACTTATAACAATGCATTATACATGGAGTAATAAATTATGAGCTATAATATGTTGTTAAATTTTTTTAATTCTCATGAATAGTAAATTACTAAATATTTATTTGCATTATTATTTAGACTAAGTTTTAAACTCAATGAGATGAAAGATTATAAAATAAAATAAGATATTATTTATAATTTTAACATGTATCAGAATAAAAAAATTATAAAATAAAACAAGTTGTTTATTATATTTTTAATTTGCAAGGGATAATAAATTTTGAATTATAGATTACTACTAATATTTTTTGTAATATGCATGTAGTTGACAAATTAAAAAGAATGACAAATGTTATCTTTGGCATCATTTTAATATATTGTTTCTACTTTAATGAGTTTGGTGTTAAAAAAATAGAGGGATATGGTTGAAAGTTTTTAATTGATTTTCTTTTTCTTTTTTCATTTTATTTTCTCTCTATTAAAATGTTATAATTCTATTTATTTATATTTTTAAATCAAACTAAAATCTCTACTTCTTCCTTTTACTTTTCTCAAATTAAGTAGAAAATTAATGTCCCCCATTCATTATATGGAGTCATACACTTTTTATTGTATAATTGTTATCCTCCCCTCTCCCTTTTTTTTTTGTTTTCGTGTTTTTCCATTATATAAAATTTTATACAATAATGATTTAGAACACGTGAGATAAAAAATAATCAATTCGATAAAACAGTATCACAATAATGAAATTTACATTAATAAAATATAAATTTTATTTTCTTGAACATCTAACATCTTTTTTATAAATAAAATAAAAGTCCATTGAAATTTAAATTGTTTCATTTTATTTTCTCGCCATTAGAATTTTTTAGCTATGGATTTTTTTTATTTATTAAAAGAGAGATATATATTTTTTGTATATTCTCTCATACATTAGAATTTGCAAAGTTGTTATATAATTACATTTGCATGCTCTAAATAAATGATATAATCATCATAAAATAATAAAATAAGAAAATAGTATATGTTGAAGATTATACTTAACACATTAGAAAACCATTATAGTAATATATAATAGACTAATGTTTTCAAAATTATAATATTTAACATCAGGTATGATGAAATCTTTCCCATGTGCGATGAATTCTAGGCCATGTTTGGTATGATGGAAGAGTTTTTGATGGAATCGGAATTAGAATTGGAATCAAAATTGAAATTGGAATTGGAATAGAATTGGATTTAAAAGTATGTTTGGTATGATGATGGAATCTTGATATAATTTTAATAAAATATAAGTACTTAAAATAAGAAAAGACCAAAGTGCCCTTTTTAAAATTAAAAAAAATTATCTCCATCAGCCCAACAGTCCCATTCGGCCATTCCTCTCCTTCTGCATCACGTCACTGCCTCCTCCTCCTCCTCACCTGATGAGTATCCTTGCCACCGTCCGTTATTGCGCTGGCAAGGACCCCCTCCCCTTCTTCTTCTTCTTCTTCTCCGGCAAGGACCCCTCCTACAGTCTGTCGCTGCCTTCTCATGGTTCATCGTCACTGCTTTCTTCTTCTTCTCCGGCGACACCTGACTGAATAAGAAGATGAAGACTAAAGAAGAAGAGAGGAGGAGATCGATGCAGATGATGATGTCTTTCGAGTAGGGTGACAGTGATGACTATTGCACTATCCACTGCTGCTCAGTTCTTCATCGTCATCGCCAGCCCAAGAGCGCTCACAGAGAGAGATAGATAGAGAGAGAGGTGATGGGCACTTTATTGACGGTGAGAATGCACGAATGATGATAGGTCCTTCATTATCGATAAGAATGCATGGTGAATGCACGAACGATAATGTCGCTGCTCCAACATGCATCAAGTCCATAAAGAAGAAGAAGAGGAAGGGAGGCAAGGGTAAGATAGAGAGATGGAAGAGAGAGAAGATGGAAAGTTACACAGAATCAGATTCCATAGCTTTTGAGATGGAATCGGATTCTGAGAAATTTGTCAGAATCAGGATTCTAAAGAATCATGATTATATCATACCAAACATGTTTTGACATGGATTCTGTTTCCGTTTCTATCTCCATATTTCAGATTCAAACCTACCAAACATAGCCCTAGTTTTTCCTGAATTTAAATCTCTACAATCACAGCGAGAAGGGTAATTGTGTAATACCGTGTCTCACC
Source organism: Prosopis cineraria (assembly GCF_029017545.1). Classification (NCBI taxonomy): domain Eukaryota; kingdom Viridiplantae; phylum Streptophyta; class Magnoliopsida; order Fabales; family Fabaceae; genus Prosopis; species Prosopis cineraria. Next base: position 26,248,218 of record NW_026555344.1, on the reverse strand, counting down.
TAATCTAATAAAGTTCATATATATATATATAGGGAAATTTTTAATATTTCATATAATATATGTATGTGTTCAAGGGATCCACAATCATATAGAATTTATAATAATTCTTTAGCCTGAACGCAATCATAAAGTTTATTTGATTGTTGTCAACAAGGAATATGTGTATGTGTTCAAGGGATCCATAATCATATAGAATTTATAATAATTCTTTAGCCTGAATGCAATCATAAAGTTTATTTGATTGTTGTCAACAAGGAAACGGATCAAATTCAATTTTTTCGATGAGAAGTTATCTAATTTAAATTAAATGAAATATATGGTAATATATATCACATAATTTCTCCTTCTCTAAAGTTTAAAGTTTATTGATATCTTTTTTTAAAGAAATCAAATAAGTTTTATAAAAAAGATTGATATTATTTTCACTGCTTTATAAATATAATAATGATGTAAATGTTGGTAATAGATAAGCTTTCACATCTTAAATCTGAAATCAATTTCAGAAGCGATATGATCTTTTCCTTGACGTTCCAAACAAATTAAAAACTCTGATGATGATCACAACAATAATAACAAGCCTTATCTTAATAAATAAAATTGAATATATCATTTATCAAATTTTTAAAAATATTGTTTAAGAGGTCCTGATTAATAACTTCTAAAAGTCTTTGTTTTGGTTTTCCTCCATCCCTCTTGATAGAGCTAAAAGTTATATATTTCATTCTCACAGGTGCCTCCCATGATCTTCTTTATACATGTTTAAATCATTTTAAATGATTTTCTATCATTTCTCTTTCAACAGGTGCAGCACTCACATTTTCCTGTATACAGTCATTTAGATTTTATTTTTACGTATATGTCCACACATTGATCTCTACTATTTCAACTTTATATTTTTAATGTCTCGTTAAAGCCCAACATTCACTACTATATAATGTTGTTGGTCTTATAGTCATTTAATAAATTTTTTTTTAAGTTTATTAGATACCTTATGATCGTAAATAACTCAGTTAGCCTTTGTCCAATTAAACAACCCAATTTATATTTGATGTGCAATATTTCCATCAATTTTTTTATTATATTGAATAATAGCTCTCAAATATCTAAACTTTTTCATTTGAGGTATAATTTGATCACCCAAGTTCACTTCCAAAATATTACTCACTAACCTCTTATTAAAATTATAATGTAAATATTCTGTCTTACTTATATTTAAGCTGAAACCTTTTGACTCAAATGCCCTCCTCTATAACTCAAATTTACAGTTAATCTCTTCTCTTGTCTCTGTAATAAGAATTATATCATCCATGAAAAATATGCATTTGGGGATTTTCTCTTAAATATGCTCAATCAAAATATCTAGGATCAGGTCAAATGAATAAAAACTCAAAGATAATCTATGATGCATTCAAATCCTTATAAGAAAATCATTTGTTTTGCCACTAGAAAATCTTATACTGATTATTGCCCCCTCGTATATATCTTGTATTGTTCGAATATATGCAACCCAAACACCCTTCTTTTTCAATGCTTTCCAAAGTATGCCTCTCTCGATACATGATCATATACTTTTTCTAAATCAATGTAAGTCATATGTAAATCTTTACCTTTGCATCGATAATTTTTCGTTAATCCCCTTAGTAAATTAATCGCTTCTGTAGACGCCTTACTTGGCATGAAACCAAACTAATTCTCAAAAATATCATTTTTCAATCTCAACTTATGCTCAACCACTTTTTTTCACAATTTCATTGCATGACTCATAAGTTTAATCCCTTTATAGTTAGCACAATTCTAAATATCCCCTTTATTTTTGTACATAGAAACTAAGATATTTCTCCACCAATTGTTAGGTATTTTCTTTGACGGTAAGATCTCATTAAATAACTTAGTTAACGATCGCACTCCTTCTTCACCTAAACATTTTCACACTTAAATAGGGATACAATTTGATCCATTGGCTCTACTATTTGTCATTTCCTTAAGAGCTTCTTCTACCTCACAATCACTTATCCTTTAATAGAATGACAAATTTTGTTCTCCTTTAAGAATTATTAAATCCTCCAAATTATTAGAAGAACCCCTTCTATCATTTAAAAGTTTAGAAAAATAGGTCTCCCATCTATTTTTAATATCACTATCTGTGACCAAAACATTTTTCTCTTTATCTTTTATATACCTCACCTATTCTAAAACTCTTTAAATGCTTTAGAATAAGCTTCACACACTGCCTTATTAGTTTCCCTTTTAGCCATTTGACACATTTTCCAATTTTCATCATTATTGTATAGATGGATGGCTTTGAAGAACTCCTTATGTTTGATTTTTCTTGCACACTATCATTCCACCATCAAGAGTTTTTATCTCTTAGACAAAACCTTTTAATTCTTCCAAAATTTCTTTTGCAACCTTCCTTACCTTTATATCCTTTACAAGATGCTAGCACTTCCCTGAGACTTCCAAATTCCTTTAGCCAAAAGATTGTGCATGAACATTTCTCACTTCTCACATTTTAATTGCCACTACCTAACCCTTGGAGTTACCACTTGTCGACACTTTTAGCTTTTACTCATAATATGCACATCAAGGACATGGGCCCTATGTTGTGTCGTTATAGCTTCCCTAAGAATTACTTTATAATTTTTACAAAGTCTTCTATTTGTGTTCCTTACCCAAAAAAAAATCAATCTGTGACTTTGAGGCTCTATTTTTATAAGTGATAAGATGCTCATCCCTCTTGTTGAAATAAGTGTTGGCAATATTAAAATCATATGCTAAAGAGAAATCAATAATAGATTATGCTTCATTGTTTAGCTCCCCAAAACTAAAACTACTATGCACCCTTGTATAATGACCTGCCTCCTCCTGACGTGACCATTAAAGTCTCCTCCAATAAAGATCTTTTTCATTTTATGGTATGCGTTAAATCAATCCCTCCTAGTCTTTCCAAAATAATTCCTTAAGACTAGCTTCTGCCTTAGCTTAAGGTGCATACATGCTAATAATATTGATAGTCTCACATTCAATAATCATTTTTAAGGAAGTAATTTTATGCCCAATTTTGTTAATTTTTACTATATTCTTTTTCCACTCCTTATCAACAATAATAGCCACCCCATTGCGTGTGCCTACTTTTCCAATGTACTAAAGTTTATAACCTTAAATATCCTTAGCTTGTTCATAGAGCCATTTCCTATAGGCATAAGATATTAAATTTTTTATGAATCATAACTCCTACCACCTCCACATATTTACAATTTAAGGTCCCAACATTCTAAGTACCAAATTTGATCTTGCTCACATAGACTAACTTCTTTAACCGCGCTCATCTAAAATAATGTGATAACCCTTACTCATTTAACACTATATCTAGGTGTCAATGCAGCAGCTCTAACTCACTTGTCAATACACTTGAACCATACAACATGTTACTTATAGACAACGATCTAGCATTATCACAAAAACATCAATTGTCCATATCAATGTAAGATTCAACAAAGTTTTACATTGATTGTTGAGGGCATAACATAACCTTTCTTCTTTACTCGAGCTTGGGATTAGCTATATGTTTTTTTTTGTCTAATAGTTTAATTTGGTCCTTTTTTTAGAACAAAAATTATTTATTCCCTCAATTCTAAAATATTAGACACTTTTAACTATTTCACTAGTACTAACAAAATAATCACTTAAAGTGATTTGTATCAACAAAATGTGAAAAACTTATAACTATTTTTTAAGGTTACCCTCAAATTAAAATCAAAAAATCTTAATTACCTTTAATTTTTTTTCTAATTTAATTTATTCCTACGTTGCAAGTAATAAGAACATTTGTGAACAAGAGGAATTTAATGTTGTTGATTATTTTTTTTGTAAAATGTTTTACATTTTAAACAATATTAGTTGGTAAAAAATAACATGTATTTTGAATAGGTACTTTGGTTCCACACAAAATTATTAGGCTAAATTATATTTTAAATCTTTTAACTTTATCCAAGATTTTAATTTAGTCTATAAATTTAATAAAATAAAAATATTTTCAATCTCTTAACTCTAACACTGTTAATTTCATATGGTTATTTTTTATACCAATTATTGTTATTATTTGTAAAAAAGTAACCTTAATATGTCAATATTTAAGAATATTTTTTTAATATTTAGGAGTTTAATGTAGTTTTTTTTTAAATAATACTAACATTGTAAGGGTTAAAGGATTGAAATGACATTTTATAGAATTAACAGACTAAAATAAGAATTTGTGTAAAGTTAAAGGACTAAAAATATATTTTAGCTAATTTTTATTAGTTTTCTCATTTCACTATTAATTTTTTTTATCCAGCCAGTCGACAATTAATTAAAACATGAACTTCCCTTAGGTTCAAATAAGGGAGTTGTTTTAAGAAAAAAATTTTGATTGCAATTCATTAATGCACTCACTATCTTATGTGAGTTGAAAATTAAATTATTAAAATAAATCAGGTTCTTTTGGATTTATTTTATAAATATTTTATTAAAAATAGAATTATTTTATATTTGATTACAATAACAAAAAGTGATTATTATTTAGTAATTTTTAGCTTTTGTGATATTTTCATTGGTCCATAAAAATTATTTATTAATTTTTTATTTTAAAATTTTATGATATCTTTGTACATTTTTATACTTTTATCAACCTTAATTATTTTTAAAAGATTAAGATTTAATAAAATATTTTATTAAAAATAAGTTTTTTCCAGAAAAAATAAACAATTTGAAAATATTATAAAATCTAACAAGATTTGAGGTATGTTTGTTTAAGATTAATAAATAAATAATTTTTAGATACTTTAGAGAATTTATAAAAAGTGATTTATTTTATATAGATTTTAAAAAAAGAAAAATTATTTTACATTTGGCTATAATGAAAAAATCACTTTTTACTTATTATAATAAATTAAATATATATTTCAAGGTTTAATAAACATTCTGGACCCTAAAGTATTATGTCAAAAACATCTTGGACCCTAAACCCTAGAAATGTACAAAATAAATTTTAAACTTTTAAATTCATGGCAAAGTACACCCCACCGTTAATTTATAGATAACTCTCATTATTTTTCAAGTGCCTATTGGTTCTAGTCAAATGGTGATGTAGTAGTCATCCCTCTTGATATGTCTCTCAATGATCCTTTGATATTAACGTTGCCCTCATATCGATGGTAACAGAAGTTAAGGTCCTTTGTTGTTTGAATCATCTCTCTGCATGTAATCATCTTCACCCACTTGTTAAATGAGCTAGCAATGTCGAGAGGACTTGCTGAGGGGTGTGTCATGGCTAAGTCATCATCGTCGTCACTTTATAGAAGCAATAGCAGGAAGGTGAGATTGTTAAGGCAAGGAGGAGTAGAGATGTACTATGAAGGTGAGGCAAGAGTGTGTTATTGTAGCCTCCCAGCACCTTGCTAGACTTCATAGGCCATTGAAAATCATGAGAGAAGGTTTTATGGGTGTCGAAACTAGAATAAGTTACCCTTTTTTGTACTAACATGTATTTTTTATTTTATACTTTAATGAGTAAGATCTAAACAACCATTTTTAAGGAAAGGGATGTGGGTAATTCGTATGGCATGATAGTGATTTAGGGCATAGATCAAAAATGATAATTAACGAGCTTCTAGACCACATAAATAATTTATATGATGAAAATAGTATGTAAAGGGGAAGAAAATAGACAAAAGCTTTCATGGCAGAGCTTGATTCACTATGTACTGATGTGAAGAAGTTGAAGAGCATATGTGACAGGGAAGAACTGGCCGTTGAAAATGAGAGAAGAAAGTTCAAAATTGTTGTGATACTGTTGATCTTATGATGGGTGTTATTTATCCATTGTAAAAGTGTGTAATAACATTTTGATTGATGAAATACTAATGTAAAGCATGTTCATGTGATATCACATAAGAATTTTCTAATTTATAATGTAATCTATTTGGTGCATGTGTAAAACAAACCTTCATGACCCCATAATGTCTTAAAAAAGAAGAGCCTCTAATTAGCAATATTAGAGTACATATCACACAAGTTCACTTTTGTTTTAAAGAATTTTTTAAGAATTCCACTAATGGGAGTAATAAAAAGTAAAGAATGATGGTCAATTAATAATTCAAATTATTACCAAAGTAACAAAGCTTTTCTTGGCCAAAATGATACAAGTAACAGAGAGAAAAAGAAAGCTTGTCCTGACCACCCACATCCCACATCCCAAAGAGATCTTAACAAAAAAAACTAACTACCAATATGATACAAGTAACAAAGCTTGTCTTGGCCACCCACATCCCAAATGGTGAAGCTAATGTATTTACATTCCATAATTTTTGCATTAAACCCTATATAGTAGTGAACATACACATCAATTACAATTGCAATCATTAAGCAAAGAACAACAAGAAGTATTTGAGCATAAAATTTAAGGACATATGCAAATGTAAAATGATAAATATAAGAAAATAAGGAGCATCTCTTCTTTCAGCTTATAAAACATGTGTCTACTATACATAAACCTCCAATGATGCAATACATGGTGACTTCAATGAGAAGGGTATTTACTTGTTCAAAATATTAACAAACATATTGCTCAAAATACAACTCAAATTATTGACAGAAATGGCATGCTAGAAATGTGTCATAACCCCAAAATAATTACATCATAGATTACTCCAAAATACAACCTATAGTCAAATACATTAATCCAAAATAAAACATCAAAATAGGAGTTGTGAACCTAAATCCCTTCATTTCTCTTCCTGTACTTTAGCTTTCCAATTGTTGTCTGCTTCTTTACCTCAAGTTATGAGGCTATAATTGAAGGATTTCCCATCCATCTCAAAGAGTGAGTCCTTCTCCAAGATTGCTTAGTGACTTGACTATGTTGTGTTCAAGTCATTATTTGTTCTTGTTCAGTGGCCTCACCATGTATTTTCATGCTTGATCCTTCTTGTTGAGAAGCTGCATGTTTTCCTCTCTTTCTCCCTTTTGTCTTACTTGTCCCTAGAGGTGTTTGTAGAATAAGCAACTTAAGCAAACTAATTTGAACAATTAAAATAGTATTTAATTGTTAAAACAAGTAGAGGATATAGACTATTTTATGGACTCTTATTATGACCTTGTTGTTTGCACACATTACATGTCACTAGAGTTCTTCTTTTTGATAATTTATTAGTCATAGTTAAGGGACATCAGAGGAGGTAGCTTCAGATTATCTTGCAATTCCTCTCTCCAATCTCCTTAATTTTGGTCCTATATGAAGCCTTATGTGCTTCTTTATGGTGATAACGAGATATATGAGTACTGGGATCAACATTTGCATTGAACATTGCATAAATACCATGCTACCATAGGATTTCAATAATCTCGCGTGATCTACATGTACATTACCTTTTCTCTAATAACACAGTGTGTTTATCTAGGCCATCACTAACCTCATACCCCATGTCTTCATTGAAAGTGACATTACATTTCATTACTAATAACCTATTGTTTTTAAATAGTTGTAAATACATGGGGTTATAGTTTCCCATATATCTCTTAACAATTTTGTCACTTTCAACCCACTTATTCATCAGCCTCAACCTAATGCCTTCATACATTCTAATAACAAGTAAATAATGATATTCTTATATCCAAGCATTAAAACTATCACAATATTGTTGTCTACCACCCAAAACTGACACTGAGTTATGAAATAGGCCCTAACTCAACTATACCATTGCCTTTGCAACATGCTTACTAATGCGTCCAACTTCTTTTAAGTTGTCATGGAATTCCTCTTTATATGTACTCTAGGCTATAATGAACAATCTTTTCTTCAATTTGTTTCCTTGCCACTTCTTGCTTCAATTAGCATATATGTGCCTTGCATATAACCTTTGCTTGGCTTTAGGGAGAATATTTCTTACTACAATATTTAGTCCTTTTGATGAAAAAAAGAATTGGCTATTAACATTTCATATAACATCTTATATATATATATATATATATGTATCAAAATATCACCAAGCTTTTCAAAATCAAAAATTAAAAATAAACTTTTTTATATGTCAAACATGATAGTCACCCTTGATCCATCACCAAGTCCTAGGGAAATCCTATGCCATTCTAAAAACCAAGTGCAATTGATATTATTTTCTTTTTGTGTCAAGCCAATTGCAATAGGGAAAAGGGATCCCTTTTGCATTTCCCTTCAAAAAAAAGTGCCATCAAAACCAATAAATGGCCTATAACCAACTCACCACCTAACCTATTCCAAGAAAAGCATTATTCAAACAACTTTTTAGCATATATTAGTTAAAAATAACAACATGTTAAAAAATAAGTTTATCTTAGATGCATTTCATCATATATACAATATGCTAAACACCCTCTTCCCTTATTGCAAAGCTTCTTTACTCTATTATATTCTTACATCACTCTAAAGGTCTGAATGTCTAAGTTCATAGTTCCAATTTCCTAAAATTATCCTTATAACTACCTTTCAACTCCTTCATGATAATCTTTTTATACCTTATACACTTGAACACACTAACAGTTACCTTCAAATCATGTTCAGGTATCTTCTGCATGTCTGCCACTTTAAACTTAGGGCACTCTTATACTTTATCTTTGAAAAAGTCAGTTATCCATCTAGTAGAAGCCTTATGGTTTTTAAACATCCTAACACATCTATGCTCCATATATAGGTTTTAGATTTCCAATCCAAGCTTGGACTTTATAGAAGTTACATATAAAAGAAAAGGGCATCCTACTTGACATTTGGCCCTTACTCTTCCACATTCAGATTTAATGTAATTTAAATTCACTCTAGCATTGATAGAATATGTCTCCAACACCTTCCTAATAGCTACTAGATTAAGAAAAGTTATATCCATCACAAAGTAAGGCCTACTTTGATTCGCTAGACCTCTATTTTCCTCTAAAGGCCCATTATCCTCATGTGAGTCCAGCTATGGTTCATTACAACCATATTCCTTTTCATAATCCTCATCACCATCACTAAAGCCTTCATTTTCCCCTACAAGGTCATGGTAGTCATTATCTTCACTATTATTGTCATTACCACCTTCAATATCATATTCATTCTCACCAGCATATTTAATGCTCTTATAGGAAATAGAGTAATCAGTACCCTCTTCCTCCTTATCTACATGGTCATTCTCTTTCCCATTATCATTTCCGATCCCAACATAACAATCACGAAGATATTATTCTGTATCAATAGCCTCATTATCATTCTCATTTATACCACTATCAATCCTTTCAAATGCATTTAACATAAACTTTTCTACGTGTATCACCTCCTCATCCTACATTTTCTCACTCTCACCACCTACTACTTGTTCCTTATTTTTCTCATTACTTATACTAAATGTTCCTACATCCCAAATAGTATACGTGAATTTCCCAAATAGTATATGTGAATTTCATGTCCATATCTCCCTACAATTTTTCATAGCAAAGCATACCTAGGTCAAGATTTGATTCACTCCCATCATGCCCTCATTCTCTTTAATATTACTATCTTCTTCCACCATGTCCTTCTTGCTATTATCACCATGCTCGATGGCATCTACCGCATTATTATCACTATCATTCTCATCAATAGAGTTAAAGGCATAATCACAATCATTGTTACTATCCAACATACCTAAAAATATATATACATAAGGGCAATGAGGTGATTTCACTATAACTCAAACCACCCAAGTTTACAATACCAAAATCCACCATCAAACTCACCTCTAGTTCACTTGAGAATGAAATTGCAAGGTTGAATCAGTCACACTCCTGTAAAAATCAAGATCCTTAGTCATGTGTTCCTTTCCAATTCATAGGTAGGGTTTACTCATTTCCTTTTCAAAAGAAACTATATCATTTTATTGCCAATTTTAAGTGACAATGACCAATATGCCTTTCAACCTATCTTAGTAATTCACACGTGGCATGCCACCTAGTAACTTTTAATCTAACAATCTTCTCCATAATGGTTAATGTTCCATAAGTTGACGATAGGGTGCAATTCATTCTGGATTTAGAAGTTTAGGGTCTATTTTACACATTTTAAGAGTTTAGGATCTAAGATTCTTTTCACGCATAATACTTTAAAGTCCAAATGCTTATTAACTTATATTTCAATATTTATTATTAATATATAAGCCCAACTATTATAAAAAATTATATCATCAATCTATAAAAATTTCCAATCAAACTTTCCATTCCTTATTCAAAACAAATAAAAAATTCTTTTTATCCCTAAACAATCATTGCAAATACACCTATTTTATTTTGGATAAAAGCAAAACACTTACCCAAGAAATTCTAATGGATTTTGATGCATAACAATCCATCTTTCTTTCTATATAGAAACAACATTATTTTTAAAACTCATCATCGAAATAATGCAATTATTGTAAGCAAAATAAAGTATATAGTAAAATATAAGAAAAAGATTAAACCTTAGACAGAGTTAGGAGATAGCACAAATCATTGATGAGGTTTATATGATGGTTGTATGCCAGGGCTGGATTTGTTATTATATGACCATAAGGTGTGGTAGTGACTACGTGGTTGTATGAGCTAGGGTAGTTTACAAGTTCTATTGTTTAAGTACATGCTGGCTATTATAATGTACATGAGTAGATTTACATAGTTAATTGAGCTAGCATAAGCATGAGGGTGGGAGTTTACCCTAGAGAAATAGAAGGCTAGAATGGTAAAATCTATGTGGTGTAGCCTCTATGGAGTTTTCCTATAGTGGTTGGCATGTTTCATTACTAATGTGCTTAGTGTTGCTAATAACTTATGGGTATGGCATAGGTCAGGCACGATTCTCAGTGTCATTGATCTTGGGCTAGATGGTGTGAGTTAGGTATTTATGACATCTTGAAATTTGAGTGAGGGGAACTTATAGTCTAAGAGTGAGTGTGGGAACATTGGTTAGGTGACCCCTTACAATTGAAGAGCCAAACTAATCCAGTCATATGGGTTAGTTATATACAAGCTATTAGTCTATGAGTTTGGTCAAACAATATAAGGAGGGATATAAGGTAGTTGCATTAATCAAAAAGCATTGATATATGAAAAATTTGTGATTGTGATTGTTTGATTTATATGCTATGAAAATCCTTTTTAATGTGAATGTCACACTTTAATATGCTTTCATTAAGTTTCTTGATTACTGAGATTATTTAATCTCACTCCTGTTAGTTAATGTTTTTCCAAGAGATGTTAAGGCAAAGTGCAAAAAGGGAAGCCTACTAGGCTAAGTACTAAAGTATAGTATTATAATCTCTAGTCTCTTACATTGTGTAATGAAGCATATTATATTTCTACCAACATTAGGAGTTAATCATGCCTATTTTTATATGGTATATCATAGATATTTTGCATGTGTGCCCCATATGATAACTTAGGCATATTGGGTGGGTAGCCTATTTTGAGAAAAAAGGTCCAATATGCAAAAAGTGTTGATGCTTATGATTGATGTTTAAGTAGGCTTTGATATGCCTAAAGATATATTTATCATGCATGATTGTTATTGTATTTTAGTCTATATTTGGGTTGAGGGGAGGCATTAGGGAATGTGTAAGAGGCTTAAAGGCTCATATCAACACTAAATGTTCCAGGATCCTCATTTGGTAACATATTGAGTTGAAATTGGTGCCTATAGTTAGATTGTTGTATTAACATCATGTGAATGCTTGGATAATCTTAAATGGAGGCCTAAGTAATTAATTAGGAAGGTTCAAAGTTAAGTTAAGTTTGTTGCTTATTGTACTGTTCATGTAGGGTTCATCGCAGTGGACTGTAAGTTTAGCCATAGCAAGCAAGTAAATGTCTGTTAGCCACTGCAAGGATGTCTTGTGCCATGATGAGTTAGTACTTGTGAATTAGTCATAGTGAGTGAGTATTACATTGCGATGAGCATGTCAAATTGTAGTTGGCAGTGACAAAGGTATACTTAGCTGCAACGAACAAACAAACAAGTGTAGGGATGCTATAAATGCTTATTTTACCTTTTTTTCCCTCTTTCAATGCTATCCCTTAAAATTTCATGCTTTGGCATATTTTCAAATGCTCTAATTTTTGGAAAAGAGTTTTATTTAACCTTGATTGATTTTGTAGGATCCCAATTCCTAGTTGTGCTTTGATAAATAATTTAAATGATAATGCCATGGTTGATCCATTTGTTAAGTTGTTGATTAGTAGAGTTAAATAGGGGTTAATGATAGAGGTCATTACAAAGTTGGTATCAAGTTCTCGAGTTTTGAGAGCTGGTGCTTATGTTTGAAATATTAATAATCATTTAAGCATTGAGCATATAGGTGTTGGCAAAAATATATTTATTACAAATTTTCCCCTTTATAACTGCTTTAACTATATGCTAAATTTCTTATGATATCTTTTACGTATTTAAAGATTATTACTCATGCTTACCCCTTTAAGGTGGGCTACATCCTTAGAAGGGGAGAAGGGATAAAATTAGCATGTTTTTAGCACGTTTGCCTTTGTGGCAAGGAAAATTTGAGACAAATAAGAAAGACAAAGTTAAATGTTGATATGATCAATATGCATAATTTAAAGGGAAGTTAGTTAATTAAGAATATATGAATTGTACCTTTTAGTTAGACTATACTATATAGATATCAGAGATATCTCTCTATTGATTGAGTATTTGAACTGTTTTCTCACTTAATATGGTCATTAGGAGAAATTGGTTGAATATTTATTTCACAATTCCTTTTCAAAAGAGGAGGTTTAAATTCATATTATGGCAAGAAATGAAAGTTAAGTGAAAAGAAGAATTCGAGGACACTAGTACAAAAATGATTTTTTACAGCAGTTAAAACGACTTTTTACAGCGGTTAAAGAGACGATGGTGTTTCAGGGAATGTAGAAAGTCCCTCTTTTTACATCGGTTATAAACCCGATGTAAAAATTAATTTTTTTACATCGGTTATAGAGCCGATGTTGAAAATTATATACAAGAAAATTAAAAAAAAATTACTTAACTTTTTACACCGATTCAGATCCCAACCGGTGTAAAAAGTATAGGTTATTATACAACCGTTGTAGAATATAACATTTTTTACACCGGTTATGGTAATAACCGGTGTAACTTTTTACACCGGTTATTACCATAACCGGTGTAAAAACTGTTATATTCTACAATGGTTGTGGTAATAATCAATGTAAAAAGTATTTTATTTTTTTATACTATATTTATTTTATCGATTTTACCCATTCCTGTGTATAGAAATTGCCAAATCAAACAGCCTAATTAATTTACAATTGTTTATCAAGTATCTATCAACTATACAAAGCTATTTAATTATTAAAAAAACTAATAATTGTCTAAATTATCAAAATTGCCATTCCTGTGCATAAAAATTGCCAAATCAGACAGCTCAATTCATTTACAATTATTTATCAAGTATTTATCAACTATACAAAACTATTTAACTATTAGGAAAACTAATAATTATTTAAATTGTGTCAACTATCAAAATTAAAACATGTCTAAAAGTAACAAAAAACCTCACAAGTTCTCCACAAAATAGGTTGCCCAACGTATGTGGATGTCTTCAATTTCAGCTTCAGAAAATACATTCGAATTGTCGAACATCTAAAATTTGATTCATAAAGTAGGCATATTAATCAATCTCAAATAACATAATAAAATAAAATTTTTAAAAATATATATATTTACCTCTTTTGTAAATTCGGTCATGCCTAATGTGATAATATTGAGCATGTGCCTCATGACATATAGACCGTACAAGTTCATCCTCACCGGTTGTCTATGACTCTATATAAGAACAAATCATAAAAAATTAGTAAGAAATCTTAATAATTGAACATATTAATAAAGTATAGCATCACCTTTAGCTCAATCCATGTGGGGTCCTTGAGCTCATGTCCATGCTTTTGTAAGACTACATTTTGATATGTTCTCATTGCCCTATGATCAAGATTACCAAGTTAGTAAAAATATTCAAAAAAATTAAATTAAATAGTTTAGTAAAAGTATTCTTACAAGTCTATCGTTTTCTTCATTTCTTTCCCAAGTTTGTAATGGAGGGAGCATAAAAAGATGACAGTGTTGCTCTTCATTGAAAGAACAAATAACTGCCAATGGTCCCTGCTAAATATGATACAAGTTAAAGTAAATCCATATTAAAAAACTATTAATTATAAATTGATCCTTACAAGTGCACATATGGAGCCATAAAAACGTCCTTTTTGACTTCACATATTCTCTGTTGGAGGTACGCGGCCCTTAACTCTGGAGTATTACCTTTCTCTGTCATGTGATGAGGGCAAAGGAATCCAAACTTATCACCTTTGCCTGATGTAATGCACAAATGATGAAGATACCTACAACAATGCAATTATATTAGTTTACTAAACTTGATGATTAAGTTTACTTACAACAATGCAATTATATTAAAGAAAAATATACTTACATCATAAATAGTTCAATGTGTGGTGTGGTAAGCTGATTATTCGACAGAAGTCGAACCAAATCTTCCCGTTCAATTGTCACTATCATGTCTTTCTTGCCCACAACCTCCAGATCCATTTCTAAACTCTTGAATTCGAATGATAAATCATACGCCATTAAGATCATTCGCTGATGTGGAGTCAACGAGGGTTGTGGAAGTTTTGGGAGATTCGGCAAGGAAAGCTTATACATAATAAAAAGACAAGAAATAGTTAATAAAAAACATATATTAGGAAGTTGCTACATAATAAAAATTCATGAAATTTTGTACCACAGCTTGAACCAAATTCACAAGTCTCTTGGGCCATAGGATAAAATTGCCAACAGCTTCAACCACAGTCTTCACCTCATCAGTAGGGAATGGAACCAAAGCATCTGGCACTTTTGGATCTACAACTACCACTCTTACTTGATCATCTTGAATTTGCTTGTGGTGGATGGTTGACCCCAAGCTATAGATGCTACCAAGAGCAACCAAGCGTTTATCAAGATCTTCTAGAAATATCTCACATGGTTCACCAATGTTGTCACCAGAAGGACCCTCTGACACACGCTCAAGAATATTACTCCCCTTTGTACTATAAAATGCAGGAGACGTATGAACTGGTTCAGCAGTTGTCTCCTGTCGTGAGCTCATCATGCTCATCATCTCCTCCTTCATTTGCTCTTTCATTTGTAGAAACCGAGCTGCAAATGAAGCTTCAAACTCATCCTTAGTCTGCTGCCTCACAATGGATATCAATGTATCAAGCTCTTCTCTAGTCACTACACCTCCTAAATTGGGATGTGCAGGTGCTCCAAAGTAGTCCTTAATGCCCACACCATATCCAACGCCCCTCACACGACCCGGATGCTCTGGCTTGCCTGTAGCAACTGTTAAGATATCATTTCTGCCCTCTGGAATGAAGCTTCCTTAGGTTTGTTGCTCCTTAAGAGTATCCTATAATATAAAAATAACAATATTAATTAATAATATATACAATTGTATAGAACTTTAAAGGGACAAGGAATAATAATTTTACTTACAATCCTCTCGACAATCTCCCGTGCTGTCTCACTTGTATAGCCTCCTTTCTTATACTGATGTCCATATCTCCATTTCTCCTCTTGAGAGACAGGTGATGGTGGAGAAAGGAGTATGAAAGGATCAGACTTGGCTTCTTCTTCTCTCTTCTTCTGTTTCTCTGCCATCAGTATATCATCAGTTCTAGCATAACCTCCACAAGACAGGGTATGAGGGCATTGATTCTGCCGAGCAATTTCTCGCCCTTTAGCTCGTTTTTCCTGTTAATAAATTGAATTTTAGATTTATAATTGAAGTAAATCTAAATAAAACTTAAATAAATTAAAAGTTAACAAACCATAGCCTTTTCAGAAGTCTGAATCCTGACAAATTCTTTCCAAGTATCTTCATCAAGGAACTGGTATGTATCAAGAGGATTGGGACGAGCCTGACCCTTGGCACCTCGATAAAGATATATCTTCTAGTAAGATCAGTCTTAAAATTTCTCCAACGTGTTCCACAGTAAGAAATCAACTTGTGTCGACAATCTTGATTAGATGGAACATCATATGTGAGCTACAATGAAGACATAAGATAATAATCAATAATTGCCCAATAATATATAACTATAAAAAAATTTTAATTTTTAATTATTTACCTGAATGCTTTCCCAAATCTGTTCCTTCACACGTTCTGGCACATCAGGCCAGTCCTCAAACACAATAGGAGGCTTGGTACGTGATAGGAAGCTAAGAAAACTAACAAACTTGGCTTTATGTGGCCCTATCGGATTCCATCTCCGGTCAAATTGAATTGGTAACCTACGCCCAGCACTCCTACTTAATGTCAGATCTCTTAATCGTGTGCCACGTCTCCCCCTCCTCACAGACTGGCTCTGACTTGGCTCCTCACTAAGGGTGCCCTGACTCAGCTCCCCACTAGGAGCAACATCACCAATTGATTGGCTCTGAGTGTCATCACCTTGATTCTCTATATTCCTATTAATTCAAATAAATGAAATTAATTAAAAAAATAATCAAAGATAAGATAATTAAGAAAAAAAATCCCACAACATAAATTTAATTGAACTAAATTAACATACTTTAATTTCAAAACTAAAATCATATAGGGATATTCTCCCATATCCCTTCATGGTGATCACTTCTTATGGCATGTTCATCATCTACTTCATCTACCACATCCAAAATTGGTAGCCCACTTGAGAAGTTAGGAGTTTCAGAAATATCAAAATTTGATTCATGATCGTCATTACTATCAATCATCCTTTTTCCTTTAAGTGCTATTGACCAATTTTTATTTGCTGGATCCGTGACATAGAAAACTTGTTTAGCTTGGTCTGCCATAATAAATGGCTCATCTCCAAAAGTTAGTTTTTTAAGATCAACCATTGTAAATCCAAACTTATCATCACGAATACTATTGACGTCAACCCACTTGCATTTGAAAACAGGAACTCTAAATTTTGTATAATCAACCTCCCAAATCTCTTCAATAACCCCAAAGTAAGTCCTGGATGCTAGTTTAGGTTTCATATCTTTTGAACTAGAAAAGTGTACGGCTTCAGCCATTATCATAACTCCACTATTTTGCACCGTACTCTTCTCATCCAAGGACTTTGTATAAAAGGAATACCCATTAATATCATAGGCACTCCAACATATAACATCAAAGTTAGGACCTCCAGCCAACCATTTAACTGTTTCAGAAACACCACTTTCATTCAAAATTTTCTGCTTGAACCAATTCACAAAAGTCCTATTATGCTCTTTCAACAACTTTTGTTCTGTCATTCTCATTCGATAATTTTTTGCCTTTAAAAGTTCTTTATGAGAAGATATGTAATCTTTAACTTCATCAATATTATTCAAGATATATAAATGTGCTTCTTGTAATTCATCATGATTCATGCTCTTCACTGATACTCCACGTGTGCCTTGACCATATTGCTTTTTCTCATGACGAGATTTAGGAAGTCCAATTGATTTTGTACTTGACAAGTAATCAGAACAAAACTCCATAGCTTCTTCAGCAACATATTTCTCAACTATCAATGCTTCGGGTCGAAATGGATTTCTGACATACCCTTTCAGTATTTTCATGTATCTCTCAACTGGGTACATCCATCGCAAATAAACAGGGCCACACAATTTTACCTCCCTTACTAGATGCACTATTAAGTGAACCATAATGTCAAAAAATATAGGAAGAAAGTGCATCTCAAGTTGGCACAAGATAGTATGGAAAAAGAAACAAAGTCTAGTTATTGTAAGTCTTAAATCTTCTTTCAATATGCCTCGAATAGCCAAAGGTAATAGCTGTTGCATCAAGACATGGCAATCATGAGATTTTAAGCCTACCAGTTTCAACTCTTTCACAGATACAAGCTTCATAATATTTGAAGAATACCCCGAAGGAACTTTAATTCCATGTAAACACTCACAAAAACTTGTTTTCTTAGATTTGCACAATGTATGAGAGGCTAGGGGACAATAAGTTCGTTTACCTTCTGGTCTTGGGTGTAAGTCTTCCCGTATTCCCATTTCTTTCAAATCCAATCTTGCATTCACACCATCCTTAGTCTACCTGGTATGTTCAGAAGCGTTCCAATAATACTATCACACACATTTTTCTCTACATGCATAACATTAATACAATGCCTTACTTCAAGATTGCGCCAATATGGGAGGTCAAAAAAGATAGACCTTTTTTTCCATATGCTTTTTGCACCAGTATTCTTTTTAGTCTTACCGAAGACAATATTAATGTTTTTCACACGTTCATATACTTGATCCCCAGTCAAAGCATCTGGAGCATCATTGTGTTCTTGGTGACCATGAAAAGCTTTCTTCAATCTATGATATGGGTGATCTCGTCTAAGAAACCTCCGATGGCCAAGGTAGACTGTCTTCCTTCCATGTTGAAGTTGATGGTAGTTTGTGCTTTCTTCACAAATTGGACAAGCTTTATGACCTTTCACGCTATAACCAGACAAATTTCCATATGCAGGAAAATCATTTATAGTACAAAAGATCATAGCACGTAACTTAAAATTCTCCTTCTGATTTGCATCAAACACTTCCACACTACCTCCCACAACACTTTCAAATCTTCAATCAGAGGTCTTAGGTAAACATCAATATTATTTCCCGGTTGTTTTGGTCCCGAAATCAACATGGATAGCATCATGTACTTCCGTTTCATGCACAACCTAGGTGATAGATTGTAAATCACCAAAAGAACAGGCCATGAACTATGTATACTACTAAGACTACCATAAGGATTCATTCCATCGGTAGAAAGTCCAAGCCTCAAGTTCCTTGGCTCATTGCCAAATTCGGGAAACAATTGATCAATTTTCTTCTATTGAGGAGAATCGGCTGGATGTCAAAGTTTTCCATCAGATATCCTCTCATTTGCATGCCACATCAAGTTCTTTGCATCATTAGTATTTGCAAACAAACGCTTGAACCTTGGTATAATTGGAAGATACCATAAGACTTTTGTAGGAGCCCCCTTCTCTTTATACCGTGGTGCCTCACATTTCGACACTTCTCCTCCCCTTCAAGCTCTTTTCTGTACAACACACAATCATTAGGACATGCGTATATTTTTTTATACTTCATACCCATTGGACATAAGATCTTCTTGGCATCATAATAATGATTTTGTAGTACATTGCCCTTCGGAAACATTATTTGAAGTAACTCTAACAACCATGTGAAACTTTGGTCACTCCACCCAACTCTTGCCTTTAAGGTAACTAGTTTTAACACCCCAGATAACAAACTAAAATCAGTGCACCTCAGGTATAGAGGCTTCTCTGCGTCAGTGTACAAGTTATCATACACATGTGCTCGTTCAAAAGCCTCTTCCCCAACATCACGGATCATGTCCTCTAATCGATCTTCATTCATTTCTACTTCATCATCAAGATTATCAACTCCCACATATTGAGATGTGTTACTATAATTTTTCAATCGTTCACCATGCCAAATCCATATTGTATAATTTTTGCAAATCCCATCACAAACTAAGTGCTCTCTTATTTCGACAACACCTAGTCTCCTCTCATTCAAACAATTAACACAAGGACAATAGAACCTTTCACTATTGTCAACAGCATTTTTCTTAGCAAATTCCAAAAATTCTTTCACCCCATTATCATACTCGTCACTCGTTCGTCTAGCATTCATCCAACTACGATCCATGTGTCACCTCCTAAAGAATATAACTAATGTTATTATCTTCAAACTATTTTAAGAAACTAAGTTCCTAATTAAATTAAGATTTGAAAAAATTTCGACAGAATCTCCCCTGAAAATTGGATCTCCCAAGACTTTTAAAAAAATTTACAAGAGAAAATTGACAATTTTAAACCAAATAAATGATCACATACAACAACCTGAGGCTTTATGAAGCCACTAACAGCACTCCCAGCAACAATCAATATCATTAAAAACTAAATTTAAGAAAATTAGAGGAAAGAATAAATTCAAAAAAAAATTTGACAGAGTCTCCCCTAAATATTTAGACTCCCTAAAAGTTTTAGAAAATTTTACACGAGAAAATTAACAATTTTAAACCAAATAAATGATCACATGCAACAACCTGAGGCCTTATGAAGCCACTAACAACACTCCCAGCAACAATCAATATCATTAAAAACTAAATTTGAGAAAATTAGAGGAAAGAATAAATTTTAAAAAAATTTTGACAGAGTCTCCCCTAAAAATTGGACTTCCCAAAAGTTTTAGAAAATTTTACACGGGAAAATTAACAATTTTAAACCAAATAAATGATCACATGCAACAATTTGAGGCCTTATGAAGCCACTAACAGCACTCCTAGCAACAATCAATATCATTAAAAACTAAATTTAAACATCATAAAATTTAAAAATTTATATTCAACACATACCTGGGTGGCGGCAGCTGCAGCAACGGCTCAACACTAAGAGGGAGGGAGAAGGAGTAGTGGAGGGGGCAAGAGGGAGGGAGAGGGGGAGGGGGGGGAGAGGGAAGGGGTGGGCAAGGGGAGAGGGGGAGTGGAGTAGGCGGTAGGATAAGGGGGAGGGGGACGGCCGAGGAAGGGGGAGGGGGGGCCTGAGGAAAGGGGAGTGGGAGGGGGAGGGGGCGGCGGGACGAGGGGGAGAGGGAGGGGGTTGGGCGAACCTAGTGGGAGGGGGAAGGGGTGGTCGGGCGAATCGAGGGGGAGGGGGAGGGGGGGCGAGGGAGGGGAGGAGGGAGCAAGGGGGCGGCGGGACGAGGGGGAGGGGGCTGGGCAGTGAGGGGAGGAGGAGGAGGGGGCGGTGGGACGAAGGGGAGGGGAAGGGGGCTGGACGAACCGAGGGGGAGTGGGCAGCGAGGGGAGGAGCTGGAGGGGAGGTGGGATGAGGGGGAGGGGGAAGGGGGCTGGGCGAACGGGGGGGAGGGGGTCCGGCGAGGGAGAAGACGAGGGGAGGGGGAGTGGGCGGACAAAGGGGAAACGAGAGGGAGGGCGCGAGAAGGAGGAGAGGGAACTGATGAATGAAGGAAGGAAGAAAGGATTTTAAAAAATACTTTTTACACCGGGTGCCTGTACACCCAGTGTAAAAAGTATACTTTTTACACCGGGTGGGACTTTTTACACCGGGTGCCCCGAAACCCGGTGTAAAAGTTCTCTTTTTACAACGGGTGGGGGAACCCGATGTAAAAAGTATACTTTTTACACCGGGTGTCGAGGCACCCGGTGTAAAAAGTGTCACATAATTCAATATAATTACAAAAATGCCACCACCTTTATTTTTTACACTGTTTGCCTTCCAACTGATGTAAAAAGTACCCCATAAATTTTATATTTTGTACTAGTGGGATCAATAAATCACTAATAGATGAAAGCGTTGAAATTGAAAGTTGTGATTGATGTTAAGTTTAGACTGGTTGGGATTGGATTTGAGGGAATGATTATGAGTAGAATCATTATTTAATCATGGAAAATTGTATGTCTATATGCTTCTTTAGGAAGTCTTATGGGAAGTAAGAAAGTCAAGGAACCGAGGAATCCTAAGGACATTTTTGGCTTAATATAAATTGGCAGGGTGAATTGGCATTGCATGTAGTAATCGCTGTAAAAACTATTGTCATGTGAACAATGGATCTTTCAATGATAGGGGATTAAGGGGTTGATTAAATCGATTGGTGAAAGAGAATTATCCAAGGGAATAGAGGTTAATCATTAGGAGCATCAATATATGGAAGAAATTATAAATATTTTAAAGATTGGTGCCTTGCTTTAGTTATAAGGTTGTAGTAAGGGCAGCAAAGACATTACCTTATGTGAGAGTTAATAGTATTTTAACAATTGAAGAACTTTTTGTTGAAGTTTAAATTGAGACATAAATACTTATTATGTTTAAACATGCATGGGTGTGCCTTTTGATACTTAGCATATTTAAATACAAAGATGTATGTCTTTTGAAGTTTTCTTCAAATTAAAGCTTACACGAAACCTTGTTTATGAGATAAATGAATCAGTGGGATGATGAGTCCTTTTATGTTTCAAGTTTTTATGCCAAAATGCTTTTGAATTGTTTACTTGGAAAAGCTCAACATTTTCTTAATTTCTTAATGATTATGGATCCTTATAGACTTTTGGAAGCAAACATTTTCAAGCTTTACAATGGGAATTGAGAACTTTTGTTTACCTTTTTGAGTTCTTATTCTGACTAGGAGTTAGAGGATTTTAAGCAAATGAAAAATTATAAGATATATTTTAACACATATAATAGGCTTTATTGTGAAATAAAGTCTCAACTATCAAACTTAAAAAAAAAAAAAAACTATGCATGCACTTAAGAAAGGTTATGGTGGGACAAATATAACAATTGAGCATTGTGAGTAACCAAGAGTCGCACCAAGATTGTAAGTACTGAAACTTCGCCTGAGGTTAAGGATGCTAGATAGGCATTTGATCAATTCTTTTGATATTATGTGTATCAGGTACTAAACCATATATATTACAATTATACCATTAACTTATACTCACATTTTCCATATGTATATATCACGAGACACTTTGCCACAATATAGACAACCATATAGCAATTGTTAAATCAATAATAGTGATCCGTATTATCACAATACAAACAATTATGTGACAATAGCATAATCTACTATCGCGACTTGTCACAAACTTAATAATCATGTAATACGTTGGATAAAAATATGCATGATCGATTCTTCGTTATAATTTTATTATTTCCTTCGATTGAAACTGAGTGATATAATATTAATTAGGGCTCTATTCATGTGACTGAACTATCTAAACTCACTAATTGTGGGGAATGACCCAGTCAAATATCATTACACTCACTTTCGGGCCACGGCTTTCCCATTCTTGAATCCTTAAAGTGTCATATACCCTAAGCTAATCTTCTCGACAAATAGTTAGAGATAGTTAGGTTCTAATCCTTTAACAAATTATGAGACAATTCCTCAACAAAGAATGGGATAATATTAGCCTTTGTGCATTGAAAGAAGCTATAATTACTATATGGATTTATTTTACTCCTCTTCCTAAGTGAACTGATATCAAGATGTTTATATGTTTTAAAAATAAAAAAGATATCTCTTTAACCAAGTAAAATATGGTGTATTTTACATTTTAAAATATATTAATGTATTAATAACTAGTTCAATCACTATTTGACTTGATTCAATCTATCAAAAAGCCTTAACTACTGTATGAAACAGTTTCATGGCTGGTTTGACTTTTGTAAAATCAGTCAGGAGTTAAATGCTTATGATTATTTAAAATGTTTAGTTTATTTAATTATCTTTTTCATGGATTTTGAATTTTATTCCTTAAATTTCTTCACCAAATTTTCCCCCCTAATCATTAGATTTCTAGACTGCTCTTCAAATTCCTGGTCCAACGGGAACTTCATAGATTGAACGCACCTAATCACCTTTTGTCATATCATATGTGACGACAAGGAAGGTTTCATATTCCATTTGGACACGTATTTTGTTGTGAGGATGGTCGTTTCTCTACTTCAGCGATAGTGGAAGAGGACTCCATTATAATCTGGATGAGAAAAATGTCAAATCTTCCGCGGAACGAACAAAACTTGAGCCTTCTGTAGCTTCGTCATTGCTTACACTTGTGTCCATGTCATGTTCATTGAAATTTCAGTCCTCTGAGGCTTGAATTTCCCTATAAATTCATTTCCTTTTGGCCCAAGTTGCTCCGTCTTCAGAGAGAGAGAGAGAGAGAGAGAGAGGGAAACGGTGCGCTGAGATTTCGTCTTATCAAGTAATCAAAAAAATGGCGGAAGTGAAGAACAAGCAAGTGGTTCTAAAGGAGTATGTGTCTGGACTCCCCAAGGAATCCGACTTTCAATTGGTTGAAGGTTCCATCGCATTGAAGGTTCCAGAAGGTTCGAACCAGATTCTGCTCAAGAATCTTTACTTATCCTGCGATCCCTACCAGCGAATGATGATGAACGAAACAATTTCTTCGATATTTGGTACTTACACGCTTGGCGCTGTAAGTCTTGCTTTCTGTATTACCCTCTTTTACTGTCAATTTTTTTTTATGAGTGAAATTGTTGATTAGGGACGACACTCTCAATTATTGTCTCTGGTTGGGGGTTCAAACTCACACCCAAAGAAGAGCGGAAGCCTTATTCTGCTTTTAATGTTACTTAAACTATTTTTTTTTTCTCATTTTTGTTTTTTGGGAATCGTTCTTGCTGGAGATTTTGAGAAACGGAACGTATTGGTTTTGATGAGCTACTTGATAAATTCTTGTGTAATCGTATGTAACTTCTGTATAAAATTTTCAGAAGTTGGTAGGTTCTGAATCTACTTAAAGTTTGTTGCATGAAGCAGTAGTGATGACTAGGCTTCGAATAATTCTTGGCTGAATTGGGGGAAAAATGAGAGAGTCAAAATTAGCAAATGTATCCATTCACTTTTCTGTACAGATACAAGATGTCATTTTTTCACCAGTCCCTTTTACATCTATCGAGTGTGAGGGTAAACTAGGATAACCTTAGGTTTGACTATTTTTAGATTAAAAAAAAAAAAACATACTAATCTCTCTTTACATTTTGATATATATATATATATATATATATCAAAGAAACCTCTCACAATTTAAGTAATTATATTTTTTAGAGAAAACATATATATTGAATAGAGGGGAGCTTATTGAAGTCTTCGAACAAGAGGGCGGTCATCTGTAATTCAACCAAACTTGAAAGGTAGTTTAGTGTAATTTGCTTAGTGAATGTTTGGTGACATTTAAAAATATGCTACTACAAAGGCGTAGTTCAAAGCCTGAGGGTTTATTTAGTTTTAGTGTTAGAAATGAACAAGTGATGTGTGATTTGACACGATGTCTCAGATCCTAATCATGCTGATTTTTCTGGGGCCAGTCTTTGGTCCAGGGAGGTGGATTTGGTGGGTTATACACAAGCTAACACAACTGAATGTAATAATAAAATAAAGCAAAAGAGCACAATAAAAAGAACAACTAATTAAAATTATGTACTTGAGGCTTCTTAGAAGAAGAGAATACTTGAAATTCATTTCTTTCTGCTGGAATTAATATTTCTTCAGACAAGGTCAAACTGAAAGATCAGATATTTGGAAGGGGCTCATGATTCTGGCAACACCAAAGCTTCTGATCACGATTTAATCATTTAAAATTAAATTCAGAATGTATGGCATTGAAGTTTTCTTTTGTATTAGAAATGTGCAGCTACTAAACAGTTGTGTTGAATAATTGCAGCCGATACATGGATATGGTGTGGCTAAAGTTCTTGAATCTGGACACCCTGACTATAAAAAGGGTGATTTAGTTTGGGGATATGTTATATGGGAGGAATACAGCTTGGTGCCCCCAACTCAAATACATTTCAAAATTGAGCACAACGATGTCCCGCTTTCCTACTATACAGGAATTCTTGGTATATACTGAAGCATTTCAATTTATTTTGATTATGATTTTTTTGATATGTGTCATCTGAATCCTTATGATGTTTTCATGTGATAAATGGTTTATTGGTCCCCTGTTTGTTCTAGACGGCACCAGATATTGAAAATTTTCATGCTTATTTGCAGTGATTGTCATTATGCATTTTATTGATGTGGAAGTGGTGGTTTTGGCTGCTCTGTTCCCAGCTATTTTCATTTTATTTTCAGCGGTTACAAGGCTTGAATTGATCTTTGATGCTTTACTTTTATTGGCTGACTCGCTTCCACTTGGAGAAGAACTTCTATGGCAGCCCTAATACTTTTCAGCAACTGGCAGTCAAATGATTTTATATCTCCATTACAACTGTGTCCTGATATTTTCTCTATTTACTTTATATGATTTTGTTATGCTTCTATTTCTTTTTTGAGCACACAAGTTTCTGAAGATTGAATCTTGGCCAGCTTCCATGTTTCTGCTTTGTAGTTGCATAGCTTATCTTGATTGTCCTGCTTGTTCTGATTAATGCTCTTTTCTTGATAAATATTGACTATATCCAAGTTCCAAAATCCAAGTTCCAAAGTGAGAAAAGAAGACATGTATGACTAGGAAAATGCTGTGCATATCACTTGTACTTCTTTCGTTGCATTCTTTAAACCGCCATTCTGATATTAAGTAATAAATGTATAATGGAGTTGTATTTATTTTATTTGTGCTTATTTTCTTAGCATAACTGTCTTCTTTTCTTCCTCCATAGGTATGCCAGGAATGACTGCATATGCTGGTTTCTTTGAAATTGGATCTCCCAAGAAGGAAGATCGTGTTTTTGTCTCATCTGCATCTGGTGCAGTCGGTCAACTTGTTGGGCAATTAGCGAAACTTCTAGGCTGTTATGTCGTCGGAAGTGCTGGTAGTAAAGAGAAGGTACGGTTCTGGTCGATGCTGTTATACTTAGGAACTTGTTGAGATCAATATGACTCCCAATTTCAATCCTCTATATTCATTAAGTTAACTGTATACAGCATACTTAGAGAGGTATACAGAGAAGAAAAATGCAAAAAGTGGAAGTGGGTCTTACACAGTTACTTTTTTTATGTCGTTTTCTCTTTAAATACATGACTGCATAATCAAAAATGGATTCAATTTGGTATGACTTCCTCCTTATTAGCCAATTATTATATTATTACAAAAGGACCATCTTACATGTTCATTCACTTATGATGAAGTTCAAGAATGGACAGACTTGTGTTTCGATTTGATATTCCTTCTCAGTGAAACTAGGGAAGCATTTAATTATTAGTACCATAATGCATCATAATCCAATATATGTAGTTGCTGCTTGCTTCTTTTTTGATTTTAAAATAGAATCAAATTCCTTTGCAGGGGTATGATTGAGACGAACAAAATCCATCTGTTTTTTTGTCTGTTCTTCCCATTTCATGAATTTTCTGCCTTTTACAATTAGGTGGAGCTATTGAAAAATAAATTAGGATTTGATGAAGCTTTTAACTACAAGGAAGAACCTGACTTGGACGCAGCATTGAAAAGGTCAGTGTCTAATAACTTTATTTTAGACCTAGCAATTTAAATCAAGTCCGATGTAGATCATTTAAGTCCAAATAAATTTCTGAATGTAAAGTAAGTCCCTTGGTCCTTGAGTGACATGTTGATATTTTGATATTTTGTAACTTTGTTTCCCAAATTTGCAATTACGTTTGGTTGAATTTGCAACTCATTTTTCCAATCTTAATAGAGAATGCAAATCTTAATGATTAAATTTGAAAACAATCATGTCATTATTTGAACACTTTGATGAATTTGCAACTTTGTTTTCCAAATGTGCAATTTCATCCTGTTTAATTTGCAACTCGTTTTTTTTAATTTTAATAATGAACACAAATTTTAATGATTAAATTTGAAAACAAAATTATGTCATTATTTGAACACTTCCAAGAATTTGCAACTTTGTCTTCCAAATTTGTAATTCGGTCGTCTTGAATTTGCAACTCAGTTTTTTAATTTTAATAAGGCACACGAATCGTAATGATTAAATTTGAAAAGTAACATGTTATTATTTGAATGCTTTTAGGAATTTGCAACTTGCTTTCCTGATTTTAATGAGAAACACAAATCTTAATGATTAAATTGGAAAAGTGACATATTATTTAAATACTTCCAAAAAATTTTAACTGTATCCTAAATTTGCAATTTTGTCTTGCTAAATTTGTGACTTATTTTTTCAATTTTAAAGGAGAACAAAAATCTTGATTAAATTTTAATAGGGAATTTGCAACTTGTTCTCCCTTTTTTATTGATATAAACTGATTGTATTATGTAAAAATATCAGTTGAGGAACTTTACATTTTAAAATTTGTTTGGACTTGAATAAAATGATCTCATTGGGACTTCAGTGTCATTACCCCTTTAAGTTACTTCCCCATTTAACAATGATGCACTCTAGAAGCTCATAGATATGGATTTACATCTCAGGTACTTCCCAGAAGGCATTGACCTTTACTTTGAGAATGTCGGGGGTAAAACACTCCAACCAGTACTTTTGAACATGAGAGTCCACGGGCGAATAGCCGTTTGTGGGATGGTCTCACAGTATAATCTTGATCGACATGAAGGCATAACAAATTTGGTGCAGCTCATTTTTAGGAGAATTCGTATGCATGGATTTAGTGTACATGATCATTATCACCTCTATCGCAAATTCTTGGAGTTCATTCTACCTCTTATCAAGCAAGGGAAAATAGTGTATTTGGAAGACATAGTTGAAGGTCTTGAGAATGGCCCTGCAGCTTTGGTTGGCCTCTATAGTGGTCGCAACATTGGAAAACAAGTCGTCGTTATTGCTCATGAGTAATGTCAAGGATGCAGATCCTCTACATTCAGTAAGTACGTGCATTTTGTAGATGTAGATCGTTGCAACAGAAAGAAGTGCTCTCTAAGTGAATTTGGCTACATGGATCATACAATGCATTCATTTAGTAAGTTTATCTTGTTGATTTAGAGGGCTAATAAAAACGTAAGATGTGGGTGAAGATAGGAAAAATGAGTATTGCATAGGCATGTTTGGTATACAGAAAAATGTTTTCTAAAACAGAAATTAAAGATACATCTAGAAAGAAAATAAAATAGGTGCATTTTTCTTTTTCTTTTTCTTTTTTTGGCAAAGACTTTTCTACCTACTAAACATTACTTGTGTGTCTTATCTTTTCTTAAATGTATGATGATGCATTATAGTAGAGATTATTATTGTATCTGGAGTTGCCTTCTTGGTTGATTTCCAATGTATGTTCTTTTTAATATCAAATATGGATATGTAGCAATGATGTTTTTTGGTAAATAAGGCCTTGGTTTGCTATTTGTTAATTCAAAGGTTCATGTCTTGCAAATGGGGCAACAATTAGCAAATTGACTTGTACATGTAATTTACACTTGCCTTGTGATTTCAAACAATATTAAAATGTTTTGAAATGAGGAAGATAGATAGAAAGCGGAAAGTGTTTTTTAGAAAAGAAATGGAAAATATATCTAAAAGAAAATGGAATATACATACTTCCTTTGATGCTTATTATAAAGTACTTTCAATCGTTTCACGCATCATAAGAGAAGTTAGTTTTTTTTATAATATCATAAAGAATTATATGTACTTTTATTTTTATCTTTGGTTTTAAATTATGATGCAACTACATTAAATACTTTCACGTTAATTAAGAAAGGGTCACATTGGAAAAAGTAGTTTAATTATTACAAAGGGTTCTGTATTTTGGATCAAGAATTACTTTAGAAGGTATCCTATTCGGAAAGAGTATTTGTCATTTTCTTCCTAAAAACCATTTTTTATCTACCAAACATTACAAAAGTTTTTATAGTGTTTTTCATTTTTTTTGTCTATATATAGAATGTAGATGAAGTTACAACTAAAACTTATTTTCTATTTTTTCTTATCTCCTTTTAATCTAATTGTGCATTTTAGTTAAAATTTGACTAAGAAAATCAAATGACTTGGAAGACTTCTTTTTTTGGGTGCCAGCAAATAACTTGTAAGACCTTTATTAAACCTTACTAATCAAAAAGTCAATATTATTCTTGATAGACTTTGATATTCAATTACTAGTTATCATTTGATGGAAACATACCAATGATAGAGAAATTACATTGCTCACAAATTATGAAAAGAAAATATTATTTTTCAAACTTTATGTAAAAAGTATGCAGTCACTTAATTAACAATTGTGTCAACCAAGACATATCTAGGTTAATGATGGAAACAATTCTTTCCCTCTAGTTTAAAATAAATAGCAATTGATATAAAATATAGAGAGAATCACATTTTGGACCCTTAGGATAAACATATTTGCAAATAAGGCCCAAATGATTCACTCCCTCTGCGAGTCTTTTTTATGTTTCTCGTTGAAATGACTCAATTACCCCTCACATAAGGCCTCTATAGTGACTTTGCATTTTCTTTCATTTCTTTTTACTCACTCTTCCTTCTTTCTCTTCCTCCTCAACACTGATTCCCTGTTTTCTAAAAGATTTTCTCGTAAGTGGTTCTGGTAAGTTCCTCACGAAAACGTCTGAATTCTCCTATTTTTCTGTCCATCAGTTTTTAGTTTCAGCATGTCTGAATTCTATTGAATAATTGGTTCTTGAAGGTAATTTTCTTCTAAACTGTACATTGACGTTCTGGTCTCCTGATTCAAATCAAATTGCCATGGATAAATGCGTTGGAGTAATTGAGGATTCATTAAGTATAGGCTAGGCAAAAAAAGCACTTCAACTCGATCAAATATTTTGGCAGGCACCAAGTTACTTATGGCTAACTTCGAATGTTTTGCTGTAAATAAATTAATTGTAGTTGTTATCTATGGACTTTTAGTTATAAATTTTATATGATTTACTTGTAAATTTCAAGTTGGATATAGTTACTGACCTTTTGTATATATTAAATGTGAAATTTGATGTAAACTTTCATATCGATAATTGTATATATCCAAATATAATGTATATTTTTTATATTATTTTAATGAAAGTAAGTTGTTATTTATGAATTTTTTTTGTAAAATTGTTTTGATTAGCAAGTGCAATACAAATGTTAAACCCTCAAAAACCACATGAGCATGATAACCGAACATTTTGTTCAAACTAATTGAACTTTGATTGTTATTTATAGATCTTTTGTTATAAATTTCATCTAGATAACTTGTAAATCACACACCACAATATTTGCCTCATTTAGATTTTGTGATGCTGACAAGTCCAGGTTAAGATATTTACAAGTAAAAGTTTATATGTTGACAAGCTAAGGTTTAAAATTGATAGGTTCATGTATTAACAAAGCTAAAAAATGAATATGTAAATGTTTGCATCAAATTTCATTTATAAAAAGTCACCAACTGTAACCAACTTAAAATTTACAAATAAAATTTAAAGAAAGAAATTTATAATAGAAGGTCATAAATAATAATCAGAATCTATTTATTTATAACAAAATGTTCGTTTAAATACAATAGTTTATGGGAATTTACAGTTGAACAAGACAAAATTTACAAATTATCTAGATGAAATATAAAACAAAAAGTTTGTAAATAATAGTTAAAGTCCAACTATTTTCAACTTGAAACCTGTGATTGGTGAGGCTGAATAAGTAGAGGTTTTTGTTCAATACTTGATGATCTCCTCGCCCTAAAATGTTGAAAGCTTTTCTACAAATTTCGCGCAGAAAATTATTGGATCCCATAGCCCTCGAGTCTAACTTATATAAAAAAAAAAAAAAACTGCAAATTCATCGATGGCAATCAGAATTGCTTAAAACAATATCGATCAAATAACACTAAAAAAAAATTAATTCACCCCAAGCATCCAAGTGTGCTCATAAAGTTATTCAAGAAAAAGATAAATGGATTAGGTGGAGCCCATTGCCAGGAAGAAGGTAAAAGTGGGGGAAAATCAGAAAAAGATACTTTATTTAATTAATTAGGGTTCTCTCGGGAAAGAAATTTTAATTTGAAACAAAGTTAATGAATTTCACTATTTTAACCATTAATTTTAATTTTGATAAAGTATTGATGGCCTACATTTGAAATCGGTTACCATTTCTCTTGCTTTACATATTTTAATAGTATTAATTAATAAATAAATGATTTCAAAATCAAAGGGAGGAATCGGTCAGGTCTGGATGGATGAGATTAAAACAGGGGGAGATGAAAATATTAATTTATTTGGTCAAAGTAAAAAAGGAAAAGGGAAATTTAATTTAATATTATTAAATTCTCATATGATGTTTTTGGTCAATCTCCCTGCTATTTCTGTACATGTGACCCAACGGATTTGAATCTTTTCTCGTTCTTTTTTTATTCCTTTTCTTCTTGTCCCATCTCCGCTCTTAATATAAGCTTATTTGATTGCCACAGAAACAACCTAAAGTAAAATCTTGAAAGAGCCAATGACCATAATCAAGCACAAATTCTAAGTCTTCTTCAAATTGGAAATACAAGACAAAATAATTTTGCCATTGTTGCACCGCTGATAAATCACCCTTAAGGTGCCAGTAATTAGAAATTTCTAAAGTTTCACCCATTAAAATTGACATGAATAGTAACACCTCTCACTTAAACAAGTGGTGAGGTTGTAAGCTTAAACCCTTGTATATATAACAACTTAGTTGAAATTAGGTCTACCTATGAATAAAGAGAACCAACCTTAACGAACAAAGCTTGAACAAGTGGATAGTAAGCTCAAATTTGCTGTGAGCAAGAGTAGTAAATTATCATCACCTTAGTAAACAAAGTCTAATTGAATTGACAAGAATTTAACTCATAATTTATAAGGTCATGGGTTCAAATCTCATTATTGATATGACTACTTTATTGATAAGTTATATATAAGTACCTTTGTAATTGCTATTTGAATTCGGAAGTATGCCTTGATCTTGATAAGTTTAAAAATCCAATTTATCTAAACTTATTGTCTATTAAAAAAAAAATCATCACCTTGGTAGAGAGAAAAGCCCCTGCTCTTTATTCCCTACTTAAATATCTATGCACTATATTTGATAACTCCCCAATGAGTGACTTGAAAAGAATTCTTACAGTTAATGAACAAAACACCCCAATGCTAAATAGAATCAATGGACAAGACATTTATGTCCATGTAAACGATAAACACCCCCATGCTTACTCTGCCAATTCTTGATGTCTTTCTTCTTCTTCGTCTTCTTCTTCTTCTTCTTCTTCTTTTTAATCTCTTTTACTCTCAAACTTTTCTTTATTTAATAAAATATTAATTAAAATTGTAATGATGAATCCCTTTTTTTTTTTCAATCTGTTATGCCAAGTTGCTGTACTTAATTAATGATATGCTATGCAATAACTAATAAAAAAATTATAAGGATTATTTATAAATTTTTAAAATTTATAATTATTTGAATTAAAATTTATAATTTATTTTTAAATATCATTAATTCAGGCTTCTGGTTCTCTCCGCATGCTCTCAAGTTTCCTCCTAGTGTGTTACAAACATCGACAACATTTTCCTTTGGGTTTCATTTTACAAATATTACTATTTTGCCAAATTTTTATAGAAGACAACTCACTAGAGAGTTCTCCATTAATTTTTTTTTCAACCTAATTATTATCTTACTGGAAATAAACCAATCATTCAGGTCAAATCTAATAAGTCAACTCAAATAAGCTTAAAAATCTTTGGGGTCAGAAAATTTAGAAATTATTTTTTTCTTTGAGCTTATTCAAGTCACTCAAATAAACCAAAAGAAACATAAGCCAAGCTAAAAACCTGAATAAAAAATTCTTTTTTAATACTAAAATAAGATAAAATTAACTAAGAAAAAAAATTTAAAAAATTAATGTTTTAAAATAAAAATTAAAATTAGCTAAAAAATATAAAATAAAATAATATTTAACGATTCAAATATTCAAGTTTGCTCAAATAAATTTGAGATTTTATGGTTAAATTTAAGGGGCTTTAGCATATTTAACCAATATTATGTAGCTAAATAAAACTAATAACCCACCATTTCCTAAATGAAATAACTCTTAAAAACTACAATATCCTAATTGCCTTTCTCAAACCGGAAACTTGGAGACCTGGAGATGACATTTTACTTACACCACACAAAGACCTAGAGTAGTGCTATGCGTTTGGACTGTGGGCGAAGAAATTGACAAACAGGTAATAAACGAAGTCAGAGATTTAGCAAGGACACCACACAAATGCTAGGTGAGGTAGACTGAAGCTCTGCATTCATCTAGGAAAACACATGAACGCAAGGCAAGATGAAGCGAGGCAGACTTGTTGCTATAAATTCGGTGTCAAAAATCAAAAATGCTGCCAAGGTGAGGAACAACTACTGCTATAGCTTCAAGGTGAGGAAGTCCAGTGACACTGTGTTACTCAAGCCAAAGTTCAAGTGAGGATTTTGCAGATATTCTGTCAATGGTGCCAAAGAGGAAAAATCATCCTACTTCACTAGGTATTTTTGCAAAATTCTTGATGTAGGGCTGTATATCAAATGCTTAGACTTCTTGATTTCTCTATTATTCAGAGTTGAAAACACCCTACCCTGTATCGAAGTAACGGTTGTTCAAATTCCATTTTCCATCATAAGAAATTATGACATTAAGCATCTCCATATCTACAAGATAACATAGTGTTGGTTAGTTATCACTGATATTACTTATCAATGAAATACTATAGTATATCAATGATATACTAACATTAATTAGAAACATGAAACACCATCAATGAGATACTATAGTATATCAATAATATACTAACATTAATTAGAAACAAGAAAACGCCATACTCCTTCACTTAAATCAGATCAAATTAGGTTCGAAAAAAATTACAGACACCTTAGCTGTTCATAGAAAATCAAATACCCAAAATAAAAAATAAAAATCATGAACAGTGAGAAAATAATATGTTTTGTGTTTGAAATTTAAGCAAATTGCATGATCAATGACAACAACAAATAGATTAGGAATAGATGATTTACTGATTTAATGGATATATTACCTGAATATATGAAGATGATAAAAATTTGATTATGGATGATTCTCTTCAACCTCCAGAAAAATGAATACAAGACAATTTCTATTCAATAATGCAGTTTCCTGTTCAATGTGATGACAATGTCTAGGAAAAATAGAGAAGATAGACAGAGAGAGGCAAGCACTATACAATAAGATACGTTCTGCGTTCCTTGATGAAGATGGTGAAAATAACCGTCTAAATGGAGAAATAAATCAAAGAAAATTAGATAAAAATAACATCAGTTATATTCTATTTTAATAAAAATAACCGAACAGATTTGAGGACCAAGGAGTAAAAACACATCTAATTTATTTTTGAATGGGCTATATTTCAAAATATTCAAAAACTTCTTTCATAATTTATGAAAGTTATATTTTTTGAGGCAATTGAGCAAATTTTCTCTAAATTTAACTATACAAGTTTTTTTATTTATTTAAGTATTTTAAGCTTTACTTAAATTAACTCCCTCCAACTTCCTGCCCTCCTGGAGATGTTGAACTGCGCACATTTAATTTGTGTGTAAGCAACTACGCATGGTTAATGTGGGGCACAATGTCTCTATAGCGACAAACTGACCAACCAAATGAAATGTTGTCCAAACCAATACCATAAAACAAAGCAGAATTGAACGCAAATCAGCTAACAATAGCACATTATTAAATGCTGCGCAGCCACGACCCCACATTATTATTTGATTACAAATACAAATAGCCAATTTTTTACCCAAACAAAATATACAAACAATCAAATAGTAAATCATCAGTGCTTACCTATGAAGTGATTCAAGTAATAATTGTCTAAATTAATGTTTGTGATTTATTTTCTTAAGTATTTACTAAAAATTTAAAGGGAGAATTACATTGAAATTCTACATAAGAAAATTAATTACCGTAAAATTCATTAATAACTGATATAATCACCTTATGTCAATTGTTAATAGACCTCGCGGTAATTAATTTTCATATGTTGGAATTATATATAATTTTTTCAAATTTAAACATTTAATTTTTTTAAATTTAAATATTATTAATTAATTCTTTTTGGCACAACTATCATTCTCTGTTTATTTTTTCAATACAGGAGGCATGTCAAAGTTTGAAAAGCAGTAAACCTATAAAAACTCAATCACTAGAGCATAAACTCTTTTCTTGATTAACAATTTTTCTGACAAACCCTAGGAACATCATTAAGTGCCCAAAAACCTTGATTTTTCCAGTGTGCATTTCTACCCAATGAATCATAAATCAGCACACTTGATTGATTCCCTTCCTAAGAAAAAGATTTCTACTTGTTTTAGAAGACAAAGGTAATCCCCAAACTGCACCATTCTTTTAATCTTCGTAGATACATTCTTCCCCCCCAAAACCATGAGAACTAGCATGTACCTCCATGGCTTGTACCCTTCTTTGAACTCCTTCGAAGAAACAGGAACTTCTGGGTTGATACCTTTAAGCTGTTTAATCTCTTTGGAAGGCTCGGGTAATTCCTATGGTAATTCACCTTCGTCTCCAAAGATATCGTCTTCTTCCATAACAATATCTTCGTTTCCCACTCCGTTAGAACCTATAAGGGAGTCCGTGTAAGAGATTGGCTTTTGGCTACTCTGTTCTTTTGCTGACGAGGAGGGTTCATTCTCGTCCTTATCAGTCATTGAAACATCCTGTATACTATTTTCTTGTTCAGATTCTTACGGGTTGTGGAGTTTCTTATTTCTTCCATCATCTGTCGAGTCTATGGGTGGCCAGTCCGATGGCTGCTTCTGGTTGCCATTAGGATCCAGAGTCATCCTGAAAAAGAAAACCAGAAATAGAGAGAGAAGGAAAAAAAACCCTATCAGAGCCTAAGAGAGGTCAATACATCTCGCTCTTTAATGGTCCAAGACTAGAAAGAAACAAATTTCCAACTGTCATTCTTCTTGAATGTATTGAACTAAATTAGGTGTAAGCAACTGATGCCTAATGCGGGGGCAAAATTTCACTATAGAACGTACAAACCAACCAAGAGAAATCTAGTACTAATCGAATACCATAAAATAATGCTAAAGAATTAAATGCAAATGAGCTCATAGGAGTATTGTTGGCTCACCTTTCAAGGCAGGAGTTAAAGCGATGTGACTCTTAGGGTGTATGCCAAGCATGTCAAAGAATGATTCCTTAAAAGTGAGTCGAATCAAACAATTAAATGAGTTTTCAATGTCCTTTACTATAATTTTTTTAGAGAGTCAAGTGCATGTAAGAACAAAAAATGTTGCACCATGTTGAGCATAAAGTTGGATGGTATTACTGATGAAATAAGTACAAATGGATGCTCCATACAAATGGAGGGGGAAATATACATAAACAAGACTAGCCTAGGAAGTCTAGCTTGCATAGAAAAAGATTGGGTAACACAAGGTCATGATTTGGTATTTTGCGGTGGGTAGGTTTTGTACAAATTTAATAGAGTGTCAAGTGTCTTTTAATCATAGACTTATTGCTTATTTATAGAAACATGACGAAGTGCACTCCTTCTGAATTTATGCTTGGCACCATTAGGAGCAAATAACTATCCATGCCATTTTGTGGCCAACAATGTGGCATGTCATTCAAGGTAGAGGGAATGATTGCACCAAAATACACTGATAGTAGGGGAAGTAGATATACTTAACTCTACGAAGTTGGCCTGCTGTTAGGTCATTTCTCTCTATGGTCTGGACTGGGCCTCAATCGTTTTTCCTCCCAAGCCCAAAGTGCCAATTTTAGTCCAAACAAGCATATTATAAAATGTTAATTAGCACCAATTAAAGTTGACATGTGTGATAGATGTTCCCGTCACTTAAGTAAATAATTAGGATTTAAATTCTAAACCTTTTGTGTATACTAGTTTAGTTAAGAGATCAACCCATTGTCCTCAATACCTCAGAGAATATATATATGTTCTTTGCTTATGCTGGATCATACTCTTTATACTTAAAAAAATGCTAATCACCATCCACTTGGGGTAGCATAACCCACATTATACTTAAAGAAATACTATTGCTGCACTTATTATAACAAGTTCGGGGGCATTAGGGATACTGAGTGCTCCTATAAAAAAATTTTAAATATTTTGACCTTTAATCTAAAAAAAATACAAATAGTCAAAATAGTTAATCGTCATTGCTTACCTACGTTGTTGCCATTTTTCGTTATAAATTTCTCAGTTCTTTGACTGTTGACTTTACCTTATAAATTCATTTATTCCCTTGCTTCCCAAGTAGGTTAGCCACGTCGTCTTCATCCGAAGAGAGATCAGAGAAAGAGGGAACACAGAAATTAGGTCTCAGCACAGCAAAAATGGTGCAAGTGAAGAATAACCAAGTGATTCTAAAGAAGTATGTATCTGGATTTCCCAGAGAATCCGATTTGCAAGTGGTTGAAAATTTCATCGAATTGAAGAAGGTTCCAGAAGGTTCGAATCAGATTCTGATCAAGAATCTCTACTTATCCTGTGATCCCTATCAGCGAGTCATGATGAGCAATTCATTTGTTTCCAGATTTGGTTCTTATACTCCTGGTGCTGTAAGTCTTGCTCTCTGCACTTGACCTCTTTGATCTATATGACCCATATTTATTACAGCATGTTTGGTTCAATTGCTGTGCAGTGCTAATCAATATTGCATATAATTGGGAGTGGTTAGCTTTCTAGGTGGACTTATGATAATTATTATTACATATTATTACCAAAATAATGGTAATACTCTTTCATAGCTCTCGATGAATTTTTATTGCACTTCATTACTATCCCTCTATTACAAAATGATATTAACATTGCATTGCATCTCTTCCAACAGAGTGAGGAATTAAACCAAACGAGCTGTAATTCTTTTCTTAGCCTAGTATATACTATTACTATTACTTTTCCATATAGATGGAGACTACAAGGGTGAGGAATATATGAATTAGGCCTGCCTGTTTCATGGCTTTATAAATTGTAATGAAAAAAGGAATGATTGAAATGCATTTATTTTAGCTTGAACTAATGTTTCTTTTTTGAAAAAAGTACAGAATTCTAGCAAACAAAAAAATCAAAGTAAATAAAGGCATGTTTGGTTTCTTTTTCTTTCTTTCTTTCTTTTTGATTAATTAGTTTCTATTTTTAAAAACAAGAACATTATAAAAATTTATTTGGATAACTGTTTTAATTTAATTATTCTAAAAAAATTTTCATTTTTTAAAAATAAAAAAAGAATCATTTTAAAGTTGTTTTTATTTTATTTTTCTTGTTTTTAAAATATATTATTTAATTATTGAAAATTACAGTTACCTCACCCAATAACTATCACAAGCAACCACTGTGAACTACCGACAACTATCATTATTGATCAATTTTTTAATTCTAAATTAACATATCAAATAGATTTTTTTTTACTTTTTTGGAAAATAAATTTAAAAATTATATTGCAAAATAGTTTTTTAAAAAATGAAAACAAAAACCAAACTGACTCTAAAATCAAATTTTTGAAGGGCTTCATGATTTTAGTGACACAAAAGCTTTTGATACCAATGTAATAAATCTTTATGAATATACCAACAAATAATAGGTTTAACAGAAAATGTTAATCTCTCATAATATAATGAATGAAGGTTTGAATTTTCACCAAAAGAAGTGTCTATGTTTAGTGTTTGATCATGCATTGAATAAGAAAGCACCCGTGCTCAATAAAAAATATTGTTATGAATATTAGAGATTTAACAAAAATGTATAATTGTGAAACTAATTACTGATATAGTTGTGTTGAATAATTGCAGCCAATACATGGATATGGTGTGGCTAAAGTTGTTGAATCTGGGCATCCTGACTATGAAAAGGATGATCTAGTTTGGGGATATGCTATCTGGGAAGAGTACAGCCTTGTTCCATCAAGCCATATACTTTTCAAAATAGGGCACACCAATGTTCCACTTTCTTACTATACTGGAATTCTTGGTAAATATTCCAGTATTTCAATTTATTTTTTTATGATTATTATTTCGACTTATTTTGAGATAATTTATGATGTTCTTGATTTATATATGTGTGGGCCCCAGTAATCTTAAGGAAAGTTTTCATGTGATAAATGGTTTCTATCTCCTATGTTTGCTTTAGAAGATATCATGTACTAAAACTTCAACCTGATAGCCTGTGCAATAATCTTTATTATGTTTTATTTTTTTAAAATGGTTTTCCAGAAGAACCTCCCACATTTTTTTTTAGAAATTTGGATTAAAATAGTTTTGATATATCCATTATAGCCTTGAGTTAGTCCCTATATTTTTTATATATTATATTTTGAATATACATGATTGAGGGTTTAATTTTTTTTTTTAAAGAAATGATTTTAGTTAAATTTAACACTTGGGTTGTTAAGAGAACAGTAAGCTAAATTATAAAGGTTTTGTTGGAAAAAAAAAAGTATTTTTAGCCCTTTTTTATAAATTATTTCAATAGCTTATCATGATAAGCTTTTCTTTTGTTTTTTGTTTTTTGGTCAAAATATATCTCTCTTCATGCAATTAGCTTAAGTTCATCCAATAACTCATATTTTCAATTTCAACAGCTTCCCCAAGAGCACCATAATCATTTTTTTTTTAGTCTTAAACAAACTAGTCCTCTTGATTCTTAAAAATCACAGTGAAATTTTATTTAGGGAAAATATCATTCAAAAACTGTTGAGGTAATTTAACAACAAACAGATAAAAAGATTTGAAATATCACTGCAAAATCAAGGAACTGATTTGAAAATAATTTTAGATGCAAAAAGGACTATAATACCCCTTCTCTTCTTTAAATTATAAATTATAGTGGATTTGCATTTACTTTACTTATGCTTATTATCTTAATTAGTCTAATCCCACTAGTTAATTATTTTGCTTCCTCAATAACTATATTCTTTTCACACCCATTGCAGGTGTGCTAGGAATAACTGCATATGCTGGTTTCTATGAAATAGGATGTCCCAATAAAGAAGATTGTGTTTTTGTCTCAGCCGCATCTGGAGGAATTGGTCAACTTGTTGGCCAATTTGCAAAACTCTTAGGTTGTTATGTTGTGGGAAGTGCAGGAAGTAAAGAGAAGGTATGGTTTTAGTAATAGGTACAATTATACTTCTCAGGAGCTTGTTGAAATCAGCATACACGTTCCCTAATTTGGGTCTTATGCACTTATAAAAGCGACTTTATATAGTAACGTCTAGTGCTTGGTTCAACCGGCAACAATTGTACCAACTTAATTAAAGATTTTGAGTTCAAGTCTTGAAGACAAAGTTGTTATATACTTGATAGAAGAGCTTTGATGTCCTTTATGATCTTGTCCGACCTCATCCATGAGTCTAGACCCTGTTAAGTCCTATAAGTGGGTAGCTAGGATACCACATGACCCTGCTAATACGATGCACATTTAGAATCACTTTCTAATGAAGAGTGAAAGCAAGTTCCACATAGAATCACTCAATCACATTCTTTTATATCAATATCTCTCATAGTCTCAACTAAAAAAGATCCCACTTAACTTGACCCCTTCCATTTTGGTAAAAAAAAAAAAAAAAACCTTGACCCCTTCCATGTATCGTACATGCTTATTTCTCTGAATGTTTAGAAACAACTTTCACAATTGGATAGCCGTAGCTTTCAATTTGAAATCCCTTCACAGTGAGGGCATATTGGATAGCCCTAATGCACGATCACTGAAAGCAGATGCTTCCTTAAAAAAAAAAAAAAATACTTAACGAATAAGACGATCAAATTGTTGTAAAAGAGTTTGACTAAAATGACCAAAATCCATCTGTCGTTTGTGTGTTCTTGTCTGATTAACTTTCTTCACTTTAAAATTAGGTGGATCTATTGAAGAATAAACTGGGATTTGATGAGGCTTTTAACTACAAGGAAGAGCCTCACTTGGATGCTGCACTAAAAAGGTACATACTATCAAACAGTACTATCTTAGACTTAAGGATTTTAATCAATTTGCCACACTTGCAATTTGGTTAGAAGAAATGGGAAGAAAATAAGAAGGCAAAAAATTAGAAGGAAAAAAAACCTTTCAATAATAATAACAATTTACTATTTATTCGAATTTTCCCTCTTAATATTCTTCTCTTTCTGATTTTCTTTCTATCCAAGTGAAAAATAAAAGCTAATAGATATCGATTTACAAATCAGGTACTTCCCAAAAGGCATTGACATTTACTTCGATAACGTTGGAGGCAAAACACTTGACACGGTGCTTGTGAATAATGAGAATCCATGGCCGAATATGCCAATGTGGAATGATCTCACAGTATAATCTTGATCAACCTGAAGGCATAACAAATCTAGCACAACTCATTTATAAGAGAGTTCGCATGCATGGATTTAGTGCAAGTGATTATTATCAGCTTTATCCTAAATATTTAGGGTTCATATTGCCTCTTATCAAAGAAGGGAAGATAGTGTATGTGGAAGATAAAGTTGAAGGCCTTGAGAATGGCCCTGCAGCTTTGGTTGGTCTCTATGGTGGTCACAATGTTGGCAAACAAGTTGTGGTCATTGCTCGTGAGTGATATTAGGGATCATGATCCTCTACATGATATATACATCTCATTATTTTGTACCATTGTATGTCGGGAGGATCACAAGGTCCTTTGTAAGGGATTTGTTTATACTTGGGTCCTTTTCTTAAAAAATAGTTGTTAATATAGTATATCATAATTGTCATTAATCTTAAAAGGGTTTTCATTCAAAGGAATCAAATTATAAGCAAGTCAAGGTATCTAGCTGTCATTCTCTCTTGTTAATGTTATACTAATATGTGTGATATCCACTATAGGAACAACTAATGTTTTCAGGTGAATAAAGTTTTCATTTGTTGTTTCATAAATAAAAAGTCTCGTGCCTTGCATATAGTTTTGTTACATTCAAACCCTTTACACTCAGGCCCCCAAAAGTTTTTTTTTTTAATTAAAAAAAATCAGTATGCAATTTAACTATTGGAAAGTTAAAGCTTATTTGATTCCATTTTCTAGTGTGTGTTTTGCCATGTATTCTTTTTAACGTTTGTAAAACAGTTCTGTAAAATTACTTTCCAGATGAACAGGTCAGAATAATCTGTAATCAAATTAATATGAATAAATCATTGTTTGTAGAATCATACCTAAAAGCAAAATTCAAGAGCTCAAGGAACACATGGATAGTAAGGTTGATGAAATCTCAAGAGCTCTCAAGTGCGCGCGTGAGCAACATGCTGTGGGAAAAACTTTGTCAAGACCTAGAGGAGATCATGGTTCTTTTGTGGCACTAGAAAATAGTCTCCTCATCAAAAAGCCTTCAGCTATGTCAGTTACACAAAAAAACGATGCTAACAACATTAGTGGTCCTGAAATTGGGAGCTTAGTTATGGAAGAAGTCAAGGCAATAACCAAGGCTAGCACAAATGTT
Source organism: Prosopis cineraria (assembly GCF_029017545.1). NCBI lineage: Eukaryota > Viridiplantae > Streptophyta > Magnoliopsida > Fabales > Fabaceae > Prosopis > Prosopis cineraria. The sequence goes on along the minus strand of NW_026555344.1, from coordinate 26,205,230 downwards.
ATGAAGAAATAAGAGAATGATGCTGATTTAGAAGAAATCTCCATGAAATATGAAGGCATAAGTCTTGAATTGAATCAAGGTTCGAAATTGGTGGTCAAAGATGTTGAATCACAAGCATTAGAGATTTATCAAGTTAGGATCTTGACAAGAGGAGTGTTCAACTTTGTCCAATTCCTACTTCAAATCATCCATGTACTACACCATTTGCTGGAAAGGTTGTTACGGTTATCAAAGAACATATTCTTTTCCCATTTGACAACAACCTCTACAACCACCCTGCTCATTGGGAAGGTTTTCAAATCACTAAAATCACATTGCTTAATATTCCCATAATCTCATTTTCTACTACCTTGTGTGTTGGAAAGGATTTTCAGATTAGTTGCCACTAGGAGGAATTCCCTGCATTGTACTCATAGTAGAGTTACATCAACTTTTTTTTTTTAACTCTCCAGAGGAGAGTTCCATCAAGCAAGGGAGAATCATGAAATATGAGAATAACGTATTTGAAGAAACCTACCTAGCATATTATTATTATTGTATTTTCTTTAACTTGTAAGAAACCCACCTAGTTTGCAGCTTCTTTTGGTGTTATTTTAATAATTTGTTAGAAGGGAAATCTCAACATTAATTTTATATTGACAAGTGATTAAAATTTTCTTAACAGGTAGGAAAGTTAGTTTAAATAGACTAGCTTGAATTTGTAAGAGAACACTTTTGATGAATGTAATATTTGATTGAGATTTCTGATAGCTCATCTCCCTCTGCGTCTGCCCCTCCCTCCCTTGTTTCCCTACTGTGCTGTTCTTCATTCTTATTTCTCCCTCTCTGTTCTCGCCTCCTCTCTCTCATTCTCTATTCCTGATTTTCTCTCCACTCTCTCCCTCTATTCAACCCCGTGCAAGTGTGTGAGTGTGTTACATCACCAACCCCCCCCCCCCCAAAAAAAAAAAGGTTTCTCTCCACCGTGTTTTCCCTTCAACGTGCTCCATTTTTCTCAAAAATGGATCTATCCTATCAAATATAACCTAAGTGGCTAAGTCTTGCTCACTCTATTACAATCCGAATTCAAAATTCAACCATATAATTTTTTAAGTATTGACTTTTAATTGGTTACTAGATCATTCATACCCTTATTTTTTATTAGCACAGTGTTCAACCAAGAAAACAAGCTAGATTTAATAACAACAACAACAACAACAAGCCTTTATCCCACTAGGTGGGGTCGGCTACATGGATTGCAAGACGCCATTGTGCTCTATCATTTATTAAGCTTTTAGAAATATTATTAATTAAGAGATCACGTTCAACAACTTCCAAGAGTGTTCTCTTAGGCCTTCCTCTACCTCTCTTAATCGGACTCAAAGTTATATGTTCCACTCTTCTCACTGGTGCCTCCCTTGGTCTTCTTTGTACATGCCCAAACCATCTCAACCGATTTTCTACCATTTTTTCCTCAATAGGTGCCACCCTCACTTTTTCACGTATGTGCTCATTTCGAATTTTATCTTTACGTGTATGTCCGCACATCCATCGTAACATTCTCATCTCTGCTACTCCAACTTTATGCTCTTGCTGTCCCGTTAGAGCCCAACATTCACTACTATATAACATTGCCGGTCTGATAGCAGTACGATAAAACTTTCCTTTAAGTTTATTAGGCACCTTACGGTCACAAATAACTCCTTTAGCTTTTCTCCAATTAAACCACCCAGCTTGAATTCTATGTGAAATATCTCCACTGATTTCGCCATCATTTTGAATAATGGCTCCCAAATATCTAAACTTTTCCACTTGAGGTATAATTTGATCTCCCAATTTCACTTCCAAATTATTTTCGAATAGTCCTTTACCAAATTTACAATATAAATATTCCGTCTTACTTCTACTCAGACGAAAACCTTTCGACTCCAATGTCCTCCTCCATAACTCAAGTTTGCAATTAACCTCTTCTCTTGTCTCTGCTATAAGAACTATATCATCCGCGAAGAGCATACATTTCGGGATTTCCTCTTGAATATGTTCCGTCAAAACATTTAAAATCAAGTTGAACAAATAAGGACTCAGAGATGATCCCTGATGTAGTCCAATCTTTATAGGAAAATCCTTTGTTTGACCACTAGGCGTTCTTATACTAGTTTTTACCCCCTCATACATATCTTGTATGGCTTTAATATAAGCAATCCGTACTCCCTTTTTTTCCAACGCTTTCCAAAGCACTTCTCTTGGTATACGGTCATAAGCTTTTTCCAAATCAATAAAAACCATGTGTAGATCTTTATCTTTACAACGATACTTTTCCATTAATCCCCTTAGTAGATAAATTGCCTCTGTAGTTGATCTACCTGGCATAAAACCAAATTGATTCTCAGAAATACTTGTCTCCAATCTCAACCTGTGCTCAATTACTTTCTCCCACAATTTCATTGTGTGGCTCATGAGTTTAATCCCTCTATAGTTAGTACAATTCTGAATATCTCCTTTATTTTTATAAATAGGAATTAATGTACTTCTCCTCCACTCATCAGGCATTTTCTTGGACCGTAAAATCACATTAAATAACTTAGTTAACCATCTCACCCCTTCTTCACCTAAACATTTCCACGCTTCGATAGATATACAATCAGGTCCGTTAGCTCTACCATTTGCCATTTTCTTAAGAGCTTCCTTTACCTCCTTATCACGTATTTTTCGATAGAATGACAAATTTTGTTCTCCTTCACCAGTTACTAAATCCTCCAAGTTACTAGATGAATCTCTCCATCATTGAAAAGTTTAGAAAAATAAGTCTCCCATCTATTTTTAATTTCATCATCTGTAACTAAAATTCTTCCCTCTTCATCCTTAATACACCTTACCTGTTCTAGATCTCTTGATTTTCTTTCCCTACTCTTGGCAATTTTATAAATATTTTGCTCTCCTTCCTTCGTCTCAAGGTTCTTATAAAATTCTTCAAAAGCTTTGGAACGAGCTTCACCCACAGCTCTCTTAGTTTCCTTCTTAGCCATACGGTACCTCTCCCAATTTTCCTCATTGTTACACAAATGTATGGCTTTAAAACAGTTCTTCTTATACTTGATTTTGTCCTGTACACTATTATTCCACCACCAAGACTCCTTATCTCTCGGACCAGAACCTTTCGATTCTCCCAAAACTACTTTTGCAACCTCCCGTATCTTTTTAACCATATCCTCCCATATGATGTTAGCACTTCCCTGAGAATCCCAAATTCCTTTATCCAAAAGATTTCGCTTGAAAATATCTTGCTTCTCACCTTTTAATTGCCACCACCTAATCTTTGGTGTTACTACTTGTCGACGTTTTTGGATTTTACTCATAATACACACATCAAGGACTAGAACCCTATGTTGTGTCGTTACAGCATCTCCAGGGATCACCTTACAATTTTTACAAAGTTTTCTATCTGTGTTCCTAACCAAAAGAAAATCAATCTGCGACCTTGAGGCTCCACTTTTGTAAGTGATGAGATGCTCATCTCTCTTCTTGAAACAAGTGTTGGCAATCTTAAAATCATACGTCAATGAGAAATCAAGAAGAGTTTGCCCTTCATTGTTTAGCTCTCCAAAACCAAAACCACCATGCACCCTCGCATACTGACCAGCTTCCCTCCCGACATGTCCATTAAAGTCTCCTCCAATAAAAATCTTTTCACTCTGTGGTATGTGTCGAATCAACCCCTCCAGATCCTCCCAAAATAATTCCTTAAGACTGGCTTCTGTCCCAACTTGCGGCGCATAAGCGCTAACAATATTAACAGTCTCACGTCCAATTATCATTTTTAAAGAAATAATTCTGTCTCCAATTCTGCTAACTTCTACAACGTTCTTCTTCCACTCCTTATCTACAATGATGCCTACTCCATTGCGTGCACTTACTTTTCCTGTATACCAAAGTTTGAAACCTTGAATATCCTTAGCTCCTTCTCCACGCCATTTTGTTTCTTGCAAGCAAAGGATATTGATTTTCCTTTGAATCATAACCCCTACAACCTCTACAGATTTACAATTTAATGTCCCAACATTCCAAGTACCAAATCTAATTTTGCTCTTATGGACTAACTTCTTTAGCCGCGTGCGTCCAGAATGACACGGTAGCCCTTGCTCATTTAACACTACATCCGGGCGCCGATGCAGCGGCTCTAACTCACTTATCACTGTACTCGAGCCATGCAGCGCGTTACTTACGGGCAACGACCTAGCATTAACATTATAACGTCTATTGTCCATGTTCATGATAGATTCAACAAATTTTTACATTGGCTGTTGATGGCCTAACACAACCCTCCTCCTTTACCCGGGCTTGGGACCGGCTATAAACATAGGCGGAGTTAAAACAAGCTAGATTTAATAAGGCTATGTTAAGAAATTTGGAAGGAATATTAACACATTAATTACATTTCTGAATCCACACGCAGAAACCTTAACCTTGGTTTGCATTGAAACTTTGAAAGAAAACTAACGAGAGAATATTAGCAGGAAAAAATCCAGAAGTAGCAATTTTTATTTTTTATTTTTTACTATATTTGAAATTTTCCCCCCTAAAATTCTCACCTTCCAATTTTCCACCCACTTTCTCCTCCATCCAAACCATGTCTAAATGATGTGTAAGAAAGACAAAAGAGGGAATAATTGAAATGACCAATAGTACATGATGACAGAACAGCAAACGGCAAGCAACTCTCATTGAGCAATTGAAAATGCTAGTCATATTACCCGCACTACCATGGTTGAGTACCCATACAACTTTTCAAGTATGGTGACACAAGCATCATAAAGGCCCTGTTGACATTCCATGCTTTGTCGCAGCAGCCAAGGTGATGAAGTTGTGAATTTGTGGAACTAAAATCTTTGAATGCATCTATGACTACATCATAAATTTCATTCCTCCACTGCAGTGAGTCAAACTAAACACACAAATGATCCCATTGATTTGGAATTATCCTGTCTTCAAGCCTCAGGAATGTCCTTGAGATCTGCATAAAGGTTTTATTTCACACCACCTTCAGAGTTTCCAGAGACTTTGGGCCTGTTTGATTATTTGTTTTTAGAACAGTTTTTTTATTCTGAAAAACAAAAAATATGGAAAAAAAAAAAAACCTGCTTGAAAATATGTTTTTTGTTGTCTGTTCTAAAAAACAAAAAAGAAGAAAGTTGTTCTGAAAAACAAAAGCCTGAACATCTTTTAGATGTTTTGTTACCTTTTGTTCTGCAAAACTAGATAAAAGACATAAAATACAGAAAAGGCATAAAATACCATGCTTTCATTAATGACAATTATGTAATAAAATAAACTGCTCTTTCACTATTTATTTTATCAATTTAAATATGTTTTTCAAAATAATAATTCAAACAGACTTTTTTCATTTTTTGTTTCCAAACTTGTTCTGAAAAACTATTGTACAGAATTGTTTTAAGAACATAAAAACAGAAAACAAAACCAAACAAACCCTTTATTTCCATTGGAAATATCCAACAGAATTCTGGATGACTCCTTAACTTCACCTGTTTGTTGGAATTGCCGCACAAGGGAAATTTTGGAATGAACGACAGCTACCACCATTGTTCTAGAGCAAGAATCACAACACATTTACCTGCCACGTTGCCAACATCCACCGTGCCATTTGTGTTTTTGTCATGAAGGCCGCATTATGCTTAAATCAGAGTTTTGGAGTTTCTTCCACCAGGGCTTTTTAGGAATTACAATCCTTCATATATGCTCAATCAGGCCAAAGACTGCCACAAGACGAATTTCATAATTTTCAACAGTCTTGCCCAAGTCTCAAGTCTGCCAACACATCCCACTGAGTTGACCAGGAACAGTATCACCATGGCTTAGTAAAAGAGGCTTTGAGCACGCTGCCAACGGTCATGCTTGAACAAGAGAAAGCCCTGGCCTAGGTTCTGTAATGATCACTCATTTCTTCCATAAACCACACCTCACATCTTCATTAAGCAAGCGATAGAGCTCAGTTAGATACCCAGCGCACTTGGTGTTATTCATGAACAACATGATATGATTTTCAACCAATGCTAGTTCAATGTGCCATGCATTGTAAGTTTTCCCAACATATTTGATGAGTTCACTTGGTATTCAGGGCCGAGCAGAGCTTGCACAACATTTGATCTGCTGGCTTGCTCCCTCTAATGATAATCTTTAGACAGATGAGTGACCATCTGACAAGTGTTACTTAACTCTTCCTTATACAATGTAACCCAGACAATTGGAAACACCAATACCCATAAATGATATGCATCATTAGCATCTGTGTGCCACGTGGCAAACTCTCTCAATGGGATCAAAAAATCAGCCACCTGGAAAAAGAAGAAAATGAGATAAGAAATTGAAAAATATTTCCTATCTAATAATTTGGTTTCATGAGTTGACTGACATTGCCACAGAAAACATTGATGAAACCGAAGCACTTCTCTAGAACCAATCATATTGAAGTAGATAACCAAAAATACCATACATGATAATTTTCAATATTATGCGATCTTTTTAACAAACAGTCCCCATCGTGCAAGTAACATGTTTATTCATCCTTAAGATAGACCTTTGTATATTACCATGAAAAGCAAACTCAAGATGTTCTGGATAAGCATTAATATGCTCAACAATAAGTTCAAGATCAAACATCAATCCAGCAGTTTGCTCGTGTTGTCAAGTGACATCCCTGATGATTCTGGAAGGAGTGTTCCCCAAACTATAAAATGAAATAGAATTTAGGAAGAGTAGATAGATAGAATCAATAGATAGAAGAGCTGAACCATAAAGCTTTATTCATTAGAGAACCCACCTAGCTGGTTTGTGCATGATGATGAGAAGAGGGCTTAATTACATTTTGCAATTTTTTTAAGAAAACATGATACCAAAAATAGATTTCATTCACCATGAATGACATTATATATCATAAAAGAATGTGAATCCTCATCCCAAGGAAATGAGAATGAAGACTATCAAACGTCATTTTTTTCCATTCCCTTTCCCTACTGTACTATTCCTGTGCACCAAACGAGCCCAATGGTACGTTCATGCAATTCATCGAAGATATTAAATAAGACAGATCAATCATCATGGCATAGTTGCTCCTTACACAAAGCTCCAACCAGGCTCTTTAGCTGTCCCAGATCCTTTCATCAACCCACGAATTCTAAGGACTTCATCCCACTGTCCTAAATCCGCACAAATGTTTGAGAAGGAAACATAAGCCCCAGCATCACATTGCTCCAATTCCATTACTTTTTGGGCTGCTAACTTCCCAAGCTCATAATCACCATGGACCTTACAAGCTGCGAGGAGGGTTCCCCAAATTAAAGCATCAGGCTTTACGGGCATAGTGTTAATGAAGTTTTCTGCCTCTTTTAGTCTACCTGATCGACCAAGAAGATCAACAATACAGGCATAATGACGATGACAAGGCTTAATGCCACAGTCTCTGACCATTGAATTAAGATAGAAGAAGGCTTCTTCAACCAGCCCACTATGACTACAAGCCAATAACACTGCCACAAAAGTTACTGCGTCAGGTTGAATGCCTTCTCTTCTCATGAGTTCATAAGTAGCTAAGGCTTTGGAACCTTGACCATGTTGAGCATAGCTCACAATAATTGCTGTCCAACCTATCAAATCAGGCTTCTCAATATGGTCAAATGCTTTGCAGCAATCCTCCAAACTTCCACATTTTGAGTACATGGTCACAAGTGAACTACCAACATATACATCTGATTGCAAGCCCAATTTTTCAATGTAGGCATGCAGTTGAGTCCCAGCTGATGATCTATTTGACAGTGCAATGGCCCTCAGGACAGATGAAATTATGAAGGTGTCAATGGGTAAATCAGTCAAGATCATATCACGGAACAACAGAAATGCCTCTTCAATTAAGCCATTTTGGGCATATCCTGAGACTAAGGAAGAGCACGCAACCTTATCCTTTTGAGGTAGCATATTGAACACCCTCTTTGCAAGCTCCAACCTTCCACATTTTGAGTACGTGGACACAAGTGCACCACCAATAACTGTGTCTGTTCCCATTCCCAAACGAAAAGCATAACCATGTATTTCTTTACCTGTCTGTAGAAAACTAAGAGCAGAACATGCAGTTAGAACTGCCGTTAAGGTCAAGTAATCAGGTAAAATTTCTTGAGATAGCATCTCTTTAAATAGGTGAAAAGCATGACCTGCATAGCCATGTTCAACAAAACCAGCAATCATTGAGGCCCATGAGACATTGTCTTTGTCAGGAGCTTCTTCAAAAACTCTATGAGATTCCTCTAAACAGCCACATTTAGAGTACATGGTGAAAAGTGAACAGCCTACCGTAGCATTAGTAACTAGTCCAGACTTCAAAGTGTAACTATGCATCTGTCTCACTATATATAAGCAGTTTATGATACTTAACACTATAGACATATAATACTCATCTGGTCTAACACCTTCTTGCAACATAAACACAAAAAATTCAACCGCCTTTCTAGAATTTTGATTGTAAGCATAAGAAGACATCATTGCTGCCCATATGCGCACATCTTTCACATATTTTATCTCACTGAAGGCTAAATCAGAAAGTCCGACTTCTCCTATTTTTGCATACATATTGATCAAGGTAGCTTGGACAGTTGCCTCTGAAATTAAAGGTAATTTTAATATTAAGGAATGAATTTGGCTTGCCTCTTCAATCATCCCTGGCTTGGAACAAGCAGCAAGTACACTAGTAACAGTATAGGTATTTATCTCCTCCCCTGATTCTCTCATATGCTTAAAAAACTTAAGTGCAGAAATAGAATCATTCTCTTGCACAAATCCAGAAATTATAGCAGTCCAGGAGACCACATTATGGACTGGCATCTGCAAGAATTTCCTACCAGCTTCATCCATACGTCCACATTTGGCATATAAATCAACAATAGCAGTATCCACAAAAATATCTGCAGCAACACATTTTATTACTCGTCCATGAATTATTTCCCCAATCTGCAGTTCTTTGAGTGAACAGCATGCTGTTAAAACACTTGGAAATGTATAGCCATTTGGCTTTAGAGATTGATGACACATTTGACAAAAAAGATTTAAGGCGGCCCAGTACTCTCCATTTCTAACTGCCCCAGAAATCATAGCATTCCAACAAACCATGTTATCACATGAAACATCAAAAAAGACCCTTTGAGCCTCTTCAAAGCTGCAATTCTTGGAAAACATATCTATCATCCCAGTGCGGACATAACCATTAAAAACAAACCCTTTTTTCATTGCAAGTGAATAAACTTGCTTACCTAATGCTGAAGCTTGCAAGGCAGCACAGGCTGAGAGAACACTCCCATAAGTAAACTCATTTAGCTCCTCACCAAATGAATGCATCCGACAAAACATCTCCCATGATTTCTCGTACATGGAATTGCCATTGTAACCAGATATCATGATATTCCAAGACTGAATATTTGGAAGAGTAATTGAATCAAACAGCTTGCAGGCAACAACCATCGCAGAAGATTTACAGTACAAGTTGAGCAAAGAGTTTGTGAAAAATACATTGGATTGCAATGCATCAATTTTGACCAGGTAGGCGTGTAAGATTTTTGTGCTTCTAATGCTGGGCTGTCTTGACATTCTGTGATCACTGAAGAGCTTAAAAGGGTCCAAAGGTTTGGAGTTCTCTTCATGTTCATGAGAAATAGGGTATGACATTCCGATCAAAGCAAGCGAGGATGTGAATCTGCAAGCAAGGTGTGAAATCCTAGCTGGGAAGCATTGATCTATAAGAGAAATCATAAGCGTTGTACAATGAGGACTGGGCACAGCAAGTTCCAGTTGCACTAACTTGTAGCGATGTGTGATGTGAAGTTAAAATGAAAAATGACAATTCAAGACATGAGAATTTCTCCTAGATCCTTTCTTGCTAGTCACCTCCCTCTCAATTTGTTTAAAGTTCAACTGCACTCCCAATCCTAACGTAAATTTTATTCTTCCTGCATCAAAGGAGGAAGAAGATTTCATCAACAGAAATACCATCAATTTAGACAGTCCAATGCTAGATACAGCTATGGAAGTTCAACCAAATGTCTCTAATACGAAACGAATAATTACAAGAATCTGATAAATGAGATCAAAGCCATCAAGGCGCCCATATCATACAAAAACTTCTTTGGCAGTTTGGCTATAATGGGTATCATGGCTTTAATGAGATGAAAGACACAAGCTATGTTCATGATGGAAGAGATTGAAGCATAATGGACTCTATCAAAGCAAAATTTTGGTCAGCTTTGATCAAAGTCCATAGGGTTTATTTTTTTAGGATGAGTCCTCATAATTTTAAACCGTGAATCTTCAAGTAACCGTGTTAAACAACTGCTGACGTGGCTTAATGATGTTAATAATGATTATGTGGTGTGAATTATATGGCAGATAATTACATGGGCTGGCAGAAGACGCAAGGCAGGAAAACACAGCTTAGAAAATGCTCCAAAACACGACCATACACGAGGGCTTTGAAAACGCGTCTGAGAGGGTTTTGTAAAGCTTTCTTCTACGAATTTTCTCGACCATTCTGGAACTTCCTCTGCCATTTTTTTCTCTACCATTGATCACTGATATAATTTAGAATCAGTTCGGAAACTGAACACTTTTTCTCTACCATTAACTTGCTTTGCTATATACAACCATGCTATTAATTTATAATCAGTTTCGATTTCGAATATGCAACAGGCTTTCTCCAGCAGCAACTTGAATATATATGCCTTCAATTGGAAATAGGCTTCGATTATGCTTTCTCATAGTTTTCTTATTGGTATTCTATGTCTCTTTCACATTCTTGATCAACCTTTCCACATTTTAATAATGTGGATGTGTGTAAGAGGGAAACCAAAAATGAAGCGAAGATGTGATGTTCATGCAAACCTTCGAACCCCTGCTCCTTTGCCGCCGAGCCCTTCGTCCCTCTTCTCATCGCCAATTCAGATCCCAAGTTCTTCTTCTCCTTTGCCCGATCTTTACTTCTTCAATGTTTGAAGCCGACGACGCGGCGACGCCAAGCCCCTAGAGCTTCATCCGAAGTTCTGCGCCTCTCGTGCTGCTTGGCTTCGCCAACTTTTTTTTTTTTTTTTCAAATTAAAAAGGCAAGTAACCTAAAATTCAATAAAAGATAATAAGAAGCATGCTAACTAATATGTTGTTACTTATCTTCTAAGTATTGCTTCAAACATCTTGAAAAAACCATAGGTATCAATATAATCTTTAAATTAGTAGCCCTTTTTTATTTTGCTAGAAAATTAGGGCATTCAATATTATTCTTGTTGACATAGGGAATTTTCACCTCCCCATCAACTTTTTTTTTTTAATGAGACAAATTTACTATATAAATGAGTTGTAACTTTTGCTAGCTTTAATTGATAATTTGACTATTTCACACAAAAAATGAAAGGGAGGATTGCATCGAGGGTCCTTGAAAAAGAATTTATAATGTGAAGAACCAGTACATTTTGAATTAACATTTAAAGATCAAAATCCTTAAATATAATTAAACTATAGAAATCAATTACCTAAATATCCTTGTTTCCTTTTTTTTAAAAAAAAAAAAACCCCCACTACCTGTCAATGCTACTTGACCATTGTTGCTTACTAGCCACTGTCGTAGCTCACCAAAGCTTTGGCACTGGCAACATGGTCAATGACAATCAATTTTAAAAATTGGGAGCCAAGGGGTTTAAATCCCAAACCCTTTGGTTCCCTAAAATATTGAAGATCATTGAGACAAATAATTCTTGAAGATATTTAGTGCAAAATAATATATATTATAATGTAATTTTTGTTTCCAAGCATTTTCACGATTGTTGTTTATTTTGATTTCTCAAAGTATTTTTATTGATATCTAAACAATCACTTGTTAATATTTAAACTTGACTTGTCAATATTAAAAAAAAGGTGTCAATTTTAAAAAACCAACTTATTCCCTAGATATTAATAAATTATCAATATTATACTAAATAAAATAATATATATGTTACAAATTTAATTTCCAAACATTTCCATGGCAATTTTTGAACAATCACGTTTTAATATTTGGACTTAACTTGTTGATATTAAAAAAAGTTATTAATTTTCAAAGACCAACTTATTCTGTGAATACTGATAAGTTATTAATATTATGCTAAATAAAATATTATATATGTTAATAATTTAGTTTCAAGCATTGCCACGGCTATTGTTAATCCTAGATTTATTATTGTTAATATCTCACCGATCATTTGTTACCATTTGGACTTGACTTGTCAATATTAAAAAAGTTATTAATTTCTAAGACCAACTTATTCTCTGGATATTGATAAGTTATTAATATTATGCTAAATAAAATAATATACATTGTTATAAACTTGGTTTCCAAGTAAACATATGAACTATCACTTATTATTATTTAGATTTGACTTGTCAATATTCAAACACTTATCAAAATAAACATCCAAAATTTTAACAATTTCAAATATTAACAATTAATAACAGTTCGTCTAGCATTAACAGCATCCATGAAAATGTTTGAAAACTAAATTAATAACACAAATACACATGTTTAGTATCATATTGATATTGATAACTTGTCAATAATAAAGAAATAAGTTAATCTTCAAACATTGACAACCTATTTTTTGAATATTGACAAGTCAAATTCAACTATTAACAACAATACATCCAAAATTAACAATGACCGTGGAAATTCTTAAAAACTAAATTTATAACATATATATTATTTTATTTAGCATTATATTGATAACTTATCAATATTCAAGAAATAAGTTGGAATTTAAAAATCGACAACTTTTTTTTTAATATTGACAAGTCAAATTTAAATATTAACAAGTGACTATTCTAATATTAGCAACAACATGTGTAGAATAAACAATGGCAATAGAAATGTTTGAAAACAATATAATGTAAATATTATTTTACACTATATATTTTAAAAAATTGCTTGGCTCAATGGTCTTCAATATTTTGGAGAATCAAAGGTCTTATGTTCAAACCTCCTTGGCCTCCAATTTATAAAGTTGACTACCATTGACCATGTTGCCAGTGTTAGAACTTCAATGGTCAAGTTGGTGATAAAGCTCGGTGATGACTAGTGTTTTTTTTTTTAAAAAAAAGGAACATGGACATCTAGGTAATTGACTTCTATAATTAATTACATTTAAGGGTTTTAGGCCTTTTGGGTTATAAATTCTTTGCCAAGGGCCCTCAATGCAATTCTCCAAAAACAAAAAAATGCTCATTCAAAATGATGGAACCAACTTGGCAAGGAAGAAATATCATTGGCCACATCATCTGATTGTGATGAATATGATCTTTGATAATAAGCTTCTTGTGAATACAATTAAGCCTTAAAGACGTTGATGAGAGATTATGGTTTCATGATAATCAAATATCCACTATAAAGCTAGTTAAATTAAATAAGAAAAAAAGATATATCATGAGTCTAATTTCTAATCAAAAGACAATTAAGTACATGAGAATCTTGAAACGAAGCAACAGCCACAATAAATGGGAGAAGAAACAATCATCCATTCACATCAGTTGTGACAGTTGCAACACCACCAATAACTCAAATAAAAACACGTTTGTAACTTGCCAATTGCCATTTATTTTCTAGCTACCATTTAAGCATCCAAATAGTATTAATAGGAGTCGTCATGTCCTTGTAAGATCTTAGATTGAAAGCAATAAGCAAGAGTTTGTTTCCCATTTAGTTTCTAAGCCATTTTAATATCAGAACTGGTCTATAGAGCGAGAGAGTAAGGAACAATTAAGGGATTATGTTGGAGAAGAGAGAGAGAGATTCAAAGGAGGAGTCCCTAACATTTTTGCATTTTACAATCCATGCTTTTTTCTAGAAACTGACACCATCGTTGCACTTAAGAGGTCTGAAAACGTGGAACAAGAGGTTCCCCATCACCGCACAATGTCCCACGTGCCTCACTACTAGTACATGTGCTGCACATACTATCAGGAGGTTGAAGATGATGACATTATCTGCCACATCATCATTATGACTGGTCAACGATGGGTTAGCTCAATCAGTATCCACCATGTGTCATTTGTGCCACATCACCCCTACCCAATTGCCTATTTTTCTAAAATTACAGTTTGATCCTAAAACTTTTAATATTTCTATTTTGACCCCTAAACTTTTTGAAATTTCATTTTAACCCCCAAAGTTTTTGAAATTCCATTTTGACCATAAATCTTTTTAAAAATTATACTTTTACCCCTTAACTTTATTTAAATTCCATTTTGATCCCCTACATTTTTTCAAAATTACACTTTAACCCCTATACTTTTCATTTTTACCCTTATATTTTTTTAAAAACCCCATTTTTCCCCTAAACTTTTCAAAATTCTCATCCTGCCCTTATATCCTTTCAAAATTTTCATTTACTCCTATATCTTTCCAACATTTCCTATTTGCCCTTAAATTTACCAAGATTTCCATTTACCTTGATTTTTTCCCAGAAATTCCTTATCTTAGCCTTGACACCTATCAAAATGCCTCAAAGACACAAGAATATGTATGAAGTTGAGATGAAAGAGATGAGACATAGGATACAAGAATTGGAAGCTACTGTGAAAATGTAGCGAACTCTGTTAAACAATAACAGGGAAAACCTAAAAGGAGATTCGAGAAGTAGCAATTCGTCATCCACTGACGATTGCCACCGTCGTCAACAATAATAATTCTGTCCTAATGACATTAAGGTAGACATTCTTAAATTTGAGAGAAGACTCTAGCCAAACAAATTCGTAGACTGGCTTTAAACTGTTAAATAAGTATTTAAATATAAGGAGATTCTAAATGCGCAAAAAATCAAGATGCCACCCCTCAAACTCAAGAAACATGCTACCATTTGGTGGGAAAACCTTAGACAAAAGTGAGAACGTGAGGGAAAATGCAAGATTGAGACCTGGGAGAAAATGAAATGCTAGCTAACTAGGAAATTTCTACCAAATCATTACCACCAGGATAACTTTCTCTAGCTACAAAATCTTCAACAGAGGTCTTTATCTGTAAAAGAATAAACTAGAGAATTTGAACAACTCATGATGAAGTGTGACATTTAGGAGAAGGAGGAGCAAACAATAGCTTGGTACCTTGCAGGCTTAAACACAAATATCAATTGTCCAGTCCAGCTTTAGTAGTATTGGACCTTGGATGATGTAATCTGTCTAGCCATGTGTGTTGAGAAGCAGATGCATAAGAGATCTTCTTTCCAGCCTTCTTCCTCCAAGGGTTATCTAAAAGCTTGTAAGGCAAAATTTTAGCAAACCAACCTCTCAAGCAAGCTACAATCTAGCATTATACACAAACCATCACCAAATGTTGCGAAGGAATTTGGCTCTAAAGCAATGAAATGCTTTAAATGCCAATGATTTGGCCATATTACTGTAGATTGTCCTACCCAGAGGGTTGTCACCATTGGGGAAGGGCAAGTATATGAAGCACCTAAAGAAGATAAGGAGGAGACTGAGTTTTATAGAATTGATCTAGTATATGATGATAAGGTCATGCCTGCAGATCAAGAAGAAGCATTAGTGCTTAGACAAAGTCTGCATATAATTGTGGTTAGGCAAGAACCTTCACTACGATGCAACATTTTTCACACTCGTTGCACAACTCAAGGAAAAGTTTGTAATATCATTATTGACAGTGGAAGCTGTAAAAACATAGTGTCTGCTATATGGTGGAGAAATTAAAGTTGCCAACACAAGATTATCCACATTCTTACAAGCTTCACTAGCTCTATAAAGGGAATGAGGTAAAGATTTCTAAGCAATATCTTGTGATCTTTTCTATTGAGAACATATATTATGATGAACTGTTGTGTCATGTTGTTTCCATGGATGCATGCCACCTTTTTTAGAGGAGGCCATGGCAATATAATCGACATGCTATGTATAACTGGCGTGCAAACACCTATTCCGTCATGAAAGATGGCGTCTAGTTCACACTAGTGCCTCTACTGCCTAATGATAGGGATTTAGTCATTTATCCTCAAAATTAAAGTAAAGCTAACCCTAATGTAATTAGAGTCAACCTTAGGTCATCTCCCAAGGAATGGTCTTAGTCTAATTAAAAGTTATCTAATGGAATAAATCACCCAAAGTTATAAAAACTTAGTTACCTAATTATCTAAACTAATTACATAATGTGCAAGTAAATAAAATACTAAGTAAAGTGAGTGAAATAAACTTCCCCTTTCACAAGAATAGAACCTCAGAGATTAGTTAATTTTGAACTCAATATCCTCTCATGATTGGGCTAAGTTTAGCTTCCCTTTCCTCTTAACTAAAGCTGTCATGACTTAAGAAAATTATCTTAAGCCAATTAACCTAATTAACTAACCTCTCTAGATCTTAGATTAAAGTTCCTAGTTTAATTAACCAATTTTTGAAGAAACTAGCCAAGTGATTCACTCAAAATCCTCCCTCAACAGCCACAGTCAAACACATTGAGCAACCATAAAGTTATGCCAAGCTACTTAACAATACAAGCATTAGTAACCACAAAATTATGCAATATTAACACAAGTAATTCATTAATTAAAAAACATAAGATTATGTACTAAACAAAGAGTGGAAAAATTCATTCATGGCTGTCCAAGGAAGAAATTAAATGAAACAATCCTTTCTCTTTACATCACATCAAATTCAAATTAGAATTTACAAGCTAAAATGATTAAACCCTAGATTAAGGAATCTAACCATCTAGTAAAAAGAGAAGAGGATAGGAAACAAAAGAACTTAGCCAATTTGAAGCTCAAGACTTATCCTCTATCTTCATCTCTCTAGGATTCCACTAAAAAAATTAGCCAATCTTCATCATATTTAAGAACCCTAGTGATTGCTTGTGAAGGCCAAACTCCATAGCTCTTGAATGATAGAATTGAGTTTCAATCCTTATGAAATTGGAAGGGTTAGGATGAAATTGAGGAGAG
This sequence comes from Prosopis cineraria, assembly GCF_029017545.1. Lineage (NCBI taxonomy): Eukaryota > Viridiplantae > Streptophyta > Magnoliopsida > Fabales > Fabaceae > Prosopis > Prosopis cineraria. The sequence goes on along the minus strand of NW_026555344.1, from coordinate 26,188,239 downwards.
GAGAAGAATGGTGTGAGTTTTATGGAGGTTTGGTGGCTAAAAATTGAGGTTAGGGAGCTGAAAAATGAAGAACAAAAGAGACAAAATGAAGAACACTATGAACACGCGAGAGAAAATGTGGGAGATGAATGGATGATGATTGAATTTGAAAATAGGGTGAATGGGACATGCCTCACTTGTTTGCTCAGCTGATCACTCAATTAAAAAAATAAGAACATAAAATAAAAAGAAAATGGGAGCCTTGTTTCACTTGCAAGGTAGCACCCTCCTATTGGCTTGTAGATGATTCTAATGTATGTACAATTAATCCCATGTATCATCCACAATTTTAGCTAATCTAAACCACCAAATAGGATCCCTTACACATCCAAACCATCAGCCTTTGACCCCATAGACTTTTAGCTTCATTTGCCTAATTAATGTGCAAGTCATATGCCACCTATATCATATAAGTCACATAATTCATTTGCCTAATTAATGTGCAAGCTTTATGCTAATCTCAAGAAGTGTACTTTCCTCACTAGTGAAGTTGTGTTCTTGGGTTACATCATTGCCACAAAGGATGTTCAAGTTGATCCAAGAAAAATTACAGCCATTGACAACTGGCTAATTCCAAAATCTATCTAGGAGGTTTGAAGCTTCCACAAATTAGCTTATTTCTATATGAGGTTCATCCATAATTTTAGCTCTATTATTGCACCACTTATAAATTGCAACGAAGGAGAAAAATTTTAATAGACAGAACAAGCTCAAAAAAGCTTTGAGGAGCTTAAGAAGAAGTTGACTGAGGCTCCCATTTTAGCTCATCTTAATTTTGACCCAGTGTTTGAAGTTAGTTGTAATGCCTCCAACACTAGCATTTGTGCTGTCCTAAGCCAAGAGGGCTATCCATCACCTTTTTTAGTGAGAAGCTCAATGATGCCAAGTTTAGGTATTCTATTTATGATAAAAAATTCTATGACATTGTTCGAGCTTTTTAACATTAGAGTCACTATCTCCTGAACAAAGAGCACATACTCTTTTTTGATCATGAGGCTCTCAAATATTTAAATTCTCAACAAAAGATCAATCATAAACATGTCCGTTGGAGTAAACTCTTACAATCTTATACATTCTTTATTAAGCATAAGACTAGAACTCTGAACTTCATAGTTGATACGCTTAACCACTGGCATGTATTACTTACAACAATGTAGGTTAAAGTTGTTAGGTTTGAACTTATCAAATAGCTATACCAGGATGATCTTGATTTTTGAGGAGTATGGGAAGCAACTACAAATCAATCTGTCCACCAATTTTATAGACATGATGAGTTTTTATTCTGAAACAAGACCCTATACATTCTATAGGGTTCCTTGAGAGAAGCCATAATTTAAAAAGCTCATGATAGAGGATTAGCTAGTCACTTTAGTAAAGATAAAACAGTTGATCTCGTCAAAGAAAATTTTTATTGGCCAAGGCTTGAACGAGATGTATACAGCGTATATAGAGATGCAGAATTTATCACTTCACCAAGTCCAAGGGTTGAAATACATAGTTATACATGCCATTGCCAAGTCCAGAAGCACCTTAGGAAGATGTAAGGATGAATTTTATTCTAGGGTTACCACGAACTCAGAGGCAAAATGATTCTATCATGGTAGTTGTGGATCATTTTTAAAAAATGGCTCATTTCATCCCATGCCAAAAGACTAATAATGTTGTTCAAATAGCAGATTTGTACTTTAAAGAGATTGTTCATTTCTATGGCATTCCTAAGACTATTACTTCTAATCATGATATAAAGTTTCTTAGCCACTTTTGGCAGACGCTATGGAAGAAGATGGGAACTAAGCTCCAATTTAACAGCGCTAGTCATCTCCAGACGGATAGTCAAACTGAAGTTATAAATAAGGTTCTTAAAAATCTTCTTCATAGTTTTGTGGGAAAGAATTTGAAGTAGTGGGACCTCATTCTCACTCAAGTTGAATTTACTTACAAAAATTCTATTAACCAAGCAATTAGGAAGTGTCTATTTGAAATTGTTTACAGTACTCATTCCCTTAATTCGCTAGACTTGACCCTTTCACTGAATAAGCAACAGTATAGTTCTAATACTAACCAAAGGGCTAAGGAAATCAAGAAGATATATGAATAAGTTTGTGAATGCATATAGAATTAGGACTTGAGATATAAAACTGAACAAGACAAACATCAAAAATATCAAACTTTTAATATGGGAGACTTAGTTTGGATGCATATGAGAAAGTAACATTTTCCTAAACAACTACATGCCAAGCTATCCCTAAGAGCTAATAGTCTATTCAAGATTGTATAAAAGATTAACAACAATGCTTATAAGGTGGAATTGCTTGGTTCTTATAGAGTGTCTGCTACCTTCAATGTCACTGATCTATCTCTTTATGTGGACAACGATGCTGAACTTGACTCAAGGGCGAGTTTTACTGAACTAGGAAGGAGGAAATGGAGTAATAGCAATAATAAATGAGAGAAGAAATAGTCATCCGTTCACGTCAATTGCCATAGTTGTAACAACATCAATAACTCAAATGAAAACATGTTTGTAACTTGCCAATTGCCATTTATTCTCTAACTATCAGTTAAGCATTTGAGTAGTATAATTAAGAGTCCTCATGTCTTTGTAAGATCTCAGATTGAAAGTAATAAACAAGATTTTCTTTCCTATTCAGTTGCTGAGCCAAATCTAGTTGTAAAGAAAGTAGACAATCAACCTTTCTCTTGATCTTTAATTAATTTCTTCATCCAAGTTGACCAACTTGTATGAGAATTACCACTAAGCATGAGGGGTGGCAAGTCTAGAGTGATTGGTGTACAAGGGTTGAGGTTCCATGGACAAACTTGATGAAGCAAAGTATATTGGTTGTTGAACTCTTTTATCATGTTTGATGTGTGTGTAATGATATCTTGATGAACAGATAGTTCCTTGAAAACCAAATATTATTGAGTAGGAGAAGTTTTGATCTTATTTTGATGACCATCCTGATAAAGTTTCTTAAAGCCATGCAAAATCCAATGAATGTACTGTAACATCCCAATTTAAATTTTAATAGTTAATTTGGGTTAATAGAAATTTTAAAAAATATTTAGAGGTAAATAAATTAGTAGGAAATGATCATTAAATCTAACTTAGGATATAATTCTAAATTAAAAAATTTTTTTAAAAAAATTAATTAAAAAAATTATTATTATAAAAAAAGGTATGCAAAAAAAAAAGAGAAGAGAAGAAGAAAAAGAGAATTGCTTTCGGCCGCCGCATCAATAATAATATAAAATAATAATAAAAAAAAGGGGAGAGAGAGAAAAGAAGAAATAATAATAATAAAAAAAAGATGTGGGACCCACTGAATTTTTATAAAAACTCACCCGTTTCCTTTCATTTCTTCAATTTTTTCCTGCGCGCGAGCTGAGGCGGAGAGAAGGGAGTCGCCGGTGCGAAATATCTAAATTTTTAAGGTAAGAGTTTTTAATAGGATATTTAGGGTGTGATTTTAAGCTTTTCAAGACTAAGTAAGTGTTCTAAAAATTTTTCTTAGTCATCCTTCTTCTTTGATTTCTGAGTTTGTAGTGGTAGAAAATTTAAGATCTGGAAGAGGAATGAATTTATGTTGAATAAATATGGTTTTTGAGGTTGTCAGTAGTATAATAAATGTTCTAGAGCATAAATTTGTTGATGATCTTTGAATTTGTGGCTTATGGATCAAATTCTAAACTAGATCTGAAAATATATGTTGATTTATTGAGGTTTAGATGATTGTTTGGGATGAGAAATGAATTATTATGGTTATAGGATTATGATTCTAAGCTAGAGACTCAATTTTTAATTTTTGAGTATTTTAGGTACGAATTTATGAAATAAAAAGAAAATTTTGATAATAGAAATTAGTTTAGAAGTTGATTTTTAGATTATTAATGTTTATTGATAATTAAAAGAGGAGTTAAAAATTTTACTTAATAGTATTAACTATAGATTTGTATTAAGATTGAGATTAGGAATTATGTTATATTTTTAATTCTATTATTAGAATTATTTTATTAGTTTCAAAAATTGAAACTAATATTTATAAATAATATGTTATTTGTAGATTGTATTACTGGTGAAGATTGTGGTGAGAGAGAAATTTTAAGGAATAATTTATTGAAAAAGCCACAAGGTAACCATGCTTTTAATTTGTGATTAGTGTTACTTCATGTTAATTGGGTGATTATTGAGAAAATTATGAATTTTGTAATATTGTATAATTGTGCAATATTATTATGAATTTGTTTAATTATTGTGGGAGGTGTTGGGAGACTTGTTATTATTGTTGTATTTATGTGCCACGTGGTACGCCCCTATTGGAGCTCAATAGGTGGTTTGTAAGGGCTCGGGTTGATCTACCTTTGGCCGGGTAATTTAGCACCGAGTGAGGACTACGGCTCGAGGTTAATGGAGGGAGATAAGGATGGTTGTTTGTGTGTATTGTAATATTTCTTATATTTGTTGGAATTATATTATTTTTAATTCTCACTTAGTAAGCACACACTTAACTGTTTGTATACACTATCATAAATTGGCTTTGGTTACTGGGACTTTTGAGTCTCATTATGTGGTTAACAATTTTCAGGAGAAGAGCCACGAGTGACACGTGGAGGAGTCCCAGAGGCTTAGTGGTATAAATCTAATGTCTCTTTTGGGTATTTAATTTATGATTTATAATGTGTTATATTGCCAATATTAGGGCTTTTTGTTTATTGTCAATTATATGAATATATAAATGTAATCATGCCTTTCAAACTATTTCTATTTTTGGTACAATTTGGATGACTGTAATTTTAATATTTGGTTTACTTTTGATTGGTTAAAATGACATGATTATAAGGCCAAATAACTGGCTTGTGTTGAAAATTGACTAAATTGCTTATTTTACTTGTTGGGAGTATAAGGATGGACAAATGTGATTTAGTTTACTTGTTGGGAGTATAAGGATGGACAAATGTGATTTAGCCTAATGGCATGTGGGAGGTAAAAATTTATCTGAAATGCTATAGTGTGTGAGTTGAAGCCAATTATAAAATATTTTATATTAAAATTATTGATATAAAAATGTGTTGGGTGGCTGTAACCCAACTATGGTTGAGTTAAATTATTTAAAAAAAAATTTTGGTGTGTTTCATGTACAATACCAATTTGTGAAAATTTTGAAATATGAATGGATAGACAAGCAAACCATAAAGATTTAGAATAATTACGACACTACTATATAAAAAAAGGGGGCTACAAGAGCACCTTATTAGTGTTTCTCCAAAACAAAGAGGTAGAACATTTCAAAGAACTTATTTATATAAGCGCTCCGTAACATTCTACCTATTGGAGCACTTCTTTTTGTTAGAGTAGAGATGTGTTGGAAAAAGGATATAAGTTTATTTTGTATCATTTAAATTCAATTACAAGTTCATTTTAGTTGGATATACATGTACTATAAGTTTTCTATATGATCCATAATTTGGTCTTTAATATAATTAAAAGCAACATTTTTTTAAAAAATAAATTAGTAGTCTTGCAAGAGTGCTTCCATAAGAAACTCTCCTATAGGAGACCACAAGAGCACTCTATCATGTTCCCTCTACCAGAGCGTTTCTAAAGCTCTCTTATAGGCCTTTTTTTTAAGTAGTGCAATAAGCAAAAGCATATCTAATGTGTCATTCTCAAAACAGCCAATGGGACATTTGTTATTATTGTGCAAACTAGCGTTGACTCACGGGAGCATTAACTTTAAAAAAAATTATATTACATAAATATTTTGTAAAATTATCTATTATTTATAAAAAAGAAAAACTCTCTCATAAATATTTGCAAAATTATTCATTTGTTGGTTTTGTTTGTATAAAATGAATATATAACACAATAAAAAGGTAAAATAACAAAATCCATGAATAAGTTCTTTCTTATTAATGATTTGAAATTTTATCGACTAATTATATTGCAATGAAAAATATAAAAAAATATTGCATTCAGTGAAATTATTCTAAAATTGATGTCAAACAAATATAGTTGTTTTTTCATATGGAAATACAAAATTTTAGGGTTAATCAGCAAATAGGATCCTGAATTATTGCTCAAAAATTGCTCTAGACCTTGACCTCTTAAAATATGCAAATAAATCTTAAATTTTTAAATTCATAGCAAAATAGACTTTGACAGTTAACTTTTTAATATTGTTACTATCTACACAGGTACTATTCAGGATTTATTCTCTTACGAATTCAACTTTGACTGATATAGTACTCATGTGAACAGTGACGGTGTTAAGAAAGTTAACAGTCTAGGTTTATGTTGCTATGAATTTAAAAGTTTAGGGTTTATTTTTATATATTTTAAGAATTCAGGGCCCAGAGTAATTTTCGAGCAAGAGTTCAAGGTCCTATTTGCTCGTTAACTCCACAATTTTATTTTACTAATTTGAATGTAAATAAATCCTTTCTTTTAGAATTGATTATGTCTATTTCTCACTACTAAAAAACAAGGTATATATAATGCCTTATATTCAATGATTATAAGAAAAAATGTTGAATAAAAAAAGGTGGGATTTTGAAAAGTTAATATTTAGCAGTTAAAAATATAACCATTGAATATATATAAATATATATTTAACAGTTAAATATACAAACCGTCGAGTAAATACTTCAAAAAAGCTCTTGATGACATCATTGGATTATTCAACGGTTCCTTAAAAAAACTGTTGAATAAACCTTTAGAATATTCAACAGTTAAATATAAAAACTGTTGAGTAAATGCTTCAGAAAGCACCTGATGATATCAACGGATTATTCAACGGTTCCTTAAACAGAACCTTTAAATAAACATTTAGAATATTTAATGGTTTCTATTATGGGACCGTTGAATTAACATATATTCAACGGTTCATTGATAGAACTATTGAATAGCCTACACCAACCACATGTGCCAATAACCTACACCAACTCTCTGACCACACTTAACTAACTCTTATGGACTCATGTAATACACCACATGCAATCAAACACACTTATTTCACCAAATGACCACTCAACCTTAATTTTCACAAAACATAGAGGGGGGAAAAGTTGCACAAAAACAACTATTTTATTCATATTTCTCAAAAATACATATGTTCCTACTTGTACAAGTATTTTGTCCCTATCCACAGGTCCACAAAAAAATTCACTAACCCAGGGCACAAAATACACTAATTAAACATATTATCATGCAAGTAGTACACCATTCATGATAATTAATCCTAGTTGGCAAAGGCATTAACAAATACACATGTAAATAACAAAAGGGAGGCATATGGAGGATTTACTCCACCAAACCTAAGCCTTAATTTGTTTTCCCCGACTTGGATCCGATGAGCTATATCCTGAAAATATTGAGAATTGAGGGGTGAGTATAATCAATCAGTAATTAAGTTTCACTTAACCCTTACAGTTACATATTAATTGTAAATAGATGCATTTAGGCACATAAACACATATATCACATAGTATTAAGCCATGGTTCACAAAACTAACAACCATGTGACTCGACTTACCACAAAACACTATATCATGTTATTTTCAAAAATATAACTTAAGATTGCAACAATAACAACCATGTACCCTTAGCATACACCGAACCATAAAACTAATAAACATATGGTCGGACTTATATGCATTATCATATGCCCACTTTATATCCTCCTGTTACCTCTGACATGAAACTGGTGGCTATCACATGGCTACGTCTTTCACAAACTAACCAGCCTTTTACTTGTGAGGAGCTATAGGGCTAGGGTTAACTCACTCACTTATGTAATTCAGTTTCCCCCAATACTAACAACCATGGGGTATCGTACCCTTAATATAGCCTCCTCATGAACCGATAAAGACTATTTAGGTTTGAGTCTCTCGTAAAACAAGTGGGATAGTTCTGAATCAATCATAGGACAAAGGCTACCTCCCGATTCCAACGGTCAGTGCCAAGGCTAGTTCCTAATTCCAACTGTCATTACCAATACCACATAAATTTCAACTAATCTACTCTTCTTCCTAGGTGAACTCCCGCCAATGATCATGTTATACACATTTCACATACAATATTTATTTTAATAATCTTTTCTCAACACATGAACTCATATAACACGATTGCTCTACCCTGTAACACATAGTTCATCACAATTCTCCACCCTTATTCATAAATCACAATTAATTTTATAAAACATTAAGGGTAGTAGAAATCTGTAACATTCTAAAATTTTAAGACTCAGATTTATTTTTAAAAAAATAAAATAAAATATCTATAATTAAACTAAAATTTAGAATAATTTGATAGAGGTCCAGAGTTTAAATTTTTCTAAGCAAAAGTTGGGTTTTATTTTATTTTTAACTATAAGAAAAATTACCAAAGTTGACCCGGGCTTTTGTGCTATAATAAAAAATGTTAGGCCCTTTATTGTAATTTTTCTCAAAGTGTTAGATCAGCAATTTAAAGACTAAAACTAATGTAGAAATGTAGAAATAAGACAAGGAAAAGAACAAAGAATGCACGAGAGAGAGAGAGAGAGAGGAAGAAGAGAGGAGAAAGAGAGAGAGTTAGGCTTGGATTTAGGAGACTTTACGACTGTTGCAAGCTTGGCTACATAATAGGTAAACTTCCTACTTCAATCCTCTTCCTTCCCTCTTGATTTTCTTCAATTTTTGGAAGAAAGAATTTTTAAATTTTAATCCCAAAGGCTTTATTCTTGTAAGCTTTTATTTCTTTAGATTCTAGGGAGGATGTTTTAAGCTTCTATATAGTGATCTAATATTTTGAGTGGATAATTGGATGAAAAGAGGTATTTTTGGCACAAATTAAACCCTGAGAGATTGGGTTTTGCTCCTCAATAGTTTAAGTCTATTGATTTATTTATAATTTTACTATTTGAGCCTAATAAGATTTAAATTAAGGTTTGATTTTCATTATATGGGCTAATGGTGAAAGTTGGTGACACTAAGTAAAGGTTTTTAATTGATTAAAAATTATATAAATTGAAAATTAGCCTAGTAAAGGCTAATAAATGGTTTTGGTGGTTAAGTAGTATTATGTGAATGGTTGGTTTATTATATGGACTATTAGAATAGATTATGACTCATTGATCCAAGTTGTGTGGTATAAGTTACAGTCTCCCTTAATGCTATTTGTCATGATAAGTGATGTGAATCACTTATATGTTGTAGGAAATTGTTGGTGGAACTTATTGAGAAGTTAAGGAACAAGCCAACTCCTATTTTGTACAAAAGAAACCCTTTTGGTACCAAAGGGTTGAGGTAACAGGGAAATTTATATTTTTTATTACTTTATTTTGGCTATTTTTGAATAAATATTACAAGCTATCATGCATTACATGTTTTAAAAGATTAAATGTGCTTTATAAGGGGTTATGGGGTACTACTTTAATTATAGTACAAATATGTTTTCTAATTGTTTAACAACAATATTTTTATGGAAACGAGATTTGTTTGCATGTATTGTAATCATAAAGAATAGAAGTTGCACTTAAGGAAGTGTAACTAAGCAAGGTACCTTAGATAGGCTAAGGAACCGTTTAAGGAAGATTTATAAATGTTATACTACCTTAGAGTGTTGAAGTAGTCAATACTCGAGAAAGGTAGACACGACTAAAAGGCATGATCTCGGTGGGAGTTCACCAATAAAAATGTGTGGACTTTTGATATTCTATGGCACACTACCAGTACTCAGTGTTGCTGTACGTATTGTGGGCTCAATGTACTAAAGTGGTTAGTGTATTGAGTGTTCGATATCTCTCAGTAAGGGAGGGAATCTGACATATGAAATGTGAGGTTGAGTGCTTAAGCCAAGGTAGCCCTCACATAGAGAGTAAGCTAGGTTGGCTTTACGAGGAAGTTAGCTTCGACTGCTCAGGATTCACGTTGAAGGGGCATAGGCAGTTCGGTGGATTAGATCATACCTTAAATTATGTTTTTTATCTGTGGAGGTACAAGTGAGTATAAGGTTTACCTACGGGTTAAAGAGTTCCAGGAGGCATTTTGTTGGTCATGAAAGGCCATACCGGCCTATGTCATGCATTCATGTATTTTAAATGGCTAAATATATACTATGTTAAATCTATTATTCATTTATTCAATTATGGCTTACTTTGTAATAATCAATGTAGATTTCTCTATTACTAAGACTGTAGTTGTCTCATCCCTTTCTTTTCAATATTTTCAGGTTCAGGTGAAGGAACCAGTAGAGGACGGGGAAAGGAGCAGAGCTAGAAGTTGTTTGTGAATTGTAAAGAACTGCAACCCCTTTCTTTAGAGCAAAGCTATTATAATGTATTTAGAATTAGGGTGCCAGTAGGATGTAATTATGTATATGTGTGTGAGTATGTGTGAATTGTATGGCTTGTGTATGAATTTTTGTTTGCTTGTAGACTTGTGGCTAGGAAACTTAGCTAAGGTGTGTGGTTTTGATGGATCTATTTAGTAGACCAAGTTTTCACTACAAGCAAATATTTATTTTGGTATATATGTTCCACAAGCAAATGCAAAGTGGTTACATTGCAAATGGTGTGCTATGGGCAAACATACACCTTAGATAGAAAGAGTGGGTGTGTGGACCCCACATAAATCTCTAGGCCAAGTGAAAATGTTTAGCGTGTGTATTCATATATGTATATGATATTTGGAATAGCTTTTGGCCACTCTTTTGTGATTTATGCATTTTGGGGGTTTAGGGTCCATTTTGGGAAATGGCACCTGGATGGTCAAATTTTGGTATAAAAGATTTTTCTATCATTTAAATGTTCTATCAGGTGTTTTTAGTCCTATTTGACATGTCCAAAGCGTTCCCACAGGTTTGGGACTATTAGGATGAGATTTGGATAATTTTGAAAATGGTTTTTACTAAAAAGCTGTACTTTTGTATCTGGGTGTCCAAATCTTAATCCGACCGTTGGATTTCTCTAAAATTTAGGTCACAAGTAAAACCTTTTATAAGCATCATATGGGCTTTGGAATTATGTTGATTAGTTATCAAATGGAGAAATGGAGCACTTTGAAATTTGGTCTAAAGGAGCTGTCATGATAGCAATAGTGATGATGTTGAAACATGCACGAAATTCAATCCATCCATTGGATCTTTTCAAAATTTGGTATGCTAAGAGTACTCTTTAAAAGTGACATGTGAGCTTTAGAATTACTTCAATCGGAGGTTGGATGATGAAATTGTGAACTCCAAAAGTTAGTCTGGAGATGTTGTCATGACAACTTTTTAGTTGTCATAACAGTAAAAATAACCCAACTTGTAACATGTTTAATTTTTAATTTGACTATTGGATTTTTTTGAAATTTGGTACACTTATAGTATCCTTTGAATGTGTCGTGTGAGCTTTAAAATTACTTTGATCATGGATCGAATGACAGAACGGTGCCTCCCAAAAGTTGGCCCGGGAGGGCTATCATGATAGCATCTTTTTATTCCACTTTCGTCTAGCTTGCTTCCATGCGCTATAAATTTTTTTAGAGGTTTTAAATGATTTATTTCTTAATTTGGTTAGAGGATCAACTCCTTAACCATACTTAATTTATTTAAATTATGTGATTTTTAGATAACACTCGGGGTAAGTGTTATAAAATCAAAGTTCTCTTTCAAAAGAAACCATTTCACAATCACACACTAGCCAACATGCATCATCAATTTAACCATAAATCACATTTCACAATGCAATTAATATACAACTATAAAAATTAAGTTTCCCACGGTTACCTCAAACCTTTGAGAGATTAAAGTTTTATCCCTCACTATATCAACTTCCCAAGCTTCAACAAGCTTGAAAGGTGCTAAGACGAACCTCTTTATAACCAAATCACAAGGATAACATCATTATCTAGCTCTTGAACATAAAACTCCATAAATACTATTTTACCAACTCATAACCACTACCCATTTGTACCCAATAGGCTCGTTAGATTCTATTAATGCACATTATCATTTATAACACCTCAAACCATCATTAATGCACATTAATCTCTCTCAACTACCTCATAAATACCAATTTTTGGACATTCAATGCTCCCATAGACCAACCACTTGTAAAATCATTAATATGGTGTTCTAATACATTAAATCACTCCCATTAATCTCATTTTAACTAATGAAATTGAATCCATACTCTTATGGATCGAAAGTCCATCTCCTAACTGAAACCCTACCATAAATAATCATAAATGAGGGAGAGAAAGGAAGAAGAAAGCACCATGATCTTACCTTGGGTATTTGGGAGCTCCAATCTATCAATAATGGGACCAAAAGTCATGCTCTAGCAGAGCTAAAACCAAGCTCTTCATTTTCCTCCTCTTTCTCTCTTTTGTTTTCACACAGAGACGAATCAAATATATATAATTTTTTAATGTGCACTGTGGTGCATAATGCCCTCTGCCGTGATGCATGGCATAGAGGAGCCCATTATGTTTAAATTGTGTCTGTGCACTACAGTGGACTAACCACGCACCGCAGTGTGTAGCACAGAACACAACTCTTCACTTTTTCATCCTCCTTCCTTGCCCGAGTGACTCGCCATCGATCTGGATCCACTTCTACGGCTGAAATCACATTAATTATGCCAAGTTAAGCCCTTCTGGCCACACACCTCATTAACTCACTAATTACCCTAATTAAGTTAATAAATCAGGGTTAAAACTTTCCAGATGTTACAAAAATCATGTAAATAAATGTTTAGATGAATCCGTTCTTGTTCCAAGTACCATACTTGTGGATGAAGAAAATCCCCTTAAACATGAAGAAAAAAGTGAACATATAAGTGAGAGTAACTTGAGTGAAAATATTTAAGAGAGTGCATGAGTTAAAAAGAGAAAAAAAGGAGAGAGTTAAAAAGAGGGAGAGAAAAATAAAGAAAAAAGAGCAAAAATTTGAAAAGGAATAAGAGGGAGAGGTTGAGAAAGTTTTATCCACTAAAATTCCTAATCATTCTCTATTACAGGGATTTGATGATGCATTAATGGAAGTAGATAATAAATATGCAAGCTCACCATTTGAAGATCCTCAAGATTCAAGGAAGACTCTTCTTCAAGAGGTGAAGAATGATGTGATCATGTATGGCAACCTAGCTGGTATGCAAAATAACATCCTAGGTAACATCAAAGATGGTATCTTACATAGTAATCAAGTTTTAAATGATATTATATGTGGCAATAAACTCCTAGGTGGCATGCCATTTGTTAAGACACATTTTTTACACATTTTATCCACTCATTTAAAACCATTTTATCTATTATATTTCTCACTTTGGTGCATTCATGGTCTTAAAAGCTAGAAAATAACCTAAGGGGCAAAGTTGTGTACTAGGGGTATTTTAGTATACAAAGTTGACCTTTGAGAAAATGTAAAAAAAATAGTTAAAATGTGTTTTGATGCCCAAGAGAATGAATATAAAATTATATTTTAAAAATTTAATGTGGTTTGGGAGATATTAATTAAAAATCATAAAATTAGGATAGTTCACTTTGTTGACCTAATTAGGGTTTTATGTATGTGTGTGTGCATTGGTTTTCATATGGGGTAGCCCTTAAATTGCATTTTATTATTTATGTCCCATATAAACAATAAATTTTATTTTTCTAAATATGAAATATTATGACACATGCATTTATTTGATTAATTTTGCTCATTATGTGATGTAGGTGACACATGTGAACTTGGACTTGTATCAATTAGTCAAGGAACTGCAAGAGGGGCATTTTAGGCATAAGTGGCATGCTAATTAGCTTATGGATGGGATAGATCAGATTTCCTGAGTGAAAACATGGAATATTCATATGAGTATAGGAATTATCACCCAACAATGAGAAGGTGCTACCAAAGGGCATGTGCACATAGTGTGAAGCTCTCCTTTCATTTTAATTTTATTTTTGAATTATTTACAGTGCCCAATCTGATGAGGAAACACACCATTCAGCTTATTTTCATCAAAATTTTCATATTCAGGCACTCATTCATTCACCATATTTCACTTTTTCTCATCTTTTCTCTCTAGTTCATCTTGTTTTTTTTTTTTCTCTATTATTCTTTATTTTCCAGTACTCTAACCTTCACTTTTAGCCATTAAACCTCCATAAAACCTTGACCATTCTTCATCCCTCACCTTGTTTGTCCTTTCCCTTCCATTCTCATAAGGATCTAAGTTCATCTTCCTCATCCAAGCTTGCTATAGAGTTCAACTACTTGGAGAAGCTCTTTAGCTTCTTAAAGATGAAGATGATTGGCCAAGTTTTTTAGTGAGACCCTAGAGAGATGAAGATAGAGGATGAATCTAGATATTTATTTGCCTAAGTTTCTTTTGTTTCCTATTCTCTTTTCATTTTACTTAATGATTGGATGTCATAATCTAGAATTTGATATTTTGGCTTGTAAATTGTAATATAAATTTGATCTAGATGTAAAGAGAAGAGGATTTTGAAGTTAAATTCTTTCTTTGGCTAGCATGAAAAATTTTGGCCTCTTCATGTTAGACACATAATCTTGTGTTTTTCATTTAGTTAAATACATGTTTGATGTTATATGATCTTGTGATGTTAATGCTTGTATTGTTGAGTAGCTTGACATAATCTTGTGGTTGCTCACTTCTTGCTTTAGCCATGGCATTTAAGGGGATAGTTTGAATGATTTACTTGGCTAATCTTGATACCAATTGATTAAATAAACTAAGGACTTTAATCTAAGACTTAGGGAATTTAGCTAATTAGGTTAATTAGCTTAGGACAATCTTCTTAAGTCAAAACAGCTTTGGTCAAGAGGGAAGAAAAGCTAAATTTAGCTTAATCATAAGAGGATAATGATTCAAAAATCAACTAATTTTTAAGGTTCTACATTCTTAAAAAGGGAAGTCTACACCATTCACCTTAGTTAGAATTTTTAATTACTTATCAAGTAGGTAATTAGGTAATCAACTTTCACAACATTGAATCGCTTATTCCATTAGATAGCTTTTAATTGAACTCAAACCATTCCTTAGGAGATGACTTAGGTTGGCCCAATATTACATTAGGGTTAATTTTAGTTTTTATTTTGAGGGTTAAGTGATATTGGGTCATGTGTCTTGATAATTATAAAACCAAGAGAAGAGGCATTTGTTATGTGTATAGATATAAAAAATCATGGATGAAGACAAAACCTTAAGAGCATGAAGAATCAAGAGAAGATGAAGATGGTTAGCATAAGTTATTTTAAATTCTCTTAGATTTAATGTGAAAATTTTGAGAACTTAATCACTTTTTATAATCATTAAAATGAATCCATCATGTGTCTCATTTATATTAAGACTCATCTAAGTGCATTAAAGCTTGCAAGTAATGTCTTTTCAGCATGTTAAAATTCATTATGGCTAATTGCAGTATGAGGTGTAGAATCAAAAGTGATTCTATAGGTCACTCACGAGAAACTGCAAGATAGGCTCACTAACTAATGAATCACGCAGGAGTCAGGAAGCGGTTCACACATGATTTGTCACTTGTATTATGTGATGCCTTAAGCTTTGCTTCTGCATGCAAAATCATGCATGAGAGTCGTTATTGTCTATACAAGTTTTAGCGACTGTGCTTCATTACATTATGTCAAAGTGCTATTTCATGCTTGAGATCTTATGGTAGCCACACATGATTTGTTACTTGTTATACAATCACATTTTGCTATATTGAGTCTTAAGTCATCTCAAGTTTAATTAAAATTATTTAATTGAATGATCCAAGATTCACGAATCCATATCTCTTAATCATGCAAAATCTTGCTTGAGTCATGTGTAGTTTCACACGTGAAAATGAACCCAGACTAGCTTGTGCATTATTAGTTTCTATTTCACATGTGAGTAAATATGTGATCCATGCATGATTTGTCATCCTGTATAGACTAAGTCAAGATATGGTTATTTCACGGGTGATAGCCTTTTGGTTACACCCGAGTTTTTTACACCAATATTGGCTTTGGCATTCTACCAGCCATTTCACACGTGAGAGCAAAGAGGTGCCACACATGATTTTTCACATAGAACTGATAATAGTCTCTTATATGCAAAACCACACGTGAAAGTTGAAAGTTCACTCACAAGTTTTAGCACATAGAACTGAATGCTTTTTATAAGCGCAAAACCATGTATGATAGCTTATGTAGTTCATGCATGATTTGTCACATATACATATTTGGAACAAGCCAAATGTAATTTCAAACATTATTCTGCTAGTCACTCATAAGAAATTGCAATAACAGATAGAAACACTGCTCCAATGGTCTATCAACTACTAAAACTATATATGTGACTCATTTCAAGCTAAAATAGAAAATAATGATCTTTAAGCAAACTAATCTTCATTTGAGCATTTGAAAAGCTTTCAAATTTTGCTTAAACATCTTACATTCATTCATTATTCTTGAAAAGAATTGTGAAAAAGCTCTCATAAGTTCATAAACTTTCAATTGCAATTTCATCTACTCTTTAAGAGAGTTTTCAGTGAAAGTTTATTTTATTACTCAAAAATCTTAAAAATGTATTTTTCAAATGTTTGCGATAACTTGTTGGGTTATAGCAAGGTTTGTTAAGTAATTCAAGAAAAGTTAAATTTTGAGAGTTATACCGTGGTGGCAAACACCCATTGAAGATTGTGAACTTAGTTGAAAATCTCAAGTGTGATCTTAAGGACTGGACGTAGGCCAAGTTTGGAGTTGAACCAATATAAATCTTGAGTGTCTCATCTTCTTTCTTCGCAATACAGTTTTTCGCTCTTTTTAAATTTTCAAAAGTTTTTAAGTATCAACCAATTTACCCCTCTTGGGTGCCAACCTATCCTGATAAGTGACAAACTCCATCACATGTCACTGATTGATCTTTAGCTAATTCATCTAAGTAGAGGAAAGTCCAAGTAAAGATATTTATATTCAAGATACTATAATACATAGTGGGAGCCTAAATCAATACATTAAAGGCCCAATACATAAGCATATGTAAATTAGGGCATAATCTTGTAGACCTTTCTTTATTTAGTACATGTGATTTGAGGACAAATCTTCTTCAGGAGGGAGGGAATGATAGGAATCAAGGAACAAGTCAAAATGCAACATTTAGTACCTTTGATTCATTGTAGAGTATTGAAGAATCAATGACTAGATCTAGAGCCAACAGGATGAAAGAAGGTCTAAATTCATTAATTAAAGATGTTCTACATGAATAAGGAGTCCTAAAGACAAATGAAATCCTAGAAAATTTAAAAAAGACTTTTAACATATGGGGCCTAACCCAAGATATTCAAGCCCATGAGTGTAATTAGTTTAATTATTATTATTTTGTTAAATTTTAAAAATTAGTTTGCTTTATTTTATTTTAAATTTAAGTTTTGGAAAATTACTTTATTTTGTTTTAATTCAAATAAGGTTAAAATATATGATCTATCCATTTTGAATTCTAGATTAACTAGGATTGTATCATTTAGGTTTTTAGAAGTATATTTAAATAGTTAAGCCATTTGTATTTTTTAATAATATATTTGAATTTATGAATTGAATTTTTTAATTGTGAGACTATTTCGATTAGAGTTGTTCTCTGTAAGATAACCCATCATGAGATTTTGGACTATTGTGAGCTATTGTTTAGTTACCTCATCTCACTAATCCACACTGTTCCACATAGGACCCAGTGATACTTAGCATCTTGCTCAACTCATGCCATACTTGTAGGTTAATAACAATATTAAGCATATGTAATTAATAATAGATGCTAGTCATTATGTATAACTCTTTGTATTGGCCACACCACAGGGATTTTTCATTGCGTCCTTGTCACTTCGGTGATCTTCTCATTCATTCATGATCATGCAATTTCATACATATGCAAAGGCACACCTATAACTTTCTCAAATTAAACTCAATAAAATCTTAAACTTACTCTACTATATTCATCACATGCTCATTATCAAGCTTCTCAACTCATACTCATGCAATCACACATCACATAACATTACCAATCATAACTTCAATTCAACATGCTCAAGAATCATAACTCATGGCATTAACTCAACCATGCAAGTCAATGAGTCATCATGCTCAATTCATTGTCATATAATTCATGCTATAAACATACTATCTCATAAATTGCAAATATAATCATATACTAAAATTAAGCTCCCGATTACCCCAACCCTTAGGCTATTGCCCCAAGAGTATAGTTTGGATTTTTAAGGGAGCTTCCTACAGTAATAAGCTCCTATAACAGTCAATTTACAATGCACGATTAGCAAACAACACTAATGTCAATCATCATTAATTAACCTTTAATCATAATCAAGGATTAATACCCTCATTAAGCATGATTAATGAAAATCAACCTCAATTCTCACTTCCATTACTTATTTAAGCTCAAACAGGCTTAATAAACACTACCAACCAACTTTATTAACTTAATCTAGGTTGAATAGCATTAGGGTAACTTACCCATCATTAATGACATTAACCACTACTATTATCTTAAACTAATAATTAGAATCTTAAATAATCCTTATTAGACTAGATTAAAGTCATTAGAGAAGGTAGAACTCAACTACAAATTTGGGTCCTCCATCTCACCTCCTAAAAACTTACAAGAAATGCATGAAAGAAAGAGTAGAGGGAAAGGGGAACCTTACTCAAGGGTTTGCTAGCTCCAAACAAGCCTTTCTTGACTGAAAATGAAAGCCTTGGTAGGGCCTCTAATTTCTCTCTTCAACGCTCTCTCAAAAACGTCTCTTTTCTTTCAATTTCATAATGCAAGTTTGGATTTTCAAATCCATTGCATTAGCCATGGCACACTGTGCCTTCCACCGTAATGGATGACTCAATCTAGTAACTGTACTTAAGCCCATCACTTTGGGCCCAAACTAGCTCAATTACTCCTTAACCCCCATTCTAAGATCCATATAAGGTCCAATAGACCCAAAGGGTCATCCAAACACCCTAATCAACTCTCAATTACCATGATTACATAATTAAACTCCTCAACTAATCTAGTTAACTCTCAAAATAAATTTGGAGATGTTACAATCCTTAACCCATTTTTTAATATCATAGACAAATAATTTAGAATTTTCAAAATAACATAAGTTTCTTTCTTCTCTTCCCTCCAAAAAATACCAATTTGGAGCAGAATTCCAAAACTTCTCAACCAGTCTATTTTTACATGAGTTTTGGAACCTATGTAAAAAATCATTTTTAACATATGTAAAACGTTTCTGTATTAGTGGAAGCTGCTTTTTCTTTATGCAAATATAAAGTAAATGAAATATTCCTTCACGACGATCCTAATTGGTTCTTTAGTCTTCCATAGTTTAGTACATTGGGAGGTGTAATGTTTATTGTTTTTTTTTTTGGTCTTAGTACCTTTTACTGATATGAGCCCCACAAGTTTGCTCGGAATCAGTAAAATTTTACATTATTAGGAAACTTAAATTGGTTGTTGCAGGTTTGTTGATTACTAGATATTTATCCAATTAATTTTGCATTGTTGGGAAACTTATATCGGTTCTTGCAAGTTAGGTGATTATTGGATATTTATCTAGTTAATTTTACATTTGATTTTCTATCTCTGCACAAATGAGTTAGGCTTAACAGGATATATAAATAAATAAATAAAACAATCGCTTATGAACAGACATTGGATTTTATCTAGGATAAATTAATGCTATGTTAGTAGGAACTTTTGCATTTCTTCCATGAAAGTATTTAGCTAGGTGAAACAACACTATCAGCTTATATTTTAGTGTAGTATATGTTAGTTACTGATTGTATTACATTATTGACGCAGAAATTTAATGGTATTTTTATGAATTGCAACCTGGAAGATGAAATGCATAATCCTGTTCCTTTACATCTAGAACCTGCAGCTCTTCCAAGACAGATATTGTGCAGTTTCCCTACGAGGATAACATATGACAAGAACATTATTGAGAAGAACTTGCATAAAATTTTTAGATCTTGACAAGTGGATTAAAATTGTTAACAAGTATCTTGAAATGCAGGCAGGACTATGGCATGGTGTGTTGATTCCTTCTATAAAGCTTCGATACACACCAAATGTGTTGGAATTATGGATCTGCCCTTAATAGGAATTGGATTATTATATCAAAGCAATCAGTGGATCTAACATTATTGTGGTAATAATGAGTCATCTAAAATCATGAATTAATGCGAGATTAATTTCTAATTGAATTTCAAAATGAGAAATATTCCTTTGCGATAATGGTGATTATTCTAATGAGTTTATTCTCTCCATGATGAGGTGAATTAATATTGATCAGATTTTCCTTTTCTGTAGTGGCCTCCCCTCACTATAAATATAGACAAGTGGCTGAAGGAAGAACACACCCTAAAACAAACAGTTCTTTCTCAATGTTCATTCTTCCTCTCCCTCTGTTTTCTCTCTTCAATGCATCTGTTGTACATCTTAGTTTAAACTCTAGTAGTCTAAACTCATGTGGATAGTCAGGTAAATTCTACTATGCCTAGATCTAGTAAGACTCTAATCCAGCTCCCTTATTTCATTTATTATTCATTTAATATTCCTTCAGTGTCATCAAAGTCGTGTTGTTTCTCTGGCTGTGGTTATAAGCATATTGATAAAAATTTATTTTTATCATTGCTCTATTTTTACATTATTTTATGCTTCAATGTGCATCATCCATAAACTCCCTTTCCCTAGCCTTTTGTTGATCAAGGAGCTTCATTACCTTGATTTAAGACTTGGCTAGTTTATCAACATGCTTTATTTTCATCTGTACTAGTATTGAACTGTTCATATTGCCCTTTACATGCTGTCATTATTTTTCTCTAGCTTTTGTTATATTCTTTTCTAGACTTTTTGTTTCTTTTTGGGTGTTCTGGATCTCTACATGTGATGAGTCTTATTGCATAAGGACTTTCTCTTCTTCCTCCCAATATTCTTGTGAGTCAAAAACGTTTTTTTTTTTGGGAGCATCTAAAACCTCTGTTGAAGTTGTTATTGAGAACACGCATAAGAGAAATTTTTCTAAATTTTAGGTTTTTGCAATATTGGTTTTTAGCTTGCAAAATTGTTAAAAATAAGATATTTTAATGGTTGAATTTAAAAATAATAGAAGTGTGGTTTAAAATTGTTAATTAATTTTACTTACTTCTTCCTTTTCCGTTTTATGAATTTATCTATATTTTAAATTTTCAATTCTTTTTATCATTTTTTTTAGAATTCAAACTCATTAAATACTTTCTCCTCTCCATTTCCCTCACGTAATATAATATGAGGCATATTCCTATAAATCATATCAACGTATGGACAAAAAAAAATCTAGTTAATTAGTTGTATGATACTGTTATATTATATTTTCTCTCCTACATTAGTATATCATTTAAGAAAATTATACATAGGTCCTATATAAAAGATTTATTTACAAATAAGTCCCACAAAATTCAAAAAATACAACCACATCTTTTACGATCTAGAAAAAAAATTAGAATTTTAGTGGAATAGACTTTATACCCCTACTTAATAAAATGTGAAAAAGTCTCAAAAATTCTCATTGACTCAAATTTTGAAAATTTTCTTTAGATAAAAGCAAAATTCATTGGCAAAAATGCAAATGAAACTTTTTTTTTTGTTTTATTTTCAGGACAACCATATTTTAGGGTTAAGAATTTTGGGTTGATGTGGAGTAGTTAAGAGAAATTAATTTATTCTAAATAATAAGTTAAAATAAGTGGGGGAGACATTAAAATGATTGGCATAACTTTTTTTTTTTTACCTTCATAGTCTAAACTATGATGAATGATTGTATGTAACTTTGAAAAGGGAAGACATAAATCATCATCGTTCCTCCTAGCCTTCTTTGAAAAAGTCTATATAACATTTCCTCCATCTCACTCTTAGGTGATTTACTATTCTAACAGTTTTCATGCTTGCTAGGGTTTTAGCTATAGAACCTAGCTTCCAAAGGAAGCAACCATTAGATCGTGCTCGAGGAATCTAGAAGGGGTAGTGAATAAGCAAAAAAGGCTAAGGCATCCAACTTTGAATTCTCTGATTCAATGCCCTTGGAAAGTAAAGAGATGGCTGCTGGGATATTGGGGAATATAGAAGACAAGCTTTCTTTAATGAATAGAAAAGAAATAAATGAATAGAAAGTAAGACATTAAAACTAATGAAGTTGCATCAAACACTACAATGGTGCCACCTTTATCTTACAAAGTATCACTCACGGGCTTTAATGGAGTTGCTAATTGGGATATGGTAATAAAAGTTGACAACCTCATGCAAGAAGGGGATGGTATTCTATGGAAACTTCCAGAACCCATAAAAGAGGAGAAAGAACTTATGAAGATTTATCCAGTAGTCTTGATAATTGAAGAGGAACTACAAGACTGGAGCAAGCCATGGAATCAAGCACTAGTACTCACAGTGCTTGGAAAGTGTCTTCATATAAGTGATCTTAAGAAGTGGCATACTAGAATTTAAACTTTTGATTAATGTAATAACTATTATGTAGTGAGATTTACAAACTTGGAACAGATTAAGGCTTAATACTGTAAGGTTCTATTTGAAGGGTCGTGGGTTATCATGCAGCACTGCATTTTAGTCCAATGATGGTCTCCTTATTTTGACCCTTTTAATAATTCCTTGTAAAGGCTTATTGTCTGGGTAAGAATGCCAAATATTCCCATACATTGTTGTTGAATCCTGGTTTTGATGATCATAAAATGAGAGAAGTTTTGTGTTCACAGGTTTAATAATTAAGAAATAATGGCTTGCAAGGGAATTACTTATCTTTGCTTTGAAATTCTGACTCTCGTGTCTCATTCCCAAAGATATCCTTATTCTCGTGTCATATGGGGATTGATGATCTGATGTAACCTATCGTATAACTATATCACATCTCTTTTTTCACGTGATATTTAAATTAAGTGTGAGACTTGAAATTGTCATTCTCCTTTACCTAACCATTACTTTTTCGGTCTTTGAGTGGACTAACTATATTAATGAAAAAAAATACATTTTTTCAATTTTCTTTATTAAAGGGCCCAACAATATCTCTCAATTAATGTGAGGGATAAATTTTATATTGACCACTCATATTTCTCTACATGAATATCACTAAATTCAATCATAGCATTTATGATCACTCAATTAAAGGTGACTTTTAACTAGGTCAAAGTTCAGTGGTCAACATATTGGAATCCATGATGATCTCAGGTCAAAGGGCTTAGTAATATGGTTATGTATGAGATAAGCTTATGATTTATACCATGTAGATTTCTTATAGCGGGTTGGTCCAAAACCAAGAACCCTTGCAAGTGCCTACGACTTGATTTATATCTCTATAATTAATCAAAGTCATACTAGTATTGTTTCCTCTATCATCCCTCATAGATGACCGACTAGGGACATTTAAGACAATCACTATAGTTTGTCTAAAAATATAGTTATTATAATGAACATACAATTAACATGATGACAAAAGAAAAATATGTTAAATAACAATGTTCATAGTATAATGATTGGCCCTAGAGCACAATTTCTAATAGCAGGTGGTCTTACCTTCCCCAGTTTGATTAAAGAAATTGTCAGTAAATATGATATTGATATTCTTTGTCTTCTGGAGCCTCATGTTAATAGTAATCAATTTGATTAGATGGTTAGAAACTTGGGTTTACTAATTGGATTCATGTGGAGGCCTCGAGGTATGCTAGAGGTATTCAGGTATCTTAGAATTTCCATATCACCAAGGTTGATTATTTGCTCTCTTCTACTTAATTACTCCATTGCAAAGTCTCTGCTTTATTTATGAAAGAAACTTCTCTTGTATCATTCATATATTGGGAGATGAGTCAGTTGGGTACGTGTCATTTGTGGGACATCATTACAGATATCTCTCGTACCATCAATAAATCTTGGCATTTACTTAAGGATTTTAACGCCTTCCTAAGATCTTCCAACAAATTTGGTGGTACAGCTCCTAATTGGCTTTAAATGAAATATTTTTTAGAATTTATTTTTGATTCACATCTTCACAAACTAGAGGGGTAGGAGATGCCTTAACGGGGAACACAATTATGTAAAGGAGAGATTGGATTGGGCTCCAGGCAATGTTTCTTGGGAAGAGAATTTTACCTCTATGAAAGTATTCCATCATCTCCATTTTAAATCAAATCATCGAATTCTAGTAGTGTCTAAAGGGGTTTTAAGACTAAAAACCAACACAAGATTAAGGCTTTCAAATACTAAGCCGTGATTACTGGAGAAAGATTTACATGATTTAGTAAAGCAAGCCTAAGATAGTGTCTCTTAGTTGGAAAGGGTTGAGAATTTTACTTCAAATGCTACTATTTAAAATGACACTATTGTTAGAAGCATACCGTATAAGAAAAGAAAAGTGCTTCACCACCTTAAAGGTATTGATAAAGCTTGAGGTATTAATGACAAAAATGGGTTACAGCATGTGGAGAAAAAGTTATGGCAAGAATTCTTTAAACTTTTGATGTAGGAGGAACCCATATAGTTTCAAAAGTCCATATGCAAGTGGTTACAATACGGTGATAAGAATTCTTCTTTCTTTCATATAATGACCAAGATTAGGAGGAAAGAGAATAATATTGATGGTTTGCTCAATAAGAGTGATGAATGGTTATACGATTAAGGTTGTTTGAAAGATATGGCTATAAAGTTCTTCAAAAATCTATACAATAGTGAACAGGGTCAAGGTGGTGATTGTTGCCTAATTGTTAACTTTTTGAGAATCTCCTTAGCTAATTTGTAAATTATATAGTATGAGATTACTATAACTGAAGTAAAAAATATTGTCTTTTCTATGAATGTGTTAAAGGCCTCAGGACTGGATGGTTTACGGGTATGTTTCTTCTAGTCTCAATGGAATGGGGGACAAAGTATATCAGTTAGTTAATAACATTTTTGCCAATCCTAGCTCCATTGCAAGTATCAATTAAACAAATATTGTGCTTATACTAAAAGTGGATTATTCAAAGAGAATGAAAGATTTTTGTCCTATCTCTTTATGCAATGTGAGTTTAAACACTATGACCAAAATTATTGTAAACAGGTTGAGAACTTACCTAGATGGCCTGATTAAGCAAAATCAACGTAGTTTCATAGTAGGAAGATAGAATTGTGACAATATCATCCTAGATAGTGCAAGAGGCAATTCACACTATGAACTTAAAGAGGAAGGGCAAAGGCTTTGTTGCTTTAAAAGTTGATATGGAGAAGGCTTACGATCATTTGGGACGGATTTTTATTGAGGAGCACTTATTGTCTTAGGGTTTTAATCTCCATCTTGTGGAAGTGATTATGTCTAGGATTTATATGACTAAGGTGAAAATCACTTAGAATGGTGAGGAAACCTAACTATTTCGACCCATAAGAGGTCTGTGGCAAGGGGATCCATTAAGCCCCTATCTCTTTGTGCTCTGCATGGAGAGACTTGTACATGTTATAACTCAATTGTACAACCATAAGCAATAGAACTTGCTCAAGTTATCCAAGAATTGCCCTACCCCATGTCATTTGTTCTTTGTGAATGATCTAATGCTTTTTGCTGAGGCTTCAATCCAGTATATGGAAGTGATTAAAGAGGCTACAGGATTTTTTTGTAAGGCTTCAGGTTACAGAATTAATCTTGCTAAGTCCAAGCTATTTGTATCTTCCAACATTGGCATCCATAGAGCTTTGCAATATAGTAACATTTTGGCATGGATTTAACACCGGACCTTAGTAAATATCTTGATATTCCACTTGTCTAAAAATAGGTGACCAAAGCAACCTTTATGCTTTTAATCACTAAGGTATAGCAATGACTATCAAAGTAGAAAGGATGTAATTTGAATATGGCTAGCAAGTCAGTACTTGTAACATTGGTTATTTCTACTGTTCCTAGCTATAATATGCAATCGTCCCTTTTGCCTAGCACTTTGGATGAGATTGAAATGTTAAGTCCTTCTTTTTTGTGGAATGAGCACTTTGATCAGAAGAAACTTCAATTGGGTTCTTGCACCATTATGGTAGGACATGGCTAAGAAACTAAAGGATTATAGTGGCCTAAGTTTCAATGATCTTAGAACACAAAATGAGCACTTTGATCAGAAGAAACTTCAATTGGTTTCTTGTACCATTATGGTAGGACATGGCTAAGAAACTAAAGGATTATAGTAGCCTAAGTTTCAATGATCTTAGAACACAAAATGAGGCCTTTATCCTCAAGTACTATTAGGGGCTTGTCAAGAAAACTTTGGCTCTTTAGGTTAGATGTTTGTGTGCCAAATACCATTGTGGTGACTCTGAAATCCTTGTTATAATTCCTAAGAGAAGTATGTCACATACTTAAAGGAGTATTAGCAAAGTCTGGGACATTTTCCTTAATAGATAGGGTGAAAAGATCAATAGTGGCAAAGACACTCACTTTTGGTGGGATAGTTGGTTTTCTCTTGATCAACCTCTCATCTCTTATGCCTTAGGTGTTGACTTTAATTTCAATCCAAGAGCATGGGTTAGTGATTTTGTTGATGCCAATGGAAATTTGAAGGTTAATGAATGGCAAAAATACCTTCCACATGATATTATTGCTAAACTTATCTACATTCAACTGCCTTGTAGTAAATAGTCAAATAGATTTAGTTGGAAGAATGGACCAAGAGGCAATTTCATAGTGAAGGCTATTTATGAATTTATCAAGTATAATCATGGCCACTCATTAAGAGATGGCTAGAAGCATTACTACAAAAAACATCTTTGAGAGCGCATATTTCAGAACACTTGGGGAAAAGTGAAGGTGGAACATACTGAAGTACCTTTTTTAATAAGCGCTCTAATAAGTCATTATTTAGGAGAGCTCATTTTAAAGAGTGCTCCTAAATTTTCAAAATAAAGTTCTTTTAAAAAATATTTCACATTTAGGAGCACTCTACAAATGAGCGCTATGAAGTTAAAATAATTAAAAAAGAAAAAAAAATTGCATTAAACCTTTAGGAGCGCTTATAAGAAGAGCGCCCCTAAAGGTTTAACATTTTGAAGCGCTTAAGAAAAGAGCGCTCTAAAATGAGATTTTAAAAAAAATTAAAAAATTATTATGACATTTAGGAGGGCTCAACATTGAGCACTCCTAAATGTCATGCATTTCGGAGTGCTCTATTACAAAGAGCTCTAAAATGAGTTCAAGAAAAAAAATTAGTGTTGCCTTTAGGAGCGCTCACAGAAAGAAGGCTCACAAAGGCAAACCTTTCATAGTGCTTAGTAAATGAGCGCTCCAAAAGGTCAAAAAAATTCAAAACTTTTTATTTTGTCCCGATGCCTCACTCATTTTTTTTTTAAAAAAATTCTTCCTCGCTATCAATTTTCATAGACTCGCAACCCTCTCAGCCCTCTTCTTTGCACACACTGTTCCATCTTCTTCAAATCCTGCCAAAAAGCTAGAAGATCGCCATAAAATTGCCGACTTGTTGCATTGAGTCGGCGTGTTACCTTCCCCATTTGTCGTCATCTCCCATAAGCTCATAGATCTACCATAAGCTTGTAGATTTGTGTTGCCATTGTCATTTTCCTTTCAACATCGTCTCCCAATATTCTCACAGATCTGAACGTCCTTCTTGCCATTACCCTCCAAAACTCGTTAGACACCGTTGTCGATCGCTGAGTTGCTACCATCGTCGCCTTCTCACTACCGCATACTGAGCCAATGAACGTTGCCACTAAGTTGCCTACTGCAAGTTTTTTAAAATAAAAAATTGCAAATAAATATTATATATATATACTAATAATTTAGGATTCATAATATATAGATAAACTTTGTTGATAGTTTTTTTTGTGGCATTAGTCTCATATTAGTTATTTTTTATCTTGAATTGTTAGGCTATGATAACAACGTATATTTATAGCTGTAATAATAACATATATTTATATACTAATTTGCATGTCAATAAACACACATTTGTACATTAATTTTGCTGTGATAATGACAATGGAAGCTAAGTGTGACAATAATATTTTGTCATTATAGTTAATTTTACTATGACACTATATTATTCTCATTTTAGTTTTAATTTATTTTGAAATTGAATGTAGTTATTATTGAAGAATTGGAGGTTGAAATTTAAGAAAGGAAACTCTTGCTTTAATTTTTCCAAGGCATTCTACTTTTAGGAGGGATATTGTCAGTGTTTTTTTTTTTAAATTCTAAATCTTTGTTTCTTTAATTTCTATGACTACATTAGTGATATGGATTGTAAGTGGATATCGGCTAATCAATTATCTAGAGAATATTGGGATGGTGTGGATGAGTTCATTGAGTTTGTATTTTTTCATGATCAAGACCCCCATAGAGTCATATGTCCTTGTTTAAAATGATGCTATGGAAAAAGAGTAAGGCCAATAGAATTGAAAAATCATTTGATATGTAATGAGATTGATACAACTTATACTTGTTGGACCATACATGGGAAGACAAGGAA
Source organism: Prosopis cineraria (assembly GCF_029017545.1). Taxonomy (NCBI): domain Eukaryota; kingdom Viridiplantae; phylum Streptophyta; class Magnoliopsida; order Fabales; family Fabaceae; genus Prosopis; species Prosopis cineraria. The sequence continues at coordinate 26,159,702 of NW_026555344.1, read as the reverse complement.
TAATGCAAATGATTAGAGGGATAGTGTGAGCTACTCAGCATTTGATCATGATAGTAGGACATATAATGTTGACCATCTTGATGAAATGATTGATATGATTAAAGAGGATCTTAGGGACTATCTTAAGATGTGTGAGAGGTTGAAGAGTGATGCTAATAAACTATTGTACCTGGGTTGTGAGAAATTCATAAAACTATCAACTGTTCTAAAATTGTACAACCTAAAAGCAATGAATGGATGGAGCGATAAGAGTTTCACGAATTTTCTTAAACTCTTATATGAGATGTAATTGAAGTATAATAAGCTTCCACCTAATACTTATGAGGCTAAAAAGGTACTCTGTTCTATTAGGATGAGCTACAAGAAGATACATCCATGTCTAAATGATTATATCCTCTTTTAGAAAGAGTATTCAACCTTAGATAAATGTCTAAAATGCGATGTGTCACAGCATAAGAGAAATGGATGTAGCCCATTAAAGGTGTTGTGGTATTTTCCAATCATACCAAGATTTAGACGCCTATATAGCATTACAAAAGATGCTAAATACTTAACATGGCATATAGATGAGATAATTAAGGATGGCAAGCTATGGCACCCTTCAAATCCTCCTCAATGGAAAAAGTTTGATTTTATGTACTCTAAGTTTGGGATAGAAGATAGAAACCTGTGCCTTGCATTAGCTGCTGATAGAACAAACCCTCATGGCATGCAAAGTAGCACTCACAATATATGGCCGGTCATTTTGATGATCTATAACCTTGCTCTAGCATTGCGTATGAAATGTAAATTTATGATGCTATCATTGTTAATTTTTAGGCCTCGATGACCAAGAAATAATATAGATGTATACTTAGCTCTGTTGATTAAAGATTTGAAGATATTATGGGAGATAGGTGTGGAGGTTTATGATGGGTATAGAGAAGAACATTTCATCCTGCGAGCAATGTTATTTGGCACTATAAATGACTTTTCTGCCAATGGCAATTTGTTAGGATACAATATCAAAGGGTGAGATGCATGTCCAATTTGTTCAATGTGATTGGAACACTGTAGGAAGAATGTCTTCATTAGACATTAGTGATTTTTGCCATAAATATATCATTACCAATGACTAAAGGCCTTTAATGGCCACCTGGAAAAAGGTAGAGTTCCTTTGCCATTAACCAGTGAGCAACTCTATGAAAAGGTTAAAGATTTGAATATTAAATTTAGAAAACTATTTGCAAGTAAGATTGTTAAGAATGGTAGAAAAAGAAGTCCATATTCTTTGAATTGCCACACTGGAAAACCCTAGATGTTATGCATTTTCTAGACAATGTACACATTGAAAAGAATGTCTGTGACAGTCTTGTTGGCAAGTTACTCCACATTTTAAGAGTAAGGACGGTATTAATGCAAGGATAGATTTGATTAGTACGGGGTTAAAAGAAGAATTGGCACCAGAAAGGAAGGGAAAATGCACTTTTTACCTCCAAAAGCTCACACTCTATCTAGAAAGAAAAATTGACTTTCTGTGAATTCTTGCATGAAGTTAACATGCCAGAAGGATATTCTTCAAATGTCAGTAACCTCTTATCCATAAAAAATCTCAAACTAGTAGGTCTTAAGACTTATGATTATCATATCATTATGGAAAATTTGTTGCTGATTGGTATACAATCCATTTTGTCGAAGAAGTTGCGAGCCATGATTACTAAATTTTGTTTCTTATTTAAGGCAATTTGTAACAAGGTGATTGACCTAGAGAAATTACCAAAGCTAAAACATGAAATAGCTAAGATTTTGAGTGAGCTTGAAATGTATTTTTTGCCTTCGTTCTTCAACATCATGGTTCATTTATCATTTCACTTTGTTAGAGATATAAAATTGTGTGGTCCTACTTATTTGAGATAGATGTACCGAGTAGAGCATTACTTAAAGGTATTAAAAGGATATGTAAAAAATCACAGTTAACCCAAAGGGTATATTGTTCAGAGGTACATTGTGGAAGAAGTAGTTGAATTATGCACTTGATATCTCTCAAATGTAGATGCCATTAAGATGCCAAAGTACACAAAGGACACCACAGGTGAAAAAGGTGGAATCATTATGAAGAAACTCATTAGCATAGACAAAACATAATGGGAGCAAGTTCACTTGCATGTTTTACATAACACTGAAGAAGTTTAGCCTTATGTCAAAGAACACAAGGCAATAGTTAAGAGTCAGAATATGGACAAGAATGAAACTTGGCTAGCAACATATCACAAAACGGGATTTTATATATTAGTTTAAAAGAAACATGTTATTTTTAGCTCCTCACAATCCAAGGTAAGTTGTTATTGTTATTTATCTTTAAATTTAGTTGATATTTTAGTTAATAAAATATTTTATTTTTTCAGGCAACATTAGGTGCTTATGTATCAATCCATTTGTCCTTGTGATTTATTATCTTGACTCATTAAGAGATAGTAAATTTAAGAACTATAAATCTATGAGGATATTATTTAATCAGTAAGTTTTTTAGTTCTATATTCTTTATATATGTTTATTATAACAATTAGCTTTTACTCGGTATGCTTAATCATTAGCTATAACACATTATCGAAGTGGTGAAGGTCTCCTTCCAAACACCAAAAAGCCTAATCCTGTTAAGTTTTATACATGAAAAAGAATAAAGGTTTGTATTATTTTTTTAATAAAACAAGATGATATGTATCTAAATGGTTGTTTGATTGTTATTTTATATTTGTTATTCTAAATATGCTACTTTGGATTGATGTAGAATTTTTGAAAAATTCTAAAACTTTCAAGTCATAGGGGAGACTCTACAGGATTTTTATAGCAGATACCTGTATTATATATATAAATTTATCCCTAAAGTATTTTAAATTAAGTTGAAATTTATCTCTACCATATTTTGATAATGACATCTTTTACTATTTTATAGGTATCTACATAACTACAAGCACTACTAAAAAATAGGTTATATATAACGCCTTATATTCAACGGTTATAAGAAAAAACGTTGAATAAAAAAAGCTAAGATTTTGAAAAGCTAATATTCAGTGGTTAAAAATATAATCGTTGAATAAATTTATATATATTCAACAGTTAAATAACAAAACTATTGAGTAAATGCTTCATAAAAGCATCTGTTGACATCATTCCATTATTCAACAGTTCCTTAAAAATAACCATTGAATAAACTAGTAGAATATTCAATGATTAAATTAAACAACCATTAAGTAAATGCTTCAAAAACTGCCTTATGATGTCATCAAATTATTGAACGATTCCTTAATCAAAACCATTGAATAAACGCTTAGAATATTTAACAGTTTCTGTTAAGGAATCGTTAAATAAACATTTATTTAATAGTTCTGTAATAGAACCATTAAATAATATCATTTAAATTGCCTTTTTGTCTCACAAAGCTGTTACTCTTCAAACGCTCAAAACTTCATTTTCTCTCTACAAAACCAAATACCCATTGTTGAATCTCCTTCCCTAAGCATTGAGTCCACATTTTCGGCCAAAACCTTTCATATTTCGCCGTTGGAATGCCATTGCTTGCCTTCATTGCCATTTTCACCTTTCACTGCATGGTATGCGAACACGTAAGTGCTCTATTACATTCCTCTTCCTCTTCCTTCTTCCTCTTCCCCTTCCCCTTCCTCTCTCTCTTCCTAACTTCATCTTCCTCTTCAATTCCAGTTGCTAGGTTCGTGGTTCATCTCCATTCAACCATGGTTCCTAACGTTCGTGGGTTACATCGACAAACGAAAAAAGATTATTTTTTTAAGAAATTGTATAAAATTTGAGTAGTTTATTTGACCATAGATTGAATGGGTTATGATTATTTAAAGTAAGGATGATTTCATATACAATGTGCTTGAATTTTGTTTGAATAAAAATGCTCTGTGTCTGCTGCCAATTCTAAAATTTGAATTGTGAAATTGTTAAATGTGATTAGTTGAGTGATTTTTAACATGAATTTGTTTTATTTTAATGTTCAATTTGTTAAAAGAGGGTGATAAGCCTAGAAAATGCTTAGTTTTATGCCGTTATGCTGTCAAATTTTTTTTTTATTTTAGTCTTGCAAATATGACCATTGTTAAAGTTGTTTTATGGTCTGGAGGGAGTTGAATTATACTTCTATCTCATTTCTTAAATTATTTTAAATTTTTTTACATTAAAATGGTATAAAGAAAGGGCATACTGCCTAGGAAATACTCATTTGAAATCGTTATGCTACTGATTTTTTTTAATTTTAATTGTTCTCTTGAAAAGAACAAATATAACTATAATTGAAGTTGTTGAAGTAATTAAACTCGTGACTCACTGAATGGTTTCCTGTCTTTACCATCTTTCTTAAATAAAGGCATTATAAATAAGGAGTGGATGTTTGCTAATTGCTTATCTAAAGAATATAGGGATGTGGTGGCAGAATTTGTTAAGTTTGCAGTAAATAACGTAAAAAACTATGAGTGAATTGTTTGTCATTGTTTAAGTTATGGCAATGTGAAGTCAATTTCTCCTGAGACATACGAACTTCACTTATTTAAGTATGAAATTGATCAGAGTTACAGGTGTTAGGTAAAGCATAGGGCTGCACAAAAGACTGAACGAGACTAGACTTTAGCCTAACCCGGAGTCTGGTCCTTTTCATGAAAAGGACTGGATTATGTAACCCATAGTCCGGTCTGGTCCTGTGAAAACCCAAAGATTAACAAGACTGGACTTGGTCCATAGGACTGGGAGACTGGTCCTGTTAGTCCAATACTCACTTGACCTTTTTTTTTCTTTTTTTTTCTCTATGATGACCAATAATCTATTTCAACTTAACAAACTCAATTAAGATAATAAAAACACTTATAATCATAATAAATCCATAATAATTTCTAACACCAAGAAAATAATATTTTAGTTACAGTCCAAACTCTAAATGATTTAAATACATAACGTCAATAAAAAATCAGAGGAAAAACCGAAAATAGACCAAAGAAAAAAAATTAGCAAGAACAGAAGTAATAAAATCAACCCACAGACATGTTCCTTCAAAGTTTGAACAAATCAAGATCAGAGTGCAAAGTGCTAGTCAGGGGCTAGGGCTTTGGTGCACTGAAGATATTGAGAATGAGAGCAAAGTTGAGTAAGTGGCTGAGACGCTAAGTGCTGTTGAGTAACAGTGTTGAGGTTTTTTTTTTATCAGAGTGCAAAGTGCAAGGCAGGATTAAGACTTTTTTTCTAAGGCTTATTAATTAATAATTTATAAATTAATTTTAATTATATTAAAATAATTATATAGGACCAAACCAGACCACTTAGTCCAGATGCTTGGTCTCTAATCTGGTCTTACTCAAAAAATTAGTCCTATCTTTTTAGTCTTTTTGGTCTTATAGGACCAGCATTTTACAAGACTGGACAGGACCGGATTTTCATGGGTCGGACCGGACCGAACGAGACCACGAGACTTTTGCATAGCCCTAGTAAAGCATAGAGAAACACCTGAAGATGTAAATAATAGTAGCTTAGGGTATATAAAAAGTTGTTCATCATTACCATCTTTTAACACAAATGCATATGAGGCCGATTGTCTTGATGCGATGGAAGAGGAACTCGAGAATTTTTCAGAGAAGTTAGAAAGGTTGAAAATTGATGCAAAGACACCTTTGTATGAGGGTTGTACTGAGTTTACTTTATTGTCTACTGTGTTAGAATTGTACAACTTGAAAGCAACAAGTAGGTGGAGTGATACAAATTTTTCAAGCTTGCTCTCTCTAATCAAACTAATGCTACCAAAGAATATCAAGCTTTCGGGTTGACTATATGATACAAAGAAGGTGTTATGCATAGTTGGCCTGAGCTATAAGAAGAGGTATGCTTGCCCTAGCTATTTCATTTTGTTTAGGAATGAATATGAAGAGCTAACCCACTGTCTTAAGTGTGAGACATCATGTTATAAGCAAAATGGGAAGAGTCTAAAGAAGACAATGTGGTACTTTTCTATTATTCCAAGATTTAGGCGTTTGTATAGCATACATCAAGAGGCAAAGAATTTAACATGGCATGTAGATAGAAGGATTAAAGATGATAAGATTCGGCATCCAGCTGATTCTTTAGAATGGATAAGGTTTGATTGAAAGTACTATGAGTTTGAAAAATAAGAAGGAACTTATGCCTCACATTATTTACTGATAGGATAAACTTACATGGTATGCAGAGCAGTACTTATAGTACATGGCCTATGATGATGGTCTTTTATAACCTTCCTCTGTGACTTTGCATGAAGTAGAAGTATATGATGCTATTCTTGCTAATACTGAGGCCCAAGCAACTCAAGAATGACATAGATGTTTACTTAAAACCATTGATTAAAGACTTGAAGCTATTATGGGAGATGAGTGTGGAGGTATATAAAACCTATAGAGAAGAGATATTCAATTTGAGAGCCATGCTTTTTAGTATAATCAATGACTTTCATGCATCTGGTAATCTATCAGGGTATAGTATTAAAGGATAACTTGGATGTCCTATTTGTGAAGAAGGAACACGTTCAATGAGATTGCAACATGGGATGAAGAACATGTACCTTGGGCATCATAGATGGTTGGGTGATAAACATCGATATCGTCTATGAAAAAAGCCTTTTGATGGAAAAATAGAAGAAGAGAGGCCACTAAAGTAGTTGAGTGGTGAGGAATTATTTCAAAAGATAAAAGACCTTGATATTAAATTTGGCAAATCATTTGCAATGCATATTAGAACAAGCAGGTGGAAGAAAAGATCAATTTTCTTTGAGTTGTTATATTGAAAGACCTTCAATGTGTGACACTTCCTCAATTTGATGTATATTGAGAAAAATATGTGTGAGTCTTATTGGGATGTTGCTTCTTATTCCAAGAAAGACAAAGGATGGCATCAATGCAAGGTTAGACATGGTTGAAATGGGCATAAGAGAAGAATTGGCACCATAGGAGAAGGGAACACGTACATTTCTTCAAGTAGTAGCTCACACACTGTCTAGAATAGAAAAGAAATGTGAGTTTCTTGCTATAGTCAGGGTTCTATAGTGCTACTTTTCAAATGTTAGAAACCTTGTCTCAATAAAGGACCTAAAGTTAAAAAGTTTAAAAACTCATGATTACCATATTTTAATAGAGAATTTTATTTCGATGGCTATGTGTGGTATTTTACCCAATAATGTGCAAGGTACAATCATAAAGCTATGTTACTTCTTTAGATGCCTCTATGGTAAAGTAATTAATCCTGACAAGTTGCCGAAGTTGCACAGCTAAATTGGACAAACATTATGTGAGTTGGAGATGTTTTTCCCTCTTGTATTTTTTGATATCATGGTCCACTTAACCATTCACTTGGTTAGGGAGGTACAATTATGCAGCCCTGCTTATTTAAGGTGAATGTACCCTTTTGAGCATAATATGAAAGTATTAAAAGGGTATGTGAAAAGTCAGAGTCGACCAGAAAGTTGCATTGTTGAATAATATATTAATAAAGAGACTATTCACTTTTGCGGTCATTACTTAAAGAATTCAAGGAATGTTGATGATGAAGCTACAGAACAAATAATGGGAAGAAAAGTTGTCATTATCTCAAGTGACCAATGGAAAAAAGTATACCTTTTTGTGCTATATAACTCTCCAAAGATTGATGAGTATGAAAAAATTCACAAGGCAGAGCTAAAAAGGCAACACTATCATCGATTAGAGATTTAGATCATCAAACTGCATAATAAACAATTCATTCACTAGTTGAAAGAGTATATCAAAGGAAAGTACAATGCCAATCTTAATTCAATTATTGATAGATTAAGATGGCTGGCACAAGGTCCAAGCAAACATGTCTTTACTTACACTAGCTATACTAATAATATGTACAAGTTCTACACAAAGGAGCGTAATGACCGAAGTACGATGAAAATAGTGATGTATCCATTATAGGTGATAGCATGCACATTTCCAGTGCGAAAGATAAAAAACAAAAATGCATTACTTTAGGGTAATTGAGCATATTTAGGAGTTGGATTACATCTCTTTTCGAGTTTTAGTCTTCAATTGCAAGTGGGTTGAATATAAGAATAAGGTAGATGTCAATAACTCTAGGTTGATTAGGGTGAATCTGAATAAGGAAGGGTTCACAGAAGATACTTTCATTTTTCCTTCCTAAGCCAAACAAGTTTTTTATGTCCATGATTCAATTGATAAGGAATGGTCTATTATTTTATCGAGTAACAAAGAAGTTGAAGAAATGGAAGATGCAGAAAATAAGTAAAGTCAAAGAAATGATGAGGTTGAAGTTGATCTATTTCATGGGACATCATTTGAAAATGATGATGGTGTAGACATTATTGAAGATAATAATTTCTACGTAAGACATGATCATAATGAGGGAATTTGAATCTTTAAGAACTGTTGAATAATATCTCTCACAATTTCTCATTTTCAAATTTCAAAAATTTATGCAACGGTTTTGGAATAAAAATCATTGAATAAATGGAAAATATTTAACGATTAAAAACCATTTAATAAATGATCCTAGAATATTCAATACCAAATTACTTAACGGTTTATAACCGTTAAATAGTAAGGTAAATAGCCATTTTATATTCCTTTTTTTGCAATAGTAAAGGTTAGGAATGTGGGTACTATGTTATGAAGTTTATGAGAGAAGTAGTTACACAATAAGAGTTGATCATTCCTCAAAATGTAAGCTAAAAGCTTTGAAACTAAGTTAATATAATGTTAATTACTTATATATTACTTTCATATCTTATGTAGTATTTTGTTGGAGCAAGATCCTCACATTTTACTACGGAGAAAATAAAAGATTTAATTGAAGAGTGGTCAGAATACATTATTGGGTATTTGTGATAGGAAGTTAGATTTTAATATTAGAAAAGTACTAATAGTTTCATTTATTAGGCTTGTTAGAAATTAAACTAGCTATTTAGGAAATTAAAATTGTTGTTTAAATTTCATGTTCTTTCCTTATATATAAATTTTTTTGTTGAAATTGTTTTTGGATTTGTTTTTGACACTGGGGTTACTCATTTTTAAAGATTTGTAAAGGGAGAAATTTTGAAAATTTTAGATTAAAAAAGATAAAAATGGCCCATGGGAGCGCTCAAAGCGCTCCTGTAAAACTAACATGCAGGAGCACTGTTGAAATGAGCGCTCCCATATGTGCTCCCGAGCATATTTAACCTTACATATATGGGAGCGCTTTTCAAAAAGCACTTCTATTTCTAATACTTACAGGAGCGCTTTATGAAGCGCTCCTGTATATTTCGAAGCACTCGATATGCGAGCACTTTTGAAGCGCTCCTAATATTTAAAAAAATGTTCCTCTAAACTTATTTTGTAATAGTGAAGAGGTTATGTAAGTTGCCAGTTTTGAAACAAATCAATATGTTTTTATGGCAAGTTAGTCATGAGAGACAACCAAAACATCTCTTAAGAGAGAATACACACCATCCTTTTGAGTGCCATTATGAGGAGTTTGAACTACATGTTCAGTGAAAATTTTAGATTAAAAAAAATAAAAATGGCCTATGGGAGCACTCATTATTTGAGTGCTCCTGTAGAACTGACATGCAAGAGCGCTGTTGGAATGAGCGCTCCCATATGTGCTTCTGAGCATATTTAACCTTACATATATGGGAGCACTTTCCAAAAGCGTTCTTGTTTCTAGTACGTACAGGAGCGCTTTGTGAAGGCTCCTATATATTTCGAAGCACTTAATACACGAGTGCTTTTAAAGCGCTCCTTAAGGTTAAAAAAAAAACATTTCTGTAAACTTATTTTGTAGTAGTGAAGAACTTATGTGAGTTGCTAGTTTTGAAATAAATCAAGATGTTTTTATGGCAAGTTAGTCATGAGAGACGACCAAGACATCTCCTAAGAGCAAAGAGAGGTTTCTGTGAGAGTACACACTGTCCTTTTGAGTGCCATTGTGAGGAGTCTAAACTACATATTCTTTGATATTGTTCCCTTGCTCGGGATCTCTAGGCATTTTTTTATTAACCCTTGATATCTGCACGAATTTTTATCTTTTTCTATGCAGGATTGGTGACGATGGAATTTCAAGAAGGAAATTGGGGAAGGATAGGTTCGTCAGTTGTCATGGAAAAAGGTGTTTAGCGTAGCATGTTGGCACTTATGGAAAAAAGAATGGATGCTGAGGTGTGCTTGAAAACTCCAGATTTCCAAGCTAGAGGGTCTTCCATTCCATTATTCATCAACTAATGGAGGAAAGTGCTGCCAAGGGATCTAGAAGAATCATTCTGAACACCAGGTGTCGCAAGGAAACTCACTGGACACCTCTATAAGAAGGTACTCTCAGGTTTGTTGTGGTTTATATAGATTCACTACAGGCGATTAATCTTTTGTTTCGTGAAGGGAACGTTTATCATCCCTTGGATAGGCTTCTGTAGCAAATCAAGCTAATTTGGATGGAGTTGCACAATGTTCATATTGCTTATACCTACAAAGAAGGCATCACTTGCATAAATCAACTAGCAAAAAATGCTCACCATGGAAACTTTGATATCCAGATTATCCTTACTGTTCCTATTGAATGTTTCAATGTATTGTGGCCCTGCCATTAATGTGCTGAACCAGACTTGGGATTTTTTTTCTTTTTTCCTGTTCTTTTTCAAGCCTTTGGCTTGCCCTGTTATTCCAAAACAAAAACAAAAAATGAAAAGGGCAGATATAATAAATAAAATGAAAAAGTAGCACGTGAAGTATGGTTTGGTCGTACTATTTGTCTTCTCGTGTCAGGACCACATAGTTCACTCTCTTGCGATTTCTCTTATCTCATCCCCGGATTTTCCTATAACAGAACAGCGAATTCAATAAACAATAAACGCTGACCTCTAGTTTCCTGAGCCACTTTACCCAATGTGGCACTATCTGCCCTTTCTTCTGGCCCTCCTTCAAAATATAGGACTTATTTGGAAAATATGTACAAGTCCTCCGTAAAGAACTTCTTTACAAATAAAGAAATTTAGAAAATGCGACCAAGTTCTTTGGAATTTAAATGAAATCAGAATTTTAGCGGAAAAGATTTTTATATCACTAATTACTAGAACGTGAAAAACTCCCAAAAATTCTCCTTGCATGCTACACGAAGGACTCAGATTTTGAATGCCAAACTTTCCTTTCAAACCTTTTAGATTTTCTGTACCCAATTTCTTCTTCTTCGTACGCCCTTCTACATTTGGACTCTTATGCAACCCAAGTTTGGTTTCGATACTCATCAGGCGATGAATATCATGAGCGATCTGAACCTCTAGATGGTTCAAATTCATCAATTTTATTTATATATTTATTAAAATATATCTACTTTATTATCAATTTGAATAATGTAGATTTAATTTAAATAGTTCAATTTAATATTATTTTTTAAAATAAAAAAATTATAAATTGACTACCTAGATATACTCTGAATCCAGTCTGTCTAAAGTATATTTGGATAGTTAATTTATAAAAAATTTAAAAAAATAATACTAAATTAAATTATTCAGATTAAATATGTATTGTTCAGATTAATGATAAAATAAATTTATTTAATTTTTATAATTTTTTATAATGAAAATAAAAAATAAATTTTATAAAATTTGGATGGTCTAGATTAAAAATTTAGATGAATGCTCACCAAGTGATGAGTGCAAAAACCAAACTCTATGCAATCGTGAGAGAATGAGTGAGGCAAACTCGTGCTTGGCTTGAGCACAAAGAAGGAAAATTTTTGGTGTTGTGCATCAAAAATAAGGATGACCAGTATGGGATAAGTATACAAAGCTTATATCTTTTAAATCTTAATTTACAAAAAAAAATTCAAATTTTACACCATGACACAATATTTATCTTAGAAATAATATTTTTAACACTTTTGTTAACTTTTGAAAAGTCTTCTCCTAATGGTAAGATTTTTCGAAATTTTATAATATAAAAGGACATTAACAATCCAACAAAAGGAATGCTGCTTCTTACCAACAGACATACCACATCACTAATAAAAGTAAGGATCCTGCCTATGATTTACATGTAGCACTTAAAACTTAACTGAAAAAATATAATACATAAATTTAGGTTTTATGATAAATTAAGATTAACTGAAATAGTGCTTCAACTTTAAATTGATAATAAACCCCTCAATATTCAACTACAGGTATATAGATAGGCACATATCATTTGAGATTAAAAATATTTTTTTTCAATGAATAATATCTCTATAATAAAGTTGTAAAGAACAAAGATTATTATTTTCAAATAAATATGTGCACAATTTAAAGAGAACAATTTAATGTAATATAACCACTTTATCTTAAAATAAAAAGGGTATTATAAAGCATCCAAAATCACGGTCCACTATATTATTAAAATGGAGATATCTTAACATTTTGGGGGGTGGGGGAGTAAATCTGTTAAACAAACAGAACATGTGACGACATATACCAATAAAAATAAATGTTTATATAATAGTTAATTAAAAATTTATACTTTTGAACTTCTCAAAACAGGAAGAGCCGATAACTTGGGCTAACCCAACGAGCCAACCATAACCCGCTCGAAAAAAGTTAAGGTCGAGATTGGTTATATAAGCTTTTTTAAGAGGATAAGATATTTTAAGCCCAATCTAAATAAGTCCAACCCTTAGAAGTTTTGGCTCCAAGTGTATATAAAGTAGGTAACTTTGGCTAACCTCAACATGTCAGCTCAAACTTAGCCCAAAAAAAGTCAAGGCCGAGCTTGCCTATATGAGATTTTTTAAGATGATAGGATACTTAAAGTGCTATCCAAATAACCCCTGTCCAAATTGAGCTTGATCCAAATAAGCCTAGTCCGATTGAATTACTGGCTCCAAAAATAAGTAACAAACTTGAATACATAGTCTATAAAGGTAAATAATTGAATGTAGATTACACCATGAAGACAAACATAAATACACAATCTACAACGATAAGTAGCTAAAACGGCCTAAACCACAAAAATAATCGAGAACAGATAGTCCACGAGAGTAATACTAACTAAACCATTTAATGAAGCTTTTTAATCAAACACTTTGTATGGATAAATTTCCAAACAGTTAATAAAGATTTTTAATTTTCAATCTCTTGTCCAACAAATTTCCAACCAACCATAATTGAATTTATCATGTTTTTTTTTCATTCAAATTTCCCATCAAAAATCAATTTAAGCTAAAGAAATTAAAAAAAAAAAAGCAAACCCACACCATCATCATTTTTATCTTAATACTAAAAATTTCAACTTGATTCAAATATTGTGTTTAAATAATAAAAACTATATAAATACTGAATGTATAATATATCAACCATATGGGCAGAAATAGAATACATCATCAATGCTTGCTTATTTTGAAAATAGCCAAGCATTAATACTAAAAATCTTGATTGTATAACATATCAACCAAGTTAAATGCTTGGTTCTTATTAAAATAAAAATTTTTAGTATTAGTACTTCTTGTTTTAGTAATATTAAGGTTATTTTGAAAATATAACTAAAAAAATTTATTTCATTTCATTACTCTGACTTATTGTTTTCTTAAATCTTAATTAAAATTATGTCACATCCAAAGATCTTTAATAAAATTCTTCCCTTTTTAAATAGGGAGCTAAGTGCAATATGTTGATGTTAGATTGATCTCTCTCTATTCTTTTTTTAGTACAAGGGAGATATACCCCAAAATTAATAAAATTATATTTAAAATATCATAAATTATAGTTCTTATTAAAATTACTAGGTCATTATTTATTACATTGGAGATGTTAATGAATCATGATAGTAGGAGTGAGCTGCAGGCAGAGGTAATTTTGAAGAGGTTTTTATTTTATTTTATTTTATTTTTTGAATAAACAAGGCATAGAAGTCTTTTTCATTAAAATCCAAATTACAATCAAGTCCTTGGGGTTTAACTATAGTTTTCAAAATTCACGAGCCTTTTATAATAAGTCCTTTGTATGAGATAATACATAAATTTGTCCTTATTGTTTCTTTCAATTTTAAAATCACACGACTTCCCATATTAAGCTGCCCAGATCCGGACCAAGCAGAGAACAATACAGAAAAATGACGACGGAGGAGACGACAGTGAGGAACAAGCAGGTGGTTCTGAGGGACTACCTAATATCAGGAAGTCCAAAAGAATCCGACATAAAAGTGGTCGAGGCTTCCATGGAGCTGAAGGTTCCAGAAGGTTCGAATCAGATTCTGCTCAAGAATCTTTACTTGTCCTGTGATCCAGACTTTCGACACTTGATGACCAAGGAAGGTCTTTCTGGTTTTCATTTCACTCCTGGTTCTGTGAGTCTCTCCCCCTCCCCTCCTCTCTCTCTCTATATATCTATATATCTGTTCTTAAATTTGAGGGATAATGAGATTGAATCCATAGATTTTTATGATCCTGGAACATGGTTTCTTCTTTTAACTGCTAAAAATTTATTCTATAAGCCTAGTGAGAAGACCAGAAAGTGGGTTTGTTATATATCTGCAGTTATAAGCAATGGTATTTTTGCTTCTTTCTCGCGTTAAGTTTTGGTGATTAGATTTGGACTATTTAAATTTGTCAATAATTTCTTATAGTTAAGAGTTCTTTTTTTTTTTTCTTTTTTTGTTTCTATTTTGATTCATGCATGCATTAACATAACATTTTTTAAAAAAAATAAAAATTAAATATCAACTATTGAGATTAAATTCATTCCAGATTTTGGTGTTCAACGTACCCCTTATAAGCACCGAAACCAATTCCAAAATGGATCAGGGATACATTTGGCTTTAGATAATTTTTCGTGACAAAATGTAGCGATAAGGAAAAGAGAAATTTTCAAGAGAAAATTTATTGTTTTTTTCCGATGAGAAATATGAAAGAAATTTGTGTGTAGAAAAGTTTCAGACTTAGCTTCTCTTTATTTTCTCCCCTCTTCATTTTCTCTTCACTTTCCATCTCAATCATTGAATTTATTTTTAAATGGTTGAGATTTGATGTTTCATAACATTATTATTATATTTATTTTTAAAAATAATTTTATGAAACATCAAATCTCAACCATTTAAAAATAAATTCAATGATTGAGATGGAAAGTGAAGAGAAAATGAAGAGGGGAGAAAATGAAGAGAAGCCAAGCCCGTTTCTTGGATTGATATTTTGGTGTTTTAACTTCTCATCAAGTTTTATTTTAGTAATTTAATTTTAAAAAATATATTTTTAATTATTTAACTTTAATATTGTTAATTTCATTAATAAAATAATGTTGACATCAAACTGTTAAATGTTAACAAAATATTTTTAAATACTGACATATTAAGTTTAATTTTTTTCAATAATAATAATTGATACAAAAATTTATCATTTGAGACTAATAATAACATTGAAAAAAAATTTAAAATTAAGGGATCAAACAAAAATCTTATATAATATTTAAGAATTAAAATCACGCTCTTAACTTTGAATTTTTATTTGATTCTTTCACGTCATTTACTTTAAGTTTGGTTCTTCAATTTTTTTTCTTAATTTTAGTTTCGTATGCTAATTTTATTTGGTTTTTTTCCCAATATTTGGTTTTAATTTAACCACCTTAAATAATCTATTTTAATTTTAAATTTTGTCTCTTAATTTTATTAGGTTCTCATTTAGTCCTTTAATATAAGAGATGAAACCAAAGGATACGATAAAATTATAAGATTAAATTAGAATCAAATAAAATCAATTAAACTTGAAGCAAAATTAAAGAACTAAAATTTTATAATAATTTGAAGGTTAAAGTATATTTTTAGTCCTGTAAATTTATATGAGATTTTATTTTATATTAAAATTTTAAATATTGACAAAATATTTTCAAATGTTAACTTATTAAATATAATTTTTCTTAAAAATAAAATTCATTAGCAAAAAAATAATCACTTAAAACTAACAATATCAAGATTAAATGATTAAAAATACACATTATAGAATTAAGAAAATAAATAAAAAATTTTATATAAAATTAAAGAATTAAAAATATATTTTTGTTTAACTTGAGAATCACTGTGACTCTATCTGTTGGCAACTACTAACATTTGTTTTTAAGAATTGCAGCCAGTATTTGGATATGGAGCGGCTAAAGTTGTTGAATCTCAACATGCTGACTATATGAAAGGTGATTTTGTTTGGAACAATATTATGTAGGAAGAGTGTAGCCTGGTCTCTCCAGCAGGTCAATTCCTCTTCAAAATTGACTACAACAACGTGGTCCCACTTTCTTACTATGCTGGAATCCTTGGTATGTTAATGTGTATCTCTTCGACAATTTCAATATATATATATATATATATATTATCTCATATTATGTCGGGATCAAGTATTATCAGTAAAGTAAATAGTTCATGCTAGCCAAGTATATTCAGATTGGGCTTAATTTGGGTTAGTCTGAATAAGCCCAAACTTATAAAAAAACTTAAATACCTAAAGCCAACCCGAATCTCTTTGAGCTGGTCCAAATACCTGAATTATTAATTTTTTACTTTAAAATTAATTATTTTTATTTTAAAAAATATAAAATATAGTTTTGAAATATTTAAAATGATGTAGAACACTCAAACTTTTATTTAAAAAATATATGAATTTAAAAATTTAAAGATCAGTATTGAAATATATTTTCAATATTATCTTGTGATATTTTATAGATTAAAATAATAAAAATATGACAATACAATGGGCTTGCCAATTGGACTAACAATACCCAATTAAAAATAACCTTCTTAATGTAACGTCCCCCCCCCCCCCCCCTACAAGATTAAAATTGCCAATTTGGTAATAAGTGTTAGGTTTAGTGGAAGGAATTATAACCATTTAAATGCGAGGACTCAAGTTTAAGTTTATGTAGATGTAATAAGACCGTATTTAAAAGAGTTATTTTCAATAGAATCTAATGATACTCAAATCTAACTCAATTTGATAATCATAAAAAAAAAAAAAAAAACAAGAAGAAGCTATCGATCTTGCTTGAGAAAAATCGAATGCATTTCATCACTTGATCAAACTACTATTTGTAACAATTTCAATTTGCATTGGTTGCAAGAGAATTATTATTATAATTATAACAAACTTAATCATCTGGTCTTCATAGTTTAGCTCAATTATAACTCAGTCTATAAACTTTAACTCATTATATAACTCAATTCCTATAATTTTAACAATTTAAAACATTAATCCCTAAGTTTCAAGAATTTACTTTAATTTTTATAATTTTATTTTTCAAAATTTAAGAAATAATATTTTAAATAGTTATAACTATAGAGTATAACTATAGATCATAAGGATTGAGTTGCACCAAATCAAAATTTAAGAGTTAAGTTTTAAACAAGTGAAAACTACAAGGATTAAGTTACGGTAATTGAGTCAGAATTTAGTAATTGAATTTTAATTGCAATAATACTATAGGGGTCAAATGACTAATAACAATAATAATAATTATTATTATTATTTATTATTATTATTATTATGCTTTTTTCTTTTAAACACAGGGATGCATGGTATGGTTGCTTATGTTGGTTTGTTCGAAGTGGGACGCCCCAAGAAAGGAGACCTTGTACTTGTGTCAGCGGCAACTGGGGCAATTGGTCATACTGCTGGCCAATTGGCAAAATTGTGTGGTTGTTATGTTGTTGGAACTGCAGGAAGTCAAGAAAAGGTATGTTTCTAACACAATATATTTAAGGGAAAAATTATTAGATAAATTTGTTACACCACATGATCTATTTAATAAAAACATGATATATAGATATTGTTAAATATAAATTAATTCTTACATTAATGATAATAGAGAGAAAAAATGACAAAAAATTAAATAGATATTTCATTATAAAAATAAAGTCATTAAAAATAATGATACATAATATTTTATTTAATTGAATTGATACAATTTTATTAGATGGTCCATGTATGTGGTACACCAAATCTATTCAAAAATTTATTGTATTTAACGTAGTCTAAACAATGAATGACATTAACTGTTTATTTTGACTAGTAGAATTTATCATAAATTTCATATTTTTTATATTGAATTTTCATGTATTCTAGTTTTATAAATAAGGAAATGGTACCAGCACTCATATATCATCCCAGCCTTGTTATCCCTTCATTTCCAATACTGCAACAAGTTTTACTTTATTAGATGAGATCAATTATATAGATTGCATGGCATCATTATACTTTGTCAACAACCAAACTTTTTAATATATTATTGACTAAAAAGTCTCTTTTACTAACTTTTTTGAACGTTCTTATTAGTGTTTCTCTGCCTGTATTTACGGGATTTAAAACTTTGGTTAAATGGCAAAAATGTTCTAAAATTTTTTCATGAAGGAAGCCTAATGTCATAATTTTTTTTAAGTAATGTCACCTCAAAATTTACAAAAAAGAGTGCAATGTAGCCCTACCAACACCCACATCCACATTTGATCGTTAAATCACTCTATTCGGCCAAAAATATTTATAGGTGGCAAGCTATATATAGGATGAGTAGAATGAATCATGGGTTCCACATGGCTCTGAAAATTCTAAGAAACCAATGAGGTCTTTGCCAAGACCAAGTTGATTCCTTTTAGAACTTGCTTTATTCACTACTTTCTTAGTTTCCTTTTTAAGCCATATGATACTTTATCCAATTTTCAGTGTTATTGCGCAACTATATGTCTTTAAAATATTCTATTTTATATTTGACTTTCTCTTGTAAGTTCTCATTCCACAATTAAAACTCTTTATCTCTCAATCCATAAACTTTTGAGTCTCCACAAAATTTCTTAGCAACCTTTCCTACCTCCTCATCCATATCCTTTCATAAGATATTGGCACTTTCTCCAGATTTCCAAATTCTTTCATTCAAATGATTCCTGTCATGGCCCTTACTTTCAACCACATAATTATCCATACACTAAACCTTTAATTAAATACTTTGCAATGGCAATTAAAATAAAAGTAATCATTAACCAAAGTTGCCATGGTAGAAAAGAATATCCATATTTCAATAAACCATGGAAATTGGCTAAAGAGTTTGGACATCTTTAGGAAATGGGATCCCACAAACTATTTAATATCAAAACCCATTTTAAAGGGTTGTTTAACCCTTATAAATAAGAGTAGAAAACATTTAGGAAGCATCATAGTTAAATGAGCTTTGGAATAAGTCAAAAAAAGAGTCAAAACAATTATTTTCATCCAAACAAGTCAATCTGCTATAGCCAAAAACCGTAAGCCATAGCCAACTGCACACAAAAGCATGCAAGCCATGACCAGAAATCAGTAAGCTGTAGCCAACTCCTCTATAGATACATAAGCTGTGGCCAAGGCATTATAAGTCACAGCTTATCTATCATGACAACAACTGTAACATCTCAAAAATTTTAATACTCAGATTTATTTTAAAAATAAAATAAAATATCTATAATTAAATTAAAATTTAGAATAATTTGATAGAGGTCCAGAGTTTAAATTTTACTAAGCAAAAGTTGGGTTTTATTTTATTTTTAACTATGAAAAAAATTACCAAAGTTGATATGAGCTTTTGTGCTATAATAAAAAATGTTGGGCCCTTTCTTGTAATTTTTTCCAAAGTCTTATATAAGCTTTTTTTAAGGGGAAATTGAACACAGGAAACACAAAAAAAAAAAAGAACAAAGAGCACGAGAGAATGAGAGGAAGAAGAGAGGGGAAAGAGAGGGAGTTAGGCTTGGATCTAGGAGGCTTTATGACCGTTGCCAGCTCGGCTACACGATAGGTAAACTCCCTACTTCAATCCTCTTTCCTTCCTCTTGATTTTCTTCAATTTTTGGAAGAGGCAATTTTGGATTTTGATCCCAAAGTCTTTATTCTTGTAAGCTTTTGTTTCTTTGGATCTTAGGGAGGATGTTTTGAGTTTCTATATAGTGTTCTAATGTTTTGAGTGGATAATTGGATGAAAAGAAGTGTTTTGGGCACAAATCAAACCCCAAGAGATTGGGTTTTGCTCTTAATGATTTAAGTCTATTGATTTAGTTATAATTTTTCCATTTGAGCCCAATAAGATTTAAATTAAGGTTTGGTTTTCATTATAAGGGCTAATGGTGAAAGTTGGTAACACTAAGTGAAGGTTTTTAATTGATTAAAAATTATATAAATTGGAAATTAGCCTAGTGATGGCTAATAAATAATTTTGATGGTTAAGTGATACTATGTGAATGGTTGGTTTAATATATGGACCATTAGGATGGATTATGACTCATTGACCCAAGTTGTGTGGTATGAGTTATAGTCTTCATTAATGCTATTTGTCATGATAAGTGATGTAGATCACTTATATGTTGTAGGGATTGTTGTTGAAATTTGTTCGGAAGTTAAGGAATAAGCCGAGTCCTATTTTGTACAAGAGGAACTCTTTTGGTATCAAAGGATTGAGGTAACAGGGGAATTTATATTTCTTATTGCTTTGTTTAGCTATTTTTGAGTAGATAATATTATCTAGCATGCATTACATGTTTTAAACAATTGAATGCAAATAAAATGTGTTTTAGAAGGGTTTATGGGGTATTGCTTTAATAAATCTATATTTACTATCTATTTAATATTGATGTTACTTATGGAAATAAGATTATTAGCATGCATTGTGATCATAAAAAATAAAGAGTTGCACTTAGGGAAATGCAATTAGGTTTGGTACCTTAGATAGGCTAAGGAACCGCTTAAAGGATGAATTATGAGTGTTATACTACCTTGAGTGTTGAAGTGGCCAATACTTGAGAAAGGTAGAAAATGGTAGGAGGCATCTCGATGGGAGTTCACCAATGGGGAGATGTGGTCTTGTGATATTTTATGACTCGCTGTCAGTACTCAGTGTTGCCTTTTGTATTGTGGACTCAATACACTAAAGTGGTTAGTAGAGTAAGTGTTCGACACCTCTCAGTGGGAGCGAGAATCCGGCATATGAAATATGAGGTTGAGTGTCTAGGCCAAGGTAGCCCTCACATGGAGAGTAAGTCGGGCTAGCTCTGGGAGGGAGTTAGCTTTGACTGCTCAGGATTCACGTTGAAGGGGCACAGGCGGTTTGGTGGATCAGATCATGCCTTGGTTTATATGTTGTGCCTGTGGAGGTACAGTGGGTACAAGGTTTACCTACAAGTTAAAGAGTGCTAAGGGGCATTTTATTGGTCAGGAAAGGCTATATCGGCCTATCTCATGCATTCAAGCATCTTAATTGGTTAATTATATGTTATTTTGAATCTATTATTTATTTACTTGACCATGGCTTTCCTTGTAATAAGAAATATCGATTTCTGTATTACTGAAAATGTGGTTGTCTCATCCCTTTTTTTCAATCTTTTCAAGTCCAGGCGAAGGAACCAGTGGAGGACGGAAAAAGGAGCAGAGCTAGAGGTTGTTTGTGAATTATAAAGAACTACAACCCCTTTCTTTTGAGCAAATCTATTATAATGTATTTAGGATTAGGGTGCCAGTAGGATATGATTATGTATATGTGTGTGAGTATGTGTGGATTGTATGGCTTGTGTATGAATTTTTGTTTTCTTGTAGACTTATGGCTAGGAAACTTGGCTATGGTGTGTGGTTTTGATGGATTTATTTAGTAGACTAAGTTTCTACTACAAGAAAATATTTATTTTGGTATATATGTGATTCCACAAGAAAATGCAAAGTGGTTGTATTGCAAATGGTGTGCTATGGGCAAACATACACCTTGGATAGAGAGAGTGGGTGCATAGGCCCTACAGAAATCTCTGAGCCAAATGAAAATGTTTAGCGTATGTATTCATATGTGTATATGATATTTGGAATAGTTTTTGGCCACTCTTGTGTGATTTGTGCATTTTAGAGGTTTAGGGTCCATTTTAGAAAATGGCACCCAGGTGGTTAAATTTTGATATAAAGGGTTTTTCTATCATTTAAATATTCTATCAGGTGTTTTTAGTCCTATTTGACGTGTCCAAAGTGTTTCCACAAGTTTGTGGCCATTAGGATGAGATTTGGACAATTTTGAAAATGGTTTTTACCAAAAAACTGCACTTTTGAATCCAGGTATCCAAATCTTAATCTGATCGTTGGATTTCTCTAAAATTTAGGTCATAAGTAAAACCTTTTATAAGCTTCGTGTGGGCTTTGAAATCATGTCGATCTGATACCACATAGAGAAATAGTGCACTTCAGAATTTGGTCCAGAGGAGCTTTCATGACAGCACTTTTGCTGTCATGACAACAACTTAATAATGTTGCAACATGCACGAAATTCAATCCGTCCATTAGATCTTTCCAAAATTTGATATACTAATAGTACTATTTAAAAGTGACATGTAGGCTTTAGAATCGCTCTGATCAGAGGTCGGATGATGAAATGGTGCACCCCGAAAGTTAGTTCAGAGGTGTTGTCATGACAGCTTTTGATAGCAAAAATGACCACACTTTTAACATGTCTAATTTTTAATCCGACCATTAGATCTTTTTGAAATTTGGTACGCTTATAGTACCCTTTGAATATAACATGTGAGCTTTAAAATTACTTCAATCGGAGCAGAGGATGAATCAGCACCTCCCGAAAGTTTACCCGGGAGGGCTGTCATGATAACAAAATTAATGCTGTCATGACATCAATTAACTGTCCCTGTTTGCCTTAATTGCTTCCGTGCGCTGCATATTAATCCTTTATACTTTTCTAAGAGGTTTTATACGTGTGTTTTTCTATTATGTAAGTTGTTATTAATTTAAATGATTTATTTTCTAAGTTAGTTTTAGGATTAACTCCTTAACCACACTTAGTTTATTTAAATTGTGTAATTTTTGGATAACACTCGGGCCAAGTGTTACAACAACTATCATGACAATTATTGAATTTCAACTTCTAGCACACATAACTTTTTACTCAAATATTTGATTGAGGTTCTTCAAGTGGTCCCATGTTGACAATTTCATAATATACCCAATGGCTTTTATTTCACATCAACCTAATATCATACAAAGAAATTGGAAACCCAAGCACAGTTACTCAACTTCAAACTTAAACAATCAACTAAGTGTCTAAAACTCATACCACAAGCCATTAGCCCACACACAGGCTTGAACCATACCTAGTAGGTCTTAGTACACTTGTTCAAACATTCACATGCATCATACAACTCATAATTCAATATTTGACCACCCCACAGCCATAATCAAGGATGAAAACATGTGAAAAATCTCAATTCATGTTAATAGCAAAACCAAGCATTTTAAGCAAGTATAAGATATTTAAATACACCTGCATAACTGCTTTGGCATCCACAAAAGTCAAAGTAAAGACTTAAACCCTACCATGGCCAAGACAGTCAAAAAATGCTTAATTTAAAGTTTAAGGGTAAATACAAATATAAGCACAACTTGACCCCCAATTGGAAAATATGGATTCATATACACATTAAATTAGACATCACAATATGATGAACTATCTCTAGCCTCCAAGGCCTTCCCTTTTCCCTTAATCGAATTCTCGCCTATAAAACATTAAACTATAGGAGTAAGATAATAATCCCATAACCAAAAAAAAACCTAAGCACATACAAGTGTGGCAATCATAAGCATGCAAAGTGGGCACATTTCAAATTACGATCATTCAAGTATTTAAGCATGCAAATTAACAATGTATGATACACATGATCAATACACCAAACTTATTACTCTCCCTATTTGTTTTGATTGAATCCATGGGCTACTAATATGAATAGGAATAGCCCATGTGACTAGAGTAGCTTAAGCTCTCCAATTATAAGGGATTACCTAGCTAAAAGCTTCCATACTTACGTCCTATTTAGTTCAATTTTGTTTCACATGTGCAATGGTACTAGATATTGTATCAATATTAAGAGAGTGGTTAGCTTTTTAGGTAGACTCATGGTAATTACTATTACACATCATTACCTAAATGATAGTAATATTCATTCATATCTCCCTTCCTATAAATCTTCATTACACTCCATTACCATCTCTCCATTCTAAAATGTTATTAAGGTTACATTACATCCTATTACATTGCACTGAAACTTTCTTAAAACAAAAAAAAAACAAAGGACTTAAACCAAATAAGCCCTTACTATTAGACCATGGATTGTACCTTTCTTGAATCCTAAATCATCTCCCATAAGAAACTAATGATATTAAGAAATGCCTAACCTATACCACTTCTTAAAGGATAACGACAACTAAGCATTTGAAATATAAAGATGCCAACCAGCAAGCACCACTCTTAATGGAGGCCTACCATGTAGATTTGTAATCACTATTTTCCTTAGAGCAAACTCCTACTCAATCATGATCATGCCAAGGTGTAAATTCATATTCATTATACACACTATCATAACTCAGGCTCAACTTTAACAATCAACAACAACATGCTTGAGTTTTATATTAAATTTCGTTTAACAACTTCAATAGCATAATATAGCATACCACCCACTTTACAAGATTTTCTAAAACATAGACATGTAAATTTCATAGTAAAATACATTTTAAACATTTTACAATATTCATAATCACAAACAATAATCATATATAAGAATTTAAGTTTTCATTTATTTCAACCCTTAGTTTTACCAAACTAAGAGTGCTCGTATCAATCCAAATAAGCCTCCAACAAGCTCAAGTACACCAATGTAGTCCTAATCTACATTCAAATACATTAATCATCATTAATGACTAATTATCACTAATTAAATCAATGACTAATCATCACTAATTACTTCTAATTAAAGTCTAACCTAATTCTTAACCTAACATCCCATTATGGTTTTCAACCACAACTAGCCTCATTTTAAACTTTCCATAATTTAATTAGACATTCTCATTAGTCTAAACAACACCATTAAGCTCTCTAATTGACATTAACTTAGTCATTTATCTTTAAGGTTTACTTAAAAACCCACTTTAAGATCCTAAATCACCATTTATGGCCTAAACCAATGGTTAGCCACATAAATAAACACCCAACTACACCTATGAATCAAAATCTTGAGTGAAAATCCTAAATCATTTTTGGACTCCAATCAGAGCTTGTTTGGTTGGGGGGAGGGGAGGGGAAGGGAAATTTTAAAAATTTTTCCTCCCCTTGCCTCTAAAAACTCCCCCCTCCCTAAATTGGGAGGATCCATCCCTCCCTTCCTTCCCTTCAAACTAAACACAGCCTCAAAGAACTCAAGAACAAGCTCAAAAATGCATTAGAGGGAGAGAAGGAAGATAAGAAGCTTAACCAAGTGATTACAAGCTCTAAAACATTCTAAATGATCCATCCAAAATAATATGGGAACCCTTGCTCATTTAATATTACATTTGGGTGCCAATGTAAAGGCTCTTGCTCACTTGTCACTATACTTAAGCCACACAGTACTAGTACGTTGCTTGTGGGCAATGACCTAACATTAACATAAAAGGGTCTACTATTAATATTTATGTGAGATATGGCATAATTTTACGTTGTGTAACAACCTAAATTTTAACCACATGTTTCACAATAATTTCAAATAAAGCAACATATTTTCATCAATATTTCCAAAAACTTGTCAAACAATACAACAGGAATCCCAATAATGATCACCAATGGGCTTAAGGTAGTTGAAGCCCAACCAACAGTCCAAGACAAGCCTAGAAATTAACACTATAGTGTCTCAAACAAATCACATTCTAGACTTAATATAACCATTTAAATAACATAGGCTCAGCCTAAAATCTCCAGTTTTGTAGTTCATTCTCAAACTATTTATAACCCAACATCAAACCCCCCATTTTAAATAGTTTCAACAATTCAAATCAAATCCCACATTTATCCTAAATAAAATAGTTATATGAATTGTTCCTAATCATGGAAACAAAATAATAAAACAATTATAACTTGTGCTAAACCATATGGGATCAAGAGCCTAAGCTCACTATTCTAATGCCTTCCTTGTAACTTATCGAACAACTTACTTGAAAAATGATAAGAAGCAATATATAAGATCTAATGTCTCGAAAACATTTAGATATTCTAACCTATGCCAATGTGCTATTTAAAACTAGTTTACAAATAAGTACAACCTTCATAAATCCTTTTAGAAACCATTTTACATAATAAGGAATGCAATTTTCCACTAAAAACACATTTCATAGTTCAATTAAATAGATAAACAAGTAATGTAGATACCCAACCTCTTCTTTATGGCTCCCTTGCTCCTTATTACCCCAAGCTAAAGTCTACATTGAGTTGCACTAGTGCATTGCCTCAGAGTAAAACTCCCCTTCTTAAAAAAGAGCTGCCTATCTTCCCAAACCAACATAGGTAAATAAGAAACAATAAGGAAATCCAACCACTATGTGTATAATGGAGGTGTATTAATTGGTAATTAGAATAATTAAATCTCAACCCCAATATTGTAATCACATCAATCAACACCTTACTACCTCCTTGAATCACATTCACAAATCATTTAGAATCAACAAGCATGCTTGAAAAGCTTTAAACCAACTTTCATCCAACTCAAAAAATTTTCCCAAATAATTACCTTAACCATGGTAGATAGGAGTATACTATGGTAAATAAAAGTCAATTAATTCCGTCATAAAAACAATTCATTGACTTGAAAGCATCATCATGGTAAAAAAAAAACGGGGGGGGGGGCTACCATGGTAGAAAGGAGTAAAACATAATTTATAAAAACAACCCAACTTTTAAAGGAATGCCATGATAGAAAGAAATGAAACAACTTTTCTTTTCAAACAACTATCATGATAGAATGAAACAATCTAGATGAGTAGAAACTATCATGGTTAAGAAAAAACAATTTAAATTACTAAATAGTCATTTCAAATATTAGGATCCCAACTATTTATAATCAAAAGAAAGTGTGAAAGGCCCATTCAATACTGCATAAGTTAAAAACTATAACAAATAAAAATAACATAGAAATTTAGAAGCCGTTATGTGTTTCAAAGACTTTTTACTATTTCACAAACATTCCAAATAATATATAATCATTTCTTCTGCTGTTTAAATACCAAGGAAATCATAGTTAAATTATAGTCACCCAACATAATTTATATAAAGGGACCTTAATACAATATCATCTACCATTTGGCTTTGGTCTGTACAACATAATTTTTTTATAAAATTATCCTCCCACATGTCGCTTAGGCTAAAATATCATTTTTCTATCCTTATGCTCCCTACATATGCAAACCAAAGCCAATATCCATAAATAGATCAATTGACCAAATTCAACAGCAAGCCAAAATACACGACCTAGCCATCATGCTATTCTAAACCAGCCCACATGATCAAATCTTATCAATGCCCCTAATAAGTACAAAAATGTATCTCAATAATTCAAGATTTATAGTCATCCTAAAATATATGACATGTATAATCTATTTAAAGAGGCATGATCACAAACATGAGCCTATATGCTCAATAAATAACAAAAAACCTTGAACATTATCAATAATGCATTATTAAATATCATAAATTCAAACCTAAAGGGAGGAAATGGTTCCATACTACTGAACCTTAAGGGCTTCCTTAACTGCCACATCTGGCTCTTCTCCTGAAAATGTTAACCACCATAGGGTGAGACTAAAATGTCTCAATAACTAATGACAATTTATAATAATGTATACAAATAGTTATATGTTAGCTTGCTAAGTAACCAAAAGTAATATATTTTAAACAAATGCAAGAAATATTATATTGCATGACAAACAACCATCTTTATCTCCCTCCAATAGCCTCGAGCCATAGCCCTTACTCGGTGCTAAATTACCCAGCCAAAGATAGACTAACCTAAGCCCTTACAAGCCACATATTGAGCCTCCAATAGGGGCATATCATGTGGCACAAAAATACATCAACAACAACAACAAATCTGCCAGTACTTCCAACAAAATTCAAGCAATTTACATATCAATAATGCATAAATGTACAATGTCACAACCTTCGTAATTTTCTCATTTCTAACAATATTATAATATAGCATCTCACTTAATAAAAAAATTTCAAAATACATATTTACAATTCTACAATTTCTCAATAAACATATCCACATAATTTCTGATCAAACATCTCAACATACTTTTTAAATAATCACACAAATAATGTTAAGCAACACTAATTACAAATTAAAGCATAGATACCCTATGGATTTATCAATAATTTACCCTTTACAATTTTTTTCCATTGTCCACAATCTACACATGACATAGTACTGTATATAATATATTAATTTCAATCATTGAAATCAATAAAATAGCTTTAATCATAGAGTTAGAGAATATAACTTACACTTCTAATTTTATTATTTATACTACTTCTAAAGCTAGTGTAACTAACAAAATTTCTAATGTAAGGTCTCCTTTATTAATCCACAATTAACTCCATAATCGAGGTAATTACAAGACTAAGCCAAGTAAATTATCAAGTTTGTAAAATTTACATAAATGGGATCTCAAGTTTTAAAAACTTAACATGCTAAAAAACCATTTCATAAGCAAAAATAAGAGGAAAATATGTATACAAAGACATCATACAAGGTAAGATAATATTAAATTACAGTCAAAAGAGCAAAAATAGTGATTCTAGCATAATATGCTGTTTTATGTTATGGCATAAAATGCAAAAACCCATGACAGTGAAATGCTGCCATGGCAGATTTTCTAGCCGAATTTCTGACTCACCCCATTTCTTCGTCTGATATTCGATCGAGGCGATCTAGGTATATATAGAAAGCTTTCTTCGAGATCTAGCTAATGGAATTAGTTTCACATTTAAATCATTTCTCAATCAAAAGTTAGACAACAAAATGCAAACTTACCCATTATGCTTTTAAAATATAACTAGGGTATCTAAAATCATAACTAAGTGTCATAAGCTCACAACCACCCCTAAACCACACTTAATAGACTTAACAAGACCTATGCAATACATTACAACACTCCAATAACATGTAGAACACATTTTCTATGCTCAACTCCTTGATATCAAAAATGATAAAGGGGGTCTCAATCATGTAATCCCACCTCTAAATCACCATCATTCACAAAAATACTCACTCCTTTCTTGCACAAGCATTTTGGCCCTATTTACATTTCACATTTAATTCACATACAACCTAGGGCCCAAAATATACAACTTAGATCAAGAGTCAAATAATACAAGTAAGCAAAAATATGCAATCTCTTAATTGACATTACCAAGATAAATTATACACATAAACTCTTAAATAAACGAGGCCTTTAAATTTAGGATAGAAATCCTAAGCCTCTAAATGTTTCCTTCGGTATTGTCCTGATGAGCTAGTTCCTATAATATTGAAAAGAGGAGTAAGTATAATCACTCAGCAACCAAGGTTAGTCTAACTTATACAATTGCATATCAATTAATTATAAATATAAATGGAAATTAATATCTTCGTAAACATGTTATGCATATATTTTGAATATAGCTTCGGCCATAAAACTAACAACTATATAACCTAGCATAAGCATATATCATCACATAATTTAAAAATGCACATTATAGGGTTGCAATAATAACAACCATACACCCCTAATAGAAAACATGCCGGACCACAATAATAACAACCATGTGGCCAGAAATAGAATACATCATCAATGTCAACCTTATACCTTCCTGATACCTTCGACATGAAACCAGTGGATATTTAGTGGCTGCCTCCTCAACTCAGACTAACTCAGCCTTTCACTTGTGAGGAGCTATTAGGCCAAAGTGAACCCACTCGCTTGTGATCCACAGTTTTCCTAATCCTAACAACTATAGGGTGTCGTACCTCTAATCTAGCCTCCTCATGAATTGGTGAAAACTAATTAGATTCGAGTTCCTCAAAGAACAAGTGATATAGTCCCTAATCAACCATGGAATAATGACTACCTCCTTATTCTAACAATTGATGCTAAAGGAAGCCTTTGATTCTAATGGCAAGCCACCACTACCACATGGGTTTAACACAACTACTCTTCTTATAGGCAAATGCCTGCATAAATGATGATTCCATGCACAAAATGACAATTTACATGCCATTCAATGACATTAATCACTTCACATTATATTCACACAATTTTCTTTCTCCATTATACTCCACATGCTAGATATCACATATTCATCATTTTCATAATGACATGCTTTCAATTATCCTCATTAATCACATATGTATAAATATGCATATTATTCTCAACAATCCAACACAATTTCACACACATAATCCATCACATTGCCAAAATTTCCACCAATGGGTCTTCAATCACCGAACAAGTTCTAAACGATTTAGTTCAACAACTAATTAACAAACAACTATACAAATTAGATTTTCCCTCGGTTACCTCAAACCTTTGAGAGGTCAAATGTTTACCTCACAATAGGTTCTTTACAAGCTATACCTAAGCTTGAATGATGCATAAGATGATTGATCTACAACTAATCATACTAATTATAATTAAAATCAGCATAAACACTCTTCCAACTTCAATTAATCAATACTTTAATTACTCAAAATTTCAATCTCATGCATTTAAGCATAATCATTAGGTTTATTAACTCCATTTAACTTTCATTAACTTAAATAATCACTAATATAACACCCAATAATCCAAAATCACACTTTGGAGGTCTAAGGTTTGTCCAAAATGAATGACCCAAGCTTATAATGTTGTAAAAACTTTTAAACCAAGTGTAGAATACTTAAGCAAGTCTCATTTAGACCAATAGATTCAGACTTATAACCTTAAATCCAAAAGTCATCATCTCCTATCTTTAAATCTTACTTCCAAAACATGTAGATAGAAGAAGAAGAAGAAGAGATAAAGAAGGCATACATAGATAGAATCAAATTCTAAACAACTCTAAAATGCTCAAAAGTTAATGCCCTAGCAGAAAAATTACTCTCTTGGTTGCACCCTCTTTGTTTTTTTGTCTCTACCACTAGTTTTGACTGTTTTCGCATTTTTAAAAAAGCTAGCTCAAGAAATTATGCTGTAGTATCAATTTTTATGCTACAACATAATGTACAGTAGGTTAAAAATCTAATTTTTTTCAATAATTTAAGCCTGAGTGAACCAATTTACTTCCCAACCCAATTCAAAGGCTAAAGCCAAACCCAATAGTCGTCTCTAATTATTTTCAAACCAATTATACTTAAATTTACATAATTACCTTCATTAGATTAATAAATCATGGGAAAATTTGTTGGGATGTTACATCTAACTCCCCTGCTAACATAATCACACCCTAACAAGGCATAATCAATCATCCAAACCATTTCTAATACCATAACTTTTCTCTTTTCTATTCTATAAATTTTCATCATAATTACCCAAAAATCTCAAATTTGGTCTCAAACCTAGAATCATCATTCCAATGCCTTATAAATATTTTTTAAACCCGAATATACTCCTAAATAACGCAAAGAAATCCTAATTTTCTCTAAAATTTATTTTCTTAAAAATTTCCAATTCACTACCAAAAATAAATTTTACCATCTCAATTATATTCCTATAATTCAATAATCTCATTTCATTTATTGGAGTTATTAAATAACAAGAAGCGCATCCAAAAGAAGAAATAGGATTATAAATTTTTTATTTAAATTTAAGGAGTAAAAATAGAGATTTTACACACCAAGCATGCTAGAAAGTTTCAATAGAAGTTTTAGTCAAAAATCACAAGCCCTCAACAAGCACAACAGCATTTTCATACAGTTGTGTATGTGCGCGCGTGCACAATAATAGAAAATTAAACAATTATATCAGCATTTGAAAAAATATTCCAAGGTTACCTCTTTTTTCAAATGTATTTACGTCAATCACATATTCCAATTAACAATCTTCAATATTGATTACACAAAATTTCCCAATTTATTACTAGTCAACTACCTCTAAACTACCTAAAATCATATTGAATTCTTTCCCATTGATTATAAACCAATTAAATTCCAATTCCAATTTATATAATCATAACCAAGTCATCAAACTTCAAGTTTACACCATTCAATTGTCATTAACCACTTCAAATATATACATATCATAAGCCCTAACCTTAATCACTTCATAATCATAAAATCCAACAAATCTAAGCCAATCTAATACTCAGTATGGCTCCTAAACTCTTTTAAACCTATTTTGTTTGGAAAAATCAATCCTAAGTATGGACACCAATACAAACGCCAAATCCCACTCAACAAAAATCTAAAAAAGATGAGTAGATATGAGATCGATGATTGATTTCACTTACTTGAGAGTTAGGAGCCTGAAAAATGACTCTAAATAGATGGAAAGGCATACCTTAACAAAGCCCAAATTCCCTCTCCTTTCTTTTCTCTTTCTCTCCTACGATTTGATCTGTTCTACCAAGATCAAATATGATATAACAAGCAAGGTCAATAGTAATTGTGCATTCCCAAATCTCACCTGACATTGGACATAGCCACTTAAGGCAATTCGCACCCTTTAATCACATCCATGAAGAGACATAGACAACATGTGTCTTGTTCATGTTGGGCACGTATAGACAAAAGGTCAGACCCTGACCCTCTAAACCTCATCTACACCTGCGTTTTCCTCCTTTTGTCTTATTTATGGCTAAATATAATCAAGACTCCATTTTCTTACCCAAATTACTATTCAGACCCTCACATTTATCCCAAATAAATCCCTACACCATTCTAAATCCTTAAATTAAAATTTTAGACGATACAAGTTGTGAAGACGTAACACAACCATTATCCTTTATTCATGCTTGGTGTCAAGTTTCATATTAGTATGCTTGAGGATTGTCTACTTTACTAACATAGCTTAAGTAATTGGTTAAACATATTCTAAGTTTGATTCATGATCAACTTTCTAATTATTGTATGTGAGACTTATTTCTCTAATACTTGGGACCGGCTATGCAACATAGGTAGAGTTAATCATAAATAAATTTTTAATAAAAAAAGAATTTATGAAATCACAAAAAAAAAAATTGTTCTCATTATCTCATGAGTCAAATTTTCTTTATTTTACTATTAGGTGGATCTATTGAAGAACAAGCTAGGGTTTAATGAAGCTTTCAACTATAAGGAAATTTCATATATGAATTCAACATTAAAAAGGTTCGTAATTTATGTTCGTGCACGTGTGTGTAATAAAAAGTTTTAAGGTAAATTAGTGCTTATATTTCACATGCGTGTGTGTATGTGTATGATGTCAATATGTGCAAGGATACTCTATATTAACAAAAATGAATGTATATCTAGTGCATTCGATAAAAAAAAAAAAAGTTCCCAAAGAGAAAAGAGATGACCTTTTACATAATCATATTCCTTCATATCACTCTCTCTTAACACCATTCTATTTTTCAAAAGGCTAATATATAGTTTGAACCCTGAATTATAGGCTCAGGGGCGATTTTTACCTTAAACTTTTAAAAAATATATTTTGAATCCTAAACAATTAAAGTTAAGGCAATTTTACCCCCATCATTAAATTTCAACAAATGCCTATTAGTTTGTTTAAAAAATTGAGGCCTAATGTGAGATTTTCACCAAATTTCACTCTCCTTCTCTCTCCTACCCTCGTTTGAAGAAAGTTGCATATTATGCCCCATTTTGATGGAAGTTTGTTTGAATTTAACAATAGGGTGAAATTGCTCTAACTTTAATTATTTAGGGTTCAAAATGTATCTTTTAAAAGTTTAGGGTTCAAATTGCCCTTAGACCTATAATTTAGGGTCAATTGCATATTAACCATTTTTCAAATCTATAAACATATATTAAACTAAAATTATATATATACTTCCAAAACAAGGCATGCACACACCATAAAAGCTAATAGAATTGAATTTGCAAAAATAGGTACTTTCCAGAAGGCATTGACCTTTACCTCGACAATATTGGTGGCAAAATACTTGACACAATTCTCTTAAACATGAGACATAATCGTTGCATCTCTCTTTGTGGAATGGTTTCACAATATAATCTTGATCAATATGAAGGCATAACAAATTTAGCACAACTCATTCTTAAAAGAGGTCGTATGTAAGGGTTTTATATAGAGGATCACTATCATCTCTATCCCAATTATTTAGAGTTTGTTCTACCTCATATCAAAGATGGGAAGATAGTGTATGTTGAAAAATTTTTTGAGGCCTTGAGAATGGCCTTTTAGCTATGGCTGGCCTTTACAGTAGTCACAATGCTGGAAAACGTGAGTTGGTTGTTGCTCAAAAGTGATATAGTATTGCTATGATCTATTTTTAAAAATGTGTAAAAGTAGACTTTTAATGTTAGATTATAAGATTATGCATGTAGAAGATATTGTTGACGATTGAATTTGAACTTTATTGTAGTCCTAATTAATGTTGGAAAATAAATATTGTTTGTTACTAGCTAGTTGATTTTTTTTTATGAATTGGCATTAAATAAACCTCTTTTGAGTGCTTCATATATATGTTGTTCTTCAATGAAAACATATATATATATATATATATACATATATATAAAACTTATGGAACAAATATTTTAGAAGCATTCAATCCAAACGTGTTAAGAGTTTAAAGAGTTATTTACATATAATTTAACATTTAAACAAGTGTTATAAAGAAGGGACACAAGTTTTTTTTAATTTTAAAGAGATTTGCGCACATGCATGATCAAAATGGATTTTCATTCATCTATTAGAATGACCTCATTCAAGGCCGTTTACTATAGAGATCTGCCACTCCCGTTATGCCATACATCAATAGAGGATATACCTCTAGACCTTTACAAACAATTATGCTATCGATATGAGTTATTTGCAATACTCAAGCTACACCTTGCACGATCCCAAGCACACATGAAAATGTTTTTGGATCGTAAGCATATTGAAGTTCACTTTGAGGTGGATAATTTACTATATATGCAATGAAGCTCCAGGGAAATCACTTTGACTATTTTAGTGACTTCCTGCTGGGTGCAACAGGGAGATCACTCTATATTTCATGTTCTCATTTTGTTGGATCACAACAACACCCCCACTCAGGAAGCTTATAATGAAATGATGTCTTTATACCCACCTTTTGACCTTGAGGACATGGTCAAGCTTATGGGGAAGGATAATGTCAGGAGCTAAACACCATCAATATTGATACAAGACCTAAAAAGGAAAGACTAGCATGATTAAGAAGCAAGAAATGGGCTGGAACCCAATAGGCTTATGTAGAGGAAAAGGCATGCTTCGGCTTATGTAGAAACTGAGGACCTTAGAAGAGGACATGGATATATGAAGATGCTTATGAGTTGAGAGAAATGTGGGAGAATTGACTAGAATTCTCTTTCTATTATTCTCTTTCTTTAGGTAATCATTTACATTTCTCTTTATGTTACTATACTTTTTGGTACTGCATTTCTGTTGGTATTGTATGAAATTTGTGGCTAAACATGTGCATTTTGTGTGATTAGAACTTTTCTTCTATTTGATCCTATTTATAAGAATTTTTAAACGTTTAAGGACAAAAATACTTATTGATAAGTCATAGTGCTATTAAATGTTTATAGGGCTATTTAGTACTATTCATAAGTTATGGTGCAACTTTTTAGATAATATTTAAAATATATTTCCAAAATTACCCTTCATAAGAAAGAAAAAGTACTATGATATCACTTTTAGATGTTTTATATTTGAAATTTTACACATTTTTATTCCTTTTACTTTTTTTTGCATTGGTATTGGTAATGTCAGTAGAAATGATTTATAAAAGGGATTAGAAGAGTATCTTACTTAGAGACTAGAAAGTTATATATAACATTTTCATACAACCTGTTACAAACTATTGCATACTCATATTAGATGTCATTAAATGTTCTCTCCAATCCTTAATATAAGACAAAATTTAAAATTTTTTTGATGCTAAATAGAAGATGAAGTTAGGTAATTAAAGTTTTTCTAACTTTACCCCTTATTTATTTATTGTCATTTGAATTCCTAAACAATAATTTATAATGGTCATTGATTATAAAGAAAGGTAAATTTAAAAAGTTACAACTTTTTTACAATTTCAAGATTATGGCCAACATTTCTTAATAAATATGAAGTTTGTTAATTTCATCTTACATTAAAGAACTAGAGAAATACTTCTCATTTAATTGTTGACACAAACCCCTTAAAATTAGGCACGCATACACTTAAATGTACACATAGCTTCTAGAAGGAAGATGTGGAAAGTGAGAAAAATACAATGTTTGGTACACATTAACTTTTCCAACACTACATACAATTTCATACTTTGCCTTTTAAAAATAAAAGTTAGTCCATATTATAAAATACCAAGTCATTTATTTTTTCTCAAACTATTCATGTAGGGTCTGCCGATGTCGTGAACTCAATTTTAAGTATTTTTGTCCTAAAATGTTTAAAACAAGAAACATCCTTATTTTGATATTAACGCACCCTCCTCCTTTCTTCAAAACCTCACATAATAACCAATCATCATCATCATCTTCTTATTCTTCTTCTTCTTCTTCTTCTTCTATGATGATGAAGTGATGTGAAATGTTTTCTAGGAAATGGATTTTGAATCCAAGAGGGCCTTGTTATGATGATTAAAGCTGCCATTCAATAATAGATGCAAATTGAAAATCATTCTATGAATAAAACATTATTTCTCAAGATACTTCACTTTTAAAAGTATTTACTAAAATATTATAAACTAAAATTTGGTTTGACACATACAAAGTTTTAATTTTTTGTTTTTGTGAATAGAACTTGGCTTCTATCACACCAAGTTTCATGTAATTGAAAAAAAAACATGGCAAGGAGCCTGCCACACACTCTCCCGCCCCACTCACACCACCAATCCCTCTCTCTTTTTTTTTTGGATTAATACAATGACTTCCCCAACCCTATGCACAAAAGTTATGGGAAATTCTCCCTTCCCTTGTAAGTCATAAGTGCTAGCTAGCATAACATAAATGTAATACAGTACTCTTTTCATTTTAAATTATAAAACAATTTGAGATGCATACCAATAAAACATAATAATAACACTCTATAAACTTAATTTTTTCAAAAAAAAAAATAACTTTCAAAAATATCCATACACACTTAATTATTATTCTAGAACATTATTTCAAATCTCTCTCCACTTGAGAGTAATATTGAAAAAGTATCATTAATAAAATTTTCTTAAATTGTCTTATATTATAGGATAACAAAATTTCTCAAAAATTGTCTTATAATTTAGAATGAAAGGATTATTATTTAGATAAAACATTGTATATTTTTATAATATAAATTTAAAGAAATGCTTCCTAAATAATTATAAATATTTTGATAAATACACATTTTTTTAAAATTGAAAATTACCATTGATAAGATATTGTTGGCTCAATTTTTGAGGAATGGGTCAAAGTGCCACCCACCTTAAAGGTGTGCCAGGCGTGCTAAATGAGCATGTCCTTAAAAGTGTGAGTTAGCTCAAACAATAGAGTGAGTTTGTAAGGTCCCTTACCACAATTTTCTTTGTGAGTCAAGTGAATGCTAGAAGGGTATGCCGAGTAATGCGTAGGACTTGATTGTATTATTAATGTATTAATACAATGGGTGCTCTATGGTGATGAAGATGAAAAGAAAAATACAAACTGGCATAGGAAGCTGAGCTTGCATAAATGAAGCAATTCACACTAAGCGAAGTTGATTGACGTAGGGTCAGAGTTAGTGTTTTGTGATAGGCAAGTCAATGTAGTTGTGTCACAATATCAAGAGTCTTTCTGTCATGTGCTTATCACCTATT
This sequence comes from Prosopis cineraria, assembly GCF_029017545.1. Classification (NCBI taxonomy): domain Eukaryota; kingdom Viridiplantae; phylum Streptophyta; class Magnoliopsida; order Fabales; family Fabaceae; genus Prosopis; species Prosopis cineraria. Next base: position 26,121,901 of record NW_026555344.1, on the reverse strand, counting down.
TATAAAAAAATGGTAATGGCATGCTCCTTTGAATTTGAGTCTTGGCACAAGGAGTAGATAGCTATGTGCGCAATCAAGTCATCGAGAGTGTGCCTTATTGTGCAAAATGGAAGGAGTGAGTACACTAAGAAACTCGAGAGTGGGCATAGTAGGCGAGACTGCATCATTGACTCCTTAAACATAGCGTTCCACTTATGTTTATAAGGCTACTTTGCTGTTGGGTTGAACCATACTTTAGATTCGATTGGGCTTCGGTTGATTACCTCCTTAGGCCCATTATGTCATTTTTGGTCCAAACATCTATAGATAAATGTGGCTACATATTTATGTTATTTTTTAAATTTATACAATATTTTCTTGAATAATATTTTCAATAATTATATGAGGTTAGAGAAATGAGCCTTATCATTAAAATTGGGATGAAGGAAAACTTCTAAAAATATTACAAAAACTACTATTTTTAAAGTTTTCTTCAAATAGTTTTTTCTCTTTCTTATTTTCTTTTTAGTTTTTCCTCCATCCAAACCAAGCCTAATGATTATTAAACATATAGAACCTAATTCTTAACAATCATAAATATAAGGGAAAGAAATCTTACAAGTTACATTCCTTTTTTAAGACATTTTATATTTTTATCAAAATATTTATAATTATTTAGGCAGTATTTATTTAAAATTTATATTATAAAAAGATATATGACTTTTTATCTAAATAATACTATATTACTTCTGCATTATACTAGTACTTATTACTTATGAGGGAAGGGAGAATTTTCAGTAACTTTTGTACACAGAGTGGGGAAAAAAGTTGTGTTATCTAGGAAAAAAAGGATTAGTATTGTGAGTAGAGAGAGTGTGTGTGGCAAGATGACTCTCTGGCATGCTTCTTTTTATCATATGGAACTTGATGTGATAGAGGCTGAGTTCTATTCATCGTTGATTCAAAAAAAAACAAAACCTGGTATCTGTCAAACTAAATTTTAGTGTATAGTATTTTGGTAAATACTTTTGAAAGTGTAGGATTTTAGGAAATAATTTTTTTTCTATAACATGGTCAATTTCCCCAATAATAGATCAGCAAAACTACATCAAGTTTGAGAGACCTGATAAAGAGTATCTAATATGGAACTTAGATACTCACATCAAAAATTTTGACTATGTCATCATCTTAACTAGCCACTAGTTCTTTCATCGAACACTATACTACAAAAAAGGTCACATAGTTGGATGCATTAGCTATAATATGAATAACATAGCATATCTAAAAAGCTACTATGGCTACAAAATGGCATTCCAAACAACTTTTAGGACTTGCCTTTTTTATCTCAACATAAGTGGAAAACTTGGACAAAGCCACCAACTGCCACCACCCAGAAGGATGGAATCACCAGCACATTATGGATAGCCCTCAGGCATCAAGGACTCCAACATTCTTAATAAGCGACCTAAGTTGACCCTAAAATCTCCATCCGCTGCAAGTTTAGAGGAGTATTCTATAGTTTTATCTTTGCCTAATTGTAAGTGCAACTCCTCTCTTAAGTATGCAAAAACTATCCAGCAACAAAGGATCTTCTAATTTCTCATAGGCCTTTATTCATTGTATCAACATATTCATAGCCAGATGTTGTTGATGAACCTCTCCTGAAGGTCAATCAGGCCTATTCAATGGTTTGTCAAGAGGAAATGCAACATAACTTGATTCTTCCTTCATATGGCCTAGACAATGAAAGCTCTGCCATGGTACCAAAGGTTGTGGCAAATTTACAAGAGGTCATGGACAAGGAAATTATTAATATGAAGAATGAACACATTGTCATCGTCGAGGCCATCAAAGAGACAACCACGATCAATTGGTAGGGTTCCTACCAAGCTTTGCAAGAGGAAGAGGAAACAAGGGCTAATAAATCAATCAGGCAAATACCCTTCTAACAACTCCACTTCTAATAAGTCTTAAGAATGTCAACTCCTTTCTCAACAAGATTACAAAAATATTCTTAAGATGCTCTATAAGGAAACCAAATCTATCCCTACAGGTGCTGTGACTGTAAATGACTCGAAAGAGTCATTAGGTTTGATTCATTCTATCTTATCTATCATAAGCAAGATTTCACTTGTCACAAACTCACACAAAGCTCACTGGTTGTTGGATTCAATAGCTACTGCACACGTTGTAAGTTTATTAGATTATCTAGATATATACACTAAGTATAATGGACCCTTTTATAAAAATATGAATCCCAAATGGGGATAAGCTACCAATCACATACAGAGGATACATCATATTGTTTGACAATATAGTCCTAGAAAATTTGCTATATGCACTTGGCATCTATTTTGATTTAGTTTCCATCTCTCGTCTCACCTAGAACAAAATTATGTTGTTGCTTTCTTTCCTAAAGTCTATGTTTGACAGGATCTCTATAGTGGAAACATGAGGATGATTGGTAAAATAGATTCTAGAATTTACATTGTTGAAGACAATGATGTTCCCATTTGTAGTTACTCTATTTCTAATAATGATATTTGGCACCTTACATTAGGCCATGCATCATTTCATGTTCTTTGACATCTTAGTACTCTGAAAAATGAATTGTCTTATATTGACAATGATAAATGTGATGTTTGCTTACAAGAAAATAGCCATAGTTGCCTTTTCCTAATAGTAATAATAATACTGCTCAATTTTTTAATCTTCTTCATATGGATGTGAGGGGTCAATACAAGGAATCCACTCACCAAGGCTATCGATATTTTTTAACTATAATTGATTATATGTCACATGCTACTAGGTTGTACTTGTTAATAAATAAGTCTGAAGAATTTTATCATATTAAGGTTTTATTTGCTTATGTATAGAACCAATTGTCTACTCATATTAAAAGGTTCAAAAAAGATAATGGAACTAAATTTGTTAATGATGATGTATCTACTTATTTTTTAGACAATGGAGTGATTCATGAGACTTCTTGTCCTTATATACCTCAAGCATATTCTAGAAGTTGCTAGGAGTCTTATATTTCAAGCCAATCTTCCAATTAAATTCTAAGGAGAAAGCATTAGAGTTGCCATTGATCTAATTAACAGGACACCTTTAAAGGTCATCGATTACAAAACCCCATGTAAGATTATCTATCAAAAACAACCTGATTTAAGTTATTTGAAAACTTTTGTGCGCTTAGCTTATGCCAAAACATTAAGTGGGGTAGATAAATTTCAGCCTAGATCTAATCCTTGTATCTTTGTAAGATATCCTAATAATCAAAAGGGGTACCTCCTCTATAATATGGAGGGAGATAGGCTATTAATTAGTAGAGAAGTCATTTTTCTTGAAAATGAGTTCCCTTGTAAAAATGAGGCCTTAGTGAATTCAAACGCAGGGGAGATTCTCTAGTTTAGTCTCATAATCCCTTTATATTTGAGACTTCATTTGATAATTATCAAATTGATGATCCTGTTTCTATTCATAATGAGCAGAATCATTATGATGTTGTCTCACATCATTCTCCTTCTAATTCTATTCCTAATCATAATGTGCAAAACCGTTTTGATTCTATCTCACATAATTCTCATTCAAATACTTACACTTGTAATGATTCAATGACAAATATTGATGATCATTTACACTCCAACACCAAGTCTACTAGACATAGGAAGACCCCCAAGCGGCTTAGAGATTATGACTGCACTGAATTAGCACATTTGAATAGCGTTCAATCTGGAAAAAAAAAGGAAATATTGTACCCTATTTAGCATAGTTTTTTTTACACTAATATATCATCATCTTATAAAGAATTTCTTACATGCACTAATGAGATGATAAAGCCAAAATACCTTTGAAGAAGGACAATAGGTGGATAGAAGCAATGAAAAATGATATAGATGCCTTTGAAAGAAACAAAACCTAGGAGATAGTTAACCTTCCCGCTGATAAGAAAGCCATAAGGTTTAAATGGATTCTTAACAAGAAATATAATGCTAATAAAACTTTAAATAAATTAAAGGCTAGGTTAATTGCAAAAGGACATAGTCAAGTAGGAGTCGATTATTTTGACACCTTTTCTCCTGTAGTGAAAATGACCACTGTTAGGACTATTTTGTCTTTAGATGTTAAAAATAAGTGGAGCATGTGTCAAATGAATGTTGATAATGCATTTTTGCAAGGGCACTCAAATGAAGAAGTTTTTATGAAAATCCCTTAAGGGTTTGCTAAAAATGGAGAGAAAAAGGTTGGGCTTAAACAAGCATCAATACAACAACGAACTCAATTAAATATTTGAAGAAAGATCCTAGAAGAGGGATCTTCTTTCCTTCTAGTAGAGGGACAGTGCTTGAAAGGTATTGTGATTCTAATTAGAGAGCATGCATAGACACTTGAAGACCAGTGATAAGGTATGTTATTGAGATGGGGAGAGCAGCCATTGTGTGAAAGTCAAAGAAACAAACAACAGTGTCCCACTCTTTAGCAAAAGCCGAGTACAAGGCTTTTGGTAGTACTATGTCAAAAATTACATGGCTAGTTAGTTTGTTGAAAGAACTAAAGGTTGAAAATCTTCCCCTTGTCCTAGTTAAATGTGATGGTAAAGAAGCAATTCAAATTGCTTCAAATTCAGTATTTCATGAACAAACAAAGCATATTAAAATTGATAGCCATTTTATTTGCAAAAAGCTTCAAGAAGGTTTAATTAAATTCCAGCATGTATCTTCTTCATATCAGCAAGCTAGGTAAATATATTCATGAGAGAATGTTAGCTAAGTTTGGAACCATAAATATTTTGGTTCTAATTTGAGAGGATTGTAAAAAGTACCAATTAATGCTTATAATAATATCTTTGGATATTGTTTATCATTTTTATCTTGTCTGGGTTTGTTTTGCTCTCTAGGCCAGATATACATATATACTTTGTGCCCGTTCGTTATTTGTACGTTTTTGTTCCCAGAGTTTCATGAGAGACATAAGGACGACAGCGTAAAGAACTATTGAGTGGGCATTGGTACCGAAGACTGACATGGAGACGGCGAAGATTTCAATGCTCGTCACCATGTAAGCTATGTCTGTTTTGGACTTGAATTTTCTCCCTTCAAGGGAAGAAAATTCAATGCTCGTCACCGTGTAAGCTGTATTTTTAAAAAAGGAAAAATAAGTACAGATGTTAAATTAAATTTAATAATTTTTAAAAATACAGATTTAATTTAAATTATTCAGATTTGTAGCGGAGAGACAGTAGGAAAAAAAAAACATAAAGGAGAGAAACTCACTCCCCTTCGTTTCATAGCAAATTTTTTCTTTTTTATTTTAACAAGAAGTTATTATAATAATACTAATAATACTAATAATAAATAAATATTATAAAATTATTATTATAATATTAAGTAAATAAATTTAAATTATTAAAATTTGACCCACACAATTCATAACTATTATAAAAAAATTAGGAAAAAATTACACAATAGTTTAAAATAAGGGTTTTGGGTATAGTAAAATGGGCCAGTTGGGCTAGTTTCTCATAATGTAACAAATTAATATTTGAATTTAAATATTTATTAAAAGATGTATTTATATTTAATATCTAACATTGTCACAAATAATATTACCTCTAATAAATGGTCACCTATACACAAAAATCAAGAAAATTAAAGAAAATTACTATTCTAAATTTTTCAACATACTTTTAAACTTTGTATGTTAAAATTTATATTTGAACTAGTCAAATCAAATTTTTTATTTAAATTTATTTATTTAATATTGTAAAAATAATTTTAAAATATTTATTATTTATTATTATAATAATAACTTATGGTTATAAAAAAGGAAAGTAAAAAGAAAAAGTTTGCTATTAAACGACACAGCTTAAGGTGATGAGGATAGTGCCACCGAAACCAAACCCAGGGAGTGAGGGAGTGAGACAAAGCACAATGTGATGTGTCAACACATGGTCGTTAGATGAGGTTCAGCAATGAGCATCTCTCTCACCCCATGCCCCATCAGGAAAGCTTGGGACCCATTAACCATGTTGAAAAGTGCATTAATGCCGTGACATTTTAAATGTTTAAGGATAAAAAAAAATTAAAATTGAGTTTAGGACACCTATAAACTTTACATAAAAAATTCAATGATAAAAATAATTTATAATTTTATTATCAAATAATTTCCATTTTTATCTGTATAATTTTAATATTAAAATATTTTTGAGCAAATAAAGCAATTAACAGCTTTTTGTTTTAAATGTTTAAAACACATTATATAAGAAAAGAAAAGGGATATTAAAGAGGGAGAATTTCAATAAATGATCATGAATATGACATATTCAAGTCACTCTAAATAGATTATGAAATTTTACTATGGGATTAAGAGACTATGTAGAAATTATGTTTTAATAGAAAATTATTAAAATATCTTTTATTTATTTTTGAAAATAATTTAGTCACCATCACCAAAGGCTGAACCACTGTCATTAAGGCAATGGTCACAAAACTTTAGCACAGTTGCCAAAACTCTGACGATCAACCATTGGAAAATTAATTCATTAATTCTCCCAAGTTGGCCAAGGGGATTTTGATCCCATAATCCCTTAGCTTGGCAAAAATGAATGACCACCAAGCCACCCCAACTTCTTAATTGCAAAAAATTTTATATATATATATATATATATATAAACACTTCCTTCTTATAATATGAATATAACTTGTTAAAATCCTAACCTCACATTTTAAAACACTATCTCAACTTGTTATTTTAAAATAAACCAAGTTTTCAAACAAAAGCTAAAGTGAATACATAAAGTTAAGTAATTAACAAATCCTATTAAGAAATTAACAACTAAAATTATGTGATTAAAAAATAATGCAATTTGATTGAGGGAGTTATGGGTTTAACAAGTAAATTTAAGTAATGAACAAATTTTGTTGATGAATTAACAAGTTAGGTGATTGATAAGTAATACAATGTAATTGAGGAAGTCACAAATTTAACAAATAAACTAAGTAATTAATAAGTCCTGTTGGGAAAATAAATAATAAGTTACACAATTAAAAATTAATGCAATTCGGCAGAAGTCTAATGACCAGAGCCTCAACGTTGGCGGTGGGCCTTGGCCTTGGAGCAATGGTGTCTAAATTATTTTTAAAAACAAATAAATGGTATTTTAGTAATTCGCTATCAAAACATAAATTTCATTTAATCCATTGGCCTCAGTGAAATTTCAAAATCTATTAAGTGTGATTTGGAGATATGTCACATTCATGGTCTTTTATTGAAATTCTCTTTATTATGAAATAATTTTCAATATTTACCAAACTTTCCTTCTCATTCTTTTATTAATTTTACTCTATCAAACATACAAATAAAAAGATTATTGTTCCAAATATAGGGCCAAGAATACGAGATGGGTTTAACTGGCCACCAATTTAAGTTTTTTTTTAAATGGCTTAAGCTTGAAAAATTAAAAAAATTTGATATAATCAAACTTATAAATCTAACTATTTTAAGTGTAATAAAAATGGGCTTTGACATCTACTAAGTAGAAGCGATAATATGGGTTGAGTCTGCAGGCTTAACCCACCAACCCATAGAAAAGTTGCAGGTTGAATTAAGCAAAATGGATTCAATTATATGCAGGGTGGTTTTAGCCTGCCTCGCATAACTTGAACCCGCAGTGGGCTAACCCACGAGTTGTCAGGTTAGTCTGCTTATATTTTAAAAAAAAATAAGCAAAAAATAAATAAATGATATTGAGTTTAAAATAAATCATTTAAAGTAGGCGTACCTGACATTGTAATCTAAGTACTTGATACTCTTACATTTATTTAATTCAAGTTTAAATTATGGCAAAAAACATTAAAAACACACTGCTCATATATTTAAATAATGATATGATATAATTTGAATGTGACCAAGAAAAGATTAAATAGAATATTTTATTATACTCTACATCATTCATATAATAGCTCATTTATATTATCTAGTTTTCAAAATAGTGCTATCCAAGCTAGCAAATAAAAAAAAAGTTTAGTTGCTCTTTTTATTTATAAAATTAAACATATTTATGAAGTGGTAACCATATATTATATTATCATCTTAATTTGAATATTAAAAAAAATGGATACAGAGATATTAAAATGTTTATGTGGTATGAACTAAATGTATCATGAGTTGTGATCTAATAGACAGAGTTTAAATTATTATTATTTTCTTTAAAAAAAGAATTAATATTTTAAATTGGGGCATTAATTTTGTAGCAAAAATGCCAAAACAAAATGACTGGAAAAGAAGATAGATAAAGCATTTCTATTAATTCATATATATATAATACTGATCAATCATGTAAATGACTAAAGAATAAAAGGATCACAAAATTAAATTAGTTGATATTTAAGTGATGATATTAGCATGTGTTAATTAGAAGGACTTTTATTGTTATTTAAATAATTAATTTTTAGGAGGAATTTATGATTTTTTTTACCGTGACAAAAATTATAAAAAGAAATAAATTTATAATTTTTAAAATTTTAAAAAATTATTAAAAAAATGCCTTTTTACTTGTGAGTTGGCTCACTAACCTACCAACCCACTACGGATTGTATGGGTTGGCAAAATTCAACCTGCAAAAAACACAGGCCATGCCAACCCACCTTACCAACTCGCTACAAATTGACACATATTACTAGCTTGACTGCCAAGTATGCATTAATTTTTTTCGTTAAAATGAACACCCTTTTAATGAACTATATGAAAATGTAAATATGGAGAATGATGGCTCCGATAATTGTGTGGAAATTAGTACTACAGCAACGATTTCCTTTTGTTGTGGTTGTTTTTGGTTTCTTGGTCATGATTTACAGGCTAATGTCATCCTGATTTATTGAGGTAAGTCATCCTTTTTCCAGATTTGGTTCCTCCTTTTTAGAATTCAACCTTTTCTCTGCTCTGGACTGTAAGCAATTCAGTGATGGAGCTCACATTACCAACCACCATTCATAATATTCTTTATACGCGCGCAAAATCCCAGGTTTTAGTCATGTATCCCCAACATGTTAGCATAATGTTGAACTTTATTAATTGTCAATTTTGTGAAAACTAGATTTATTGACATGAGACTATAAGAACGGGGCACCCCGTTTCCGAGCTCTACCCATATCATAGCAGATGTAGTTTTGAACTATAAAATTCCATTTTCCCCCCTCAAATCAATCATCATATCTATTGCCTTCAAAATCTGTCCAGTCAGTCAAATGGGACCTTTCCACAAAATAAGTTTCCAGCCAAATAATTAGTTTGTATCATTTACAAGCACATATTCCCAATCCCAAGATTCCAGAATTTGGGTCCCACTTTATTCAATGACAATAGATAATTCAAATCCATCAAGATTACAATGTCCACAAGTTTCTTCAAGTTAAGAAGTCAACCTACCAAATTGCTGTAATGAGAGCTTCAAGCCCTCCTCTCTGGACATCATAACATTTTCACACTTTCCTAATTAGAAGATACAGTCTCTGGTCAAGCTCAAACTTGTTGCAATGAGAAGGGTCACCCACCAGCATCATTAGAAGCCCACCAAAAGATATGTATATCTCCCTGCAACCCAATTAGAAAACCCAAGTTAATTAAATGATCATATTCATCATTAAACATACGACCACTCCACTTCCAATTCCATCATTAAACGTGCGACTGCTCATACAACATACTCTCTCAGGTCCAAAATACAAGTACTTTTTAGGAAAAATCTGAACCGATAAAGTCTTTATTCTCATAAATATATTGTTTTTTCCCTTTAACCCTCAGTCCAAATTACTAATGCACTTCATGATAAGTGGAAAACAAATTTACACAAGAATCTAGGTTAATAAATACAAGCAGTAAAATGGAGAAAAAATTTTACATGTATTAGGTTATTTATATTTTATACCAAGATTAGCTAGAGAAAAATGCTTACACTTTGGACTGGAGGGAGTATGCCATGTGAAAATGAACCAATCCTAATGCATGACGTTGCACAATAAAACAAGAAACTAGATTTTTTTCCCGTGCATAGACAATAAACTGTGACAATACTTAAAGGGGAAAAAATTTAAAACTGAAAACTTTGGAAACAAAAACATGATTAAGATAAGGTGCAATTAATGACTTGCATGAGAAGTAAGAAAAAGAATATGCATCCATATATTTATATATATAGTCTTGTGGGAGCCAGTACGGCAGCACCATAGATAAGAACAGCACTAGCTCCCACTACTTTTAAAATCTTAGGCTACATATATAATTTTAAAATCTCATAACAATGCAGGACACTTTATAGTTGTTTTTTCTTTCTCTTTTTCTTTTTTTCTTTTTTTTGGAATCAGCACTGAACTTCTATTCAAGCAAGAAAAGCCAAATACAGGCAAAAGGAATACAAAGCGATTTTCTAGTTGTTAAAAAAAAAAAAGGTTAAATACGGAAGGACAGGTGCACTGAGTCTGAAGGAGGCCGAATTGGCACTATAAATATATGGCTATGGATATAGATATCATATCTCCAATTAGATTGAAGGGGCTAAGAGATGCCTAGCATAGTAGCATCAAGCCTCTAAATTGCTAAACCAGCAAAACAGGCCTCACAGCAATTCCATTTTTCAAAACCTGGCACTCAGAACTGGCAATAAATTGATGTTCAGAAACTAAGTACATACGCTTTGTCCTGTCCTGATTCTTCTGAAATTCTATAAAGCTTGCCATACATAACATATTCAAAATTGTCAGCCAGTGATTGTCCTTTGCCCTGAAAAGTGGTAGAAAACTTTGTAAGGAAGATTCGGCATTAGAGATTTGCCAGGAAACAGAAAAATATCTACAACTTACAAAATGAGAGAAAAATAAAGAAAAGATACTAGACACAGGTAAAATGGCATCATCTATCACTCTAATCATTCAATATAGTATGAAAGTATCTCTTGGTTCCATGAGAAATGTATTGTATAAGCAATATAATTTTAATCCTCTCAAATCTGATGTCATCAGTTCAGCAACAGCCTTGTAAGTTCGAACCATGGTTTGATGAACATTGACCAAATCTTGAAAAGATCTGAACTTCCTTAATGATACAAATCACAGGTCATCTTAAAAGATATTAGATGTTAATTTTCAAAAGCACTCCCATTGCATTTTTCTTTTAAACATCAGCTAAAGTCAATGTAAACCTGAGTATAAAACAAGAGTGTAATAAAACTGACTTCAAGCTACTTAATATTTGAGGGAATTTCATTTACAAGTGGTCCTGTAAAACAAAAATCAGCATATTCAACTCAGGAGAGGAAGCCTGAAATTCTTACTCCCCTCAAGCTTTGAGTAAAGTAAAATTAAGAAATAGCACTATTGATTGGTGCTCATCAAGATCAACGCATGTAATACATCATAGCCCTAACACAAACTTGTTATTAGCTTTTGGTCAATATATCAATCTTATGATGTTTATCCAGCAAAGCATTACGAATGTTTGCTGGAAAAAAAAAAACAGTTTTTTGGGGGTAGTCATGTCAGCAATACACACACACACACACACACAGAATCTACTCATATGACCATGCAGAAACCAAGCTCTTGCCATATAATTAACGACAAATAAGGAAAATACAAAATAACCAACACCAACAAAGACAAGAACCTTCTATTAAAGTGTGCACAAAATACCAATAATTATGTGTAAATTAGTTTTCAATGGTAAAATGAAATTAGTGACTGTAAAATATGAGATGAAATACCTGCACATAGTAGCCAGTGTCTGGCGTTCCATCTGGGTTAAGTGTTGGGACCAGTAAGAGGGCAAATTTTTGACCAACTTGTAAAGGATATATTTCGGAATTGATGTCTAGATGCATAAACATGTCAAACCTTTCACTTTTTGCTTCAACACGTGTAACTGCCAAAGGTAAAATACATGGAAGTATAAGAATAATATGTAAAGCACTAATTTGTGTTTCAAGTAAGATGAGCATCAGAAAGTGCATCAACAGAATCTTAGATTGGTCAAATTATTTAGACAAGCTCTTTTAGAAATGTTATCAGTGCTTGGTATAATATCTATTTTTATTTTGGTTCCATAAGTATCTTTCTGCGATGAGTTCATTTCTTTGATCATTTTCCTCCTAATTTGTCCCCCATTTCTTAAATTGTGTCACATCTAACCTAAATCATCAATCCTGTCAATCAAGCTAATAGCCCTGAACAATGGAGTTGACATGGCACCTATCTGGCCGACATGATCTTTTCCATTCTAATCTTACAGAAATAGCTTAATATTGGACAAGAACATGACAAAGTGAGACAACAATGAAGCACCTTGAAACCCACAATTCCAAATTTCTAAAACCAAAATCTAGGTCAACTTGAGATGATAACCTTTACTTGGTCAGTAAGACGCTGTAGTTAAAGTTGGTCAAATAATTTATTGCCGCAGTCAAGCTTACACCAGCTGAAAGTAATGTTACCATGTTTGGTTCAATTGATCAAATGGAAGCCGGTGATGCTGCTAATCTTACCCAAGAGGTTAAACAAGTAACTTGTTAAGAATGCTGGGTATTTAAAGTAGGTAACACTCCATTTGACAAATGGCGACTGCTTTCATCTAGAGGCCTGGTAATATTAGATTGATGAGTAGTTAATCGTTATTTGTTACATGTGATTGGTATTCTAACCGAAGTAGTTTCTAGCTTTAAGGAAAAAGGCCTAGATAGCATATGTGGCAACATACTTGAGGGGAATAAGCGTAACCCCAAAATTTGGCTCATCAGGTTTAGGTGAAGACAATAAAACTGAAGGTGTGCACACCTGAAATCAGAAGAAAGTGAACCCATCATATTTGATAATGCACTTAAAGTCACGCTATTTCTATTAATATTAATCAATATTCCACCATTATTAAAGGATCATTGCAATGTGTAATGAGTATATCAAGGTCAATCATACTTCCTTGCTCATTACTCTTCATGATTGCAGAATTGCAATTAAAATATCAAAATCTATTTCCACACCAAGAAATGTATTAGGAAGGACATTAAGAAGTGAACTTAGGTGCCGTGCAAGCTTTGTGAGTGCACAGGAAGAGGTGTTTATTGTTACTAGAAATCAAGTTTTACTATCCATAAGCTCTTTTTCCTTGACAGGAATGATAGGGTTTCAAGGCGTGAGGCTATCATCATATTTTTCTGCCTATGTCTAAAGAAACAGATAGCAAGTACGAATAGAAGAGGGATGACCACAAACTGTCACAAGCACTTGACCATTGTGCAAAAAACAGAGAAAAATAAATATTATGTAGAAAAGTAAATAAACTTATGCAGAAAAATAATGGAAACCCATAAAAGACATACCTTTATCAAATGCTTTTTTGCCCTCTGGGGGATTCAATTGATCCACCCTAAATATGTCATCAAAGAGAACCTCAACCATCTTAGGAGCAAATTTAACCCTCAACCAAGCGCAACTGATAACGAGAAAGAGAATAAATAAAATAAGGTTAGAAACTAACCAAACAAAAAAAAATACTGGGGAAGATTAAAAGGCGCTGGTATTACAAAATAATTGACAGCGACGCACATCATGGTAAATATGTTCGAAGATGAAGATGATCCAAACAAAACAACCAAGGAGGTCCGAATCCGAATAATTGACCAACAACTTAAAAAATTCGAAAAAATGGGAAGAGTTTGGCATTTAATTAAGCATGGATCTCAGTTAAGCAGAAGACCTTCAACGATGTGGGGTGTGGGGATTCAATCACTTAATCCATATCGACTCGTACCCAGAGCTCAGATTGTGGAAAAATTATTTATTTATTCAGCAAAGTCAACCAGAAGAGGGAAGACAACGAACCTGGAGCTGAAGCAACGTGACAGACGGCGAGAAGCACACGAAGCAGAGGCGATGTGCAGAGAGGTGAGCGGCTGAGTTCAGCGACTGAGAGAACGATGGGCGAACGCGAATTCAGCGACTCAAGCGTCAAGCAACGCGAACGGCGACTCAATAGCAAGACTGGGTTCAGCCTCGGAGCAACGGCTAGAGCCAAGCTTCGAACAAGAGTGAGGTTCAGAGTCCAGATTCTCTTAAAATGCATACAAGGGTTTTCTAATTTATTTATTTATTTTTTCTTTGGTTTTTAAATATTAGAGGTTTTTTCTTTGGTCAAAAAACAAAATAAGAGGTTTTTTTTAAAACAAATTGCCCCTAACCGAACTCTTTCCCATAAAAAAGGAAGACACACGAGCCCACAAGCACATTAATATTGACATCGAGTCAGGACTTCTTTCAAGAGAGAAAAATAGCATTGCCATTATGACAATTAACAATTGACAAATAAAAGAAATTACCAACATATTTTTTAATAAATAAATCATTATATTTTTATTATATTAAAAAAAAAGATAAGTACTCCAAAATTTACATTAAAAAAATTATTTTTTATTTATAATAATTAAGGGTAAAACTGAAATATTAATATGTTTTTAAGTAAATAATAAATTTTTATTAATTTACATGATTTAATTAAAAATATATGTTAGAATAAATTAGTCCAATGCTCGTGAAAAATTTATTAATCACAAATCACGAAAAAAGTTTCTCAAAATTTTGGAATGTGGTCTATTTTCAATCTGTTGGTGTGCGATTTTTTCTTTTTATCCTTAAAACAAATAAAAAAAACTCATGTAACATAATAGCAAAATTCCCATAACTAAATGACTATAATCATGGCATATTTACAATCACATATTGCTTCAATATTTGAATACTTCATTGTCAACTTAGTGGATATAGTATATTTCAAATTTGAAAATAAAACTAAGATTTCAAATTTAAGGAGAAGGGGTTATTTTATTATTTTAATTTAACTTAAATATTAATCTAGTCACATTGCAAAATATTTAAAATGTTAGGCTATTATCTTTATTTGATTCTATTAGATGAGTTATTTGTGTAAAAGTCCCAATATCTTATATATGAAGAACCATGTGTTTGGATTAAAAATTCACAAATGAGTTTACTAATGTTAGGAAAATAATATTAGAAGAAAAGTATAATATAACGTAATCTATATTTGAATTTTATTTTTATAAGTCAAATTACACAAATTAAAATTTATTTAAATCATTTACCAACAAATTTAATTTTCATAGTAAATCCTTGAGGATTTAATTTAGAGGTTCCCAATTCGATATTCAAAAAAAATTGTTTAAATGATTTGATTTAAAAGCTTGAGATATATAATGACAAAAATAAATTTGAATTCTTTTTATATATTGTTTATGATTAATTTGATTTTTTAAATGAAAAATATTAAAATTTTAAATAAGGATTTCATACATAATTTATTTTTTGTAAATTATAAAATTTTAAAGAAGTCATTCTAGATCCAATGGGAAGTCTAGAAGTACCAAAAATAAATAAAAAAGTTATTAGAAAAAATTGAAATGCAAATCAGGCAAAGAATTTAAGTTCTTTGTCCAAACCAAAAAAAAAAAACAGAGAGAGAGAGAGTTTAAATTCAGAAATATAAGACCTCTTTAGCAATCTATTTTTAGAATATTTTTCTATTCTTTAGAATTAAAAAATAAAAAAAATCTATTTAGTAACGTATTTTTAAAAAGTATTTTAAAAAATAAAAAAATTAAATATTATTTTAGAGAATAGAAAATCAAAATATCTTTTAGGTCTTTTGAAATTATTGTTCTGAAAAATAAGAAAGAATGCAAAAAATATCTACTTTTATGTTTTTTGTTTTCAGAACGTGTTTTATAAAATATTAGTTCTCCAAAATAATAATCCCAAAATACCTAGATTGGACAAAGAATATGATCAATGCATGGTTAGAAAAAAATGGAGAATGACAAAGAGGAACCAAAATGACCAATTAATTCAAGTAGGTCTCAAGTGCCAAACTTTAAAAATTTTTTAATTCGGCTCTCAATTTTACAACTTAATTGTGATAAATTTGCAACTTGTGTTCTAAATTTTAACAAGAAAAATAGATTTTTTTTATTCTTTAACCATGTTAAAATTTAGAAAATAAATTGCAAATGCATTACAATGATATTGCAAAATTGAAAGACGAACTTGCAAATTATTGAAGTTTGACACTTGAGACCTAACTTAAATTAATTAATTTTTTTGGGACCTCTCTATCATTAAATGCTGTCAAAGTTGTAGAAGCCAAACTAAATAGCTTCTTGTCTAATCAAACTTATAGGATAAAAGCTCTTTTTACATTTTTTTTTAAACCAAACAAAACATAATGAGTTTTTTAGACTCAAACTAACGTTTGAATTATCCAAACCTCAATTAGAGTCTCATCCAAACATACCTTAATCTTTCCGCATTCAAAGAGCACCAAAAAATGATAAGGCTTTAATCTGTAATTTGACCTTGTTGACAAAAAAAAAAACCTTCAAAATGGGGGAGAATTTCAATTAAGGACCATGTTAGCTTCTTATTTGCCAATCAGGCAAGGTCGTCGAAGCCCTTACTGCCAAGGAATCACCAAAGCTCCGACACCGATGACATTTTATTTGAGAACTGAGATTTTTAGGTAATCAAGGATGAATTTGATCCCATGATGTTTAACAAATAAAATAAGTGAAGTTTTGAAATTCTCAATTTATAATTTTTCATGTCAAATTAACAATTGACATTTATAAAATAACAATAATTCATTTAAAATTAATAAGAATCTTTTATAGTTTTAACAAGTTATAAAAAATGATAGGAAAGGCTTAATTGTACGTGTTAGTTATTCACTAACAAGTATCCATTTAATTTTGACAACAGTACATTGGGACGTTTAACAAGTAAAATGAGTGAAGTTTTAAAGCCCCCAATTTGTAATTGTCCATGTTAGATTAACAAGTAACATTCGTAAAATAACAAGTTTCGTTTAGAAATTAACAACACACATTAGGTTATTACATGAAAGTGACTACTAAGCTTTTTAGGTGGCCAAGGATCATAAGATCAAACCCACCCTTGACTACCTAAAAACCTCAGTTCTTAAATAAAATGTCACCAGCGTTGGAACTCTGGCAATTGGCTGTTGGTGACCCTCCAGTAGCAAGGGCTCGGGCAGCCTCGTCACCGACGGTGGTCCAATGACCAGTGCCGGCGACGACAATGGCAACGGTAGGGGTTCTTTTTTTTGTTTTTTAACTATGACGGACATATCAATCTTTTCGCCTATGGAATTAATATGTTAGAAGGACCAGATGGCTGCAATGCTATTATCAAATCATTTAGTCCTTATGGGATCTAAATATTATACAGTGGTCCTTGGATACTATTTTCCTAATTTTAAATAGCTCCCACTTCTCGTGAATATACTCCCTATAGTAAACACCTTCTAAAAGCAAAATCTAGTCCATTTTATAAGTTATTAATTGATAGGATTGTTTTTTTAGTAAAATTCTCAAATTAGCCTTGAAAAGTAAAAGAGATAGAGAAAGACAAAAATAATATTACATGGCTTTTTTTTTTTGTTCACTTGAGGGTTATGTTTGGAATTTCACTCACTTGTATTCCTTATACTTTTGTTATATTGGTGTTAATGAGGCTAATAAAAATGACTTATAAATAAGATTGAAAGAGTATAATGAAAAGCAATATTGAAAAGATGAAATGGTTCCAAACCTCCAATGTAAAAGCACAGTAGAAGTAACTCAGTTTGCAAAGCTTCTTTAGACAATTGGAGACCAATTTCTATCATCAAATGGAAACCCCAAAATGGCATTATCCAATAGGGAGGAGAATCAGTGTCACATTTCAAAATGAGTTTGCATTGCACCTGTAAATGCCATGGTGCTGCACTTCCAATTAAAACCTTGAAGTTTTTTTTCCCATTCCTCTCAAAAGTTTTGATCAAATTTTAAAGGGTTTGGATTTAACATTTTACAAGATGGTACACTCTCAAAATATATGATTTGTTTGGATGTGTGATTTTACAAAAGTAGAAAGTGGCTGGCTTTGTTTCAGATATATAAGAAAATTAACAAGTAATATCAGAAAAGTTGTCAAACTCATGAGTTTAAGTAAACTTATAATAACAATATGAATCTGTAATATAAACTCGTATTATAAACTTGTAAGAATTTACCTCTAATAATAAATATTATTAAAATGAATAATAACATATTTAGACATAATATTTTAATAATCAATTTTACCTAAATGTAATCCAAAGTATAATATTTAAGAATAATACACACCACACACACACAACATAATTCATAATTCTTGAAATAAAATTAGCAATAAAGTTTCTAACAAAGTCATTCAACCTAAACAATTATAAAGCATAGTAATCTATATTAAACAAAGATCTTCAAACCTTCTATGGTTATCATCTTCGTCATCTTCAAATTTTTCATCAACATCATCATCTCCATCTATATCACCACCAATAATATTAAAATCAACTCCAAAATGATCACCACGCTCTATCATCGGCTCATGAGTAGAATTATTAATATTCTCATGACTTCTTATGGATTGCAAAACATCACCCTCCTCCATGTTGCAAATATCTTCATTATCCTCCATTATATTATCCATTCATCATTTGAATGAATATCATCAAAGTTATAGGCATAAGATCTTCTATTCTCCTTGCTTTTTTGTTTCAAATTTCATATTACAAACGCTAAGTCATTCATCTTTTTTGATGCAATCGATTTCTTTTTTTTTTGTATAAATCTAAAACAAAACAACTTCATCAATATTCTAATATTTAATATAATAATGTAAATGGCATTTTAAAATTTATAACCTACCATCTCAAAAGCATCCTAATTATGTTCATGTCCCGAAGAGCTACAACATAATATAATAATGTAATTTTTTTTAAGTTCAGATCAACCATCCCCATAAGAATTCCACCATTCTATCAGAGGCATTTTTGTTCTTACAACTTGTGCACTACCATGTCCAAACATGCCTCTCGCATAGTAGAAGTCATTTAATTGATACTCAATATTGTTTCTCTTTTTTGGATCTTCAACCATTTTTGAGAAGCAACTATGCAACCCTTCTTTAACACAATAATCAGCTTTAAAATCATAGTTCTAGTGAAAATGAGGATTGAGATAGTATGCGGCTACATTTAAATGCCAACGCAACTAGGTTTCCCATCTCTCATCAATTATATTCAAAATTTGCTCATAATTACAAAAAAAAATCATAAAAAAAGTTATGATATAAATTTGCATTTATAAATTTAAGAAAAAGAATTATATTTACTATTTACCTCTCTTTGACATTGTTAAAATTCTCTTTAATCTTTTATCTTGCACTTTCCATTGTTTCATATATGAATCCTATAGCTACCAAGCAAAGAACTTTAACAAGAGGAGCAGTAGCATTCTTCCACAAACTCTTATTCAAAGCACTTCTAGCTACTTCTTTTCCTTTTTTAAATGGACAAAAATTTTCTATCATTCCATTCCTTCAAACTAAACAAACTTATCAATACTGCTTTATTTTCACTAAGATATATGATGAAGCCCTAAGTCACTTGAGGCCATCAATAAAAACTAGAATGTTGTAGGAAGCATTCTAGGCCATCTCTCAAAAGAGCAAATGCATACAAATTTTCAAATTAATTCTAACAAGTTAAAAGAATGAGAGTGATTAAAGGTTCAACAAGGTCTAAAAATGCAAAAATTAGATGTTTGTAATTTCTAATTTTAATGTGATGAGATGAATGAGTAAGATGATGATCTCAAGTTAGAATCCCTTGTGATAATCCTTGAATTTTAGGTTTAAAATTACACAAGTAATTACAATTAGCTTAATGTAAAACACTCTAAAACCTTCAAAGTGTTGTGAATCATTAAACTCAATGATTACTAAAAAATTTAAGCTAAGTGAATCAAGATTAATATTATGTTCAGCCTTGTTCATAGCCACATAATTCAAACCAAAGTAAGTAGTGGAAAAACCTCTCAAATCAAATTCACATATCCTATGTTGACCTAGCACGAGACATAGTGAAAATCTTGAACAAGAACATATTAACACATTCAAGAACATTCAAATGCATTCATAAATTCTAGAATTGAAACACAACATTAAATCTTAATTCAACATCTATAACATCAACTTAACATGAAAATGGAATCAAATCTCACAACCAGCTAGATTACAAATTTTGAATTCCAAAAGAAAAGAAGAAGAAATTATAGAATTGAAAATACAAGTGAGGAAAATAAATATGAAAATCTCAAATCACAAATTCATCTTCCTTAGAACTTAATGAAGAATTGGCCACTCATACTCCTTTCCATTACTTGGTTGAGTTCTTGAGCTTGAGAGGCTTTCATGGATATTGAATGAGGATGAAGAACAGGTCTAGAAGTTAACTTGAGCTGGATGAAAATGGAGCTAGAAGAAAAAGCAAAGTTAGACGCAATTCTGAACTAAATGAAGAAGGCTATGGCTGGATGAAAATGATGATGAGATGAAGAAGAAGTGAATATGGAAAATAAAGCTAATCTAGACGTGAATATGAAGGGTTGAAGAAGAGAGAAAATCTGGAGGAATGTGCTGAAAGTGAAGTGAATTATGAGCCAAAATGAAAATAAAAGGCTTAAGTATGTGTGGAAAATGTGAATGGTGATAATAACAAGGCAAAATCTAGATATGATTTGGCTGGAAATGAGCTGGAAAATAAGCATAATTTGGTTGGAAAAATGATGTGTAAATGGTGCCTAAAGAGCCGAAAGGTGAGCTGGACAATAGATATTGAACATGTGACCAAGGTATGGAAAATGTGACTCTTTTAGGCTCCCAATAACTGCCACATGTCCTCCTATTACATCTGATCATGTCACACCTCCCATGCCTCTTATTCACTTGATGATATGTCCTTCAATGCTTCCCATGCTCCTTTGATTATTTATTTATTTATTTATTTCTTCCCCCAATTAAATCTGAAATGGTGCTACATCAGCCTCAAATAATTTCTAAAATTGATGCCATTTGCTTCCTTTCTTTATCTTCTATTTATTTATTATCTTCTTTAATTCTTCTAAGTGAATTAACTTTGATCCTTAATTTCAAAATTGCCCTCACAAAATTTGAAAATAAAAATACAATGACTAAATAAATTCTAAAAAGAGAATTAAAAAAGAAGAGAAGAGAATTAATGCCCAAGATATCAATTTAGGGTTTGAAAGTGACAAATCAACACAAATTAGCAGCATTAGAGTCCATATGATCAATATAGAAAAGACAACTCAAAACCAAGAATGAAACCCTAATATGCACCATTTGATGCCAAAACGAAGCATTTTAATATGTAAAATATGTGACTAGTTAACATGATATTGTCAAATATGTAGTAGCAAATCAAGTTGTAGCTAGTCTAATTAAGCCTCAATCATTTGTAAATTTTCTTAAAAGACTAATAAGCATTGTTCTATTGTAAATATATGTCATAATTCTTCTCCTCTTACTTATGGTTTCTTGATGTAATATAAGTTTTTTTTTTGTCAAAGTCCTCTAACATCAA
Source organism: Prosopis cineraria (assembly GCF_029017545.1). Classification (NCBI taxonomy): domain Eukaryota; kingdom Viridiplantae; phylum Streptophyta; class Magnoliopsida; order Fabales; family Fabaceae; genus Prosopis; species Prosopis cineraria. The sequence continues at coordinate 26,100,379 of NW_026555344.1, read as the reverse complement.
GTTGATACAATAAGCTGCGCATGGTGTCCAATACATGTGTTTTCTCTTCTCCATCAATTTTTGTCCAGCTGCTTTGTAGTTTACAGTATTACCTATTATTATTTGCACTACTTTTTCTATAACTTCATCAAGCATATAAAAAACTCTATCAACTGTCTTAGAAATACAAGAAGTTTCTAATAAATATAAAAATACAGTCCTTTTAGTGTTCACTAGGAAATTACAAATTGCATACCTTTTTTTTATTAGTCTACATGTCATACATGATACAACAACCTATTCTTGTCCATTCACTCCTAAACTGGCCAACATAGCATTGATGTTTTTTATTTTTAAATTTAAGTACTTCTCTTTATCTCATGATAAGAAGGGGTTTTAAACCCGATGCCATATTTTCCTATAATCTTTCACATCTTTATAAACTCTAAATTTTCACATAATTAAAAGGAATGGCATTTATGCAAAAAAATCTAGCTATTTGTTGACAAGTTTCATCCCTCAAATTTTTCTTGAACATTTGATTAATGGTTGATTAGTGTTGTTCACATTCTTACTATTATTTTTTGAACTTTTCAAGAAATTGATGATTCTTTTTTCCTTTTCTCTAAACTCAACTTGTGCTTGTGTATGTTAATCTTCTTCATCAACATCGACACATTGTTTTTTGCTTTTAGATGCTACACATTTGGCTTTATATATATGTGTTAACATCATTTTCCTAACATCATTAAAAACACTGACACTAGTTTTAGCATCTATCTTAGTATCAGCTAAGTGGTGTTTTAATCTGTAAATGCCTCTACTAACAATTTTGCCACTTTACTCTTTTACCATTCCTATCAATATTTAATCCATGTTTCCATTCTATATCAAATCTATTTTTAGGATAATGTTTTCTTCCAATAACAACTTTTTTCCAGCAACTTTACTTGATGACATATTCAATTTATTACATTGATGGCACTTAACAAGATTCTAAAATAAAAAAGGAACATGTTAAACAAAATCAAATGTATAAAGATATTATTTTATATAAATATATTAACATATCACGTACGTAAATTTTATACTAACAAGCATCTCATTCTTAGGGTTTTTTATTCATATTCATGTCAATTTCAAGGTGAAAATTTATGTACCATTTTTGTAAAGACGCCAAAGTAGAACTCTAAAAAAAAAAGTAAAGTGTTCAATAGTTGATCTAAAAGGTTGTTCACAAAAAAAAATTATCAACAATACCCATGAGGCTGTGACCTTAAGTTCTTGACCAAAAACAATAATTTTTATCCTTTTTGTAATGATTAAAAAATTAATAAAAATTCAATGTCCAAAAAGTTGAAGTCTTGAAGAAAGAGAAAAGTTACCAACAGGAAAAGAATTACCATGCTCTTCATACTAAAGCCTCGATGTACTCTTCAATAAAAAAAAAAAGTTTTTCCTTCTTTCTCCCACCCCCTCTTATTTCTTTCACTTGTGCTCTCTCTCTCTCTCTCTCTTCTGGTATTTCTTCCTTCAGGCAAGTCAAACTAAAAGAATAGATTCTTGAAAGACTTAAATGGTGGAAGATGAATCAAGAAGGCACACAATAAAGGACACCGGTGACCTTTTTAGGTCAAGTTATTTTTTGTATTTCTCTCTTTATTTACTATTTAGGTTGTGGGCTACTTTTTTGGGCTTGATTTTGATGCAAACTTTAACTCTCCTGGCTCGATTTTAACTCACCAAGTTGATCATTTTTATGAGTAAAGAACAAGTTTAACCAAGTTAGTGTTAGTGCTGAGTTTATAACTAATTTAACTATTTTTCTATGCTTAAAACGTTTATTTGACAAGTTTAGGTGAGTTAACAACCATGATATTAGACATTTTACAAGTGATGTTTATAATTTAACAAGTCATGGATGAAATTATACATAATGGATATTGCACAAGCAACATACCGGTCTCAACAAGTAACGTAAGGAAATTTAAAAGTTATATTAGACATTTTACTTATAAAGTTATTAATTTAAAATGCCATATTTGGATTACATAGGTTACATACTACACAAGTTAACATTATGTACTTAAAAAGAAACATAAAGAAATTTACAAGTCATATTAGAAACTTTACTTGTAAAATTAGTAATTTAACAAGCCATATTTAAATTTACACATGTTATGTATTGCACATGTAAAACTTATAAAACTTTTAATAAATTTCCTTAAGATGCTTAGTAAGACTATAATTTTACATGTTAAATATCTAACTTCGATATGTCATTCAAAAATTATTTGGGTTAGAAAAGTGAAAGAGGAATGTATTCATGAAAAGGATGACTCTAAGAATCTACAAGGCAAACACTCTAAAGAAGTTGAGTACTCTAATTTTCAAACCTTTAGTTCTATTCTTGGGGTTAGATGAAAGAACATAAGAGATTTCAATGCATTTATAAAAACTTGACAACTCAAGAAAAAGAAAGGCATTATCTGCACTTAAAAAGACAAAGGGTTGAATTGACTCATAAAAATCAAACTTTCATGGTAGGTCTTCCAAGGAAAAAGCCTAAGCTTTCTTGTGGCTGAGGGGCTTCTATTGCTGAATTCCACTTTTTTCTCATTTGATTCTTCTACTCAAAGTTGTCCCACTCTTTTTATGGGTAAGAAAAGACATATTAAACTACCTTGTGCTTTTGATCGTGTGATGAAGAAATTAAAGCAATCGCATATTTTTGTCAAGTAGGCTCATGAAGCTGTACTAAGAAAACTTCCCCTTTCACCATGAGAGCTTTAGGTTGGAACTGTCATGGTTTTAGGAAGGCAACAACAGTTTAAAGACTTAAACAACTAATACAATCTAATGACCCTAACTTTTTATCTCTATCTAAAACTAAACTTCATGTATTTGCTTCCTGTAAGCCTCTTGTTTCATTGGGTTATGATGCTTTTATTGGTGTTGATACTATTAGAAAAGTTAGTGGCACCGTAGTTGCTTAGAAGCCTTTTTAGGAGGTGAAAATATTTGAATATAATGCTCATGTGATTTGCCTAAAGATATGGAATAATGCAATTAACTATTTTTATTTTGTCTCTTTATCTATGGGCCTCTCAAAATGTTTGATAGTCATGTTCTATGGTCTTGGATTAAAGACACTCTAATTATATTCTGAGTCCTTAGGTTCTTTTAGGAGATTTCAATCAAAAATTGGTCCTTCAAAAGATAAATATAGTTGTAAACAAGGTTCCATTAGTTGTGCTGACTTCTTAAACTATATTAAACATGCCAACCTCATTGAATTGATACAACATGGTCCAAACTTCACATGGTCAAATAATAGGATTGGCAATAGGTTGGTATTGGAAAAATTGGATAAAGGTTACTGCAATTATGAGTGGCTCTCTATTGTCCCCCTTTATTCCTTTTAACTTATGGGATTGCTGCCTCAAACCATAGTCTAATTGTCCTCTTTACTCAATCTCCTCTAATGTTCAAGAAAAGATTGAAACGATTTGAAAATTTCTGGTTTTAGTTTGAAGAGTGAAATAATACCATCCACTCTTGTTGGTCTTCTTCTACTTCTAGCTCTCCTACTTATGAATTTTATCATAAATCAGGATCCACTCTCTCAGCCTTAGACTCTTAGAACAAGTCTTCAATTGGAAATCTATAGGCTCGTGTCGATGATTTGGAAAAGCAACTTGGTTCCTTACAATCCCATTGTCTTAACTCTGATGGTTTCATTTCTGACAACTCATTTTTCTCTTGTAAACATCAACTTGAATTTTTTTTAATGATTGCCAGAACAGTTTTTGGAAACAAAGGGTAAAACTCAAATGGAAGGTTGAGGGAGAAAGAAATACTAAATATTTTCATATTGTGTCTAAGCAATTTGTCAGAAATTTTGTTTGATGTCTAAAGAAAGATGATGACAACTAGACTGATAATCAACAAAAGTTGCAATATTTAATTTGGTCACATTATTCTAGTCTTTATTGTGATCCTAACCATCATAATATCAGTGAAATTTTAGTTCAAATAAACATGTTGCAATTACTTATGATTTCTTAAACTTAGGTTGCTCAACTTGTAGTAGTCTCCTCTTTTGATGAAATCAAATAAGTTAATTTTCAGCTTGCCAAAGGATAGTGCCTTAGGTCTGGAAGTTTTTTAAACTCATGTTTTAAAAAAATTATGGTCACTTGTGGGTAAGGATACTTATGACTTAGTGCTTCATTCTAGAGGATCTTAATGTGCAAATGATCAAAGACTTAAAACCTATAAGTCTTTATAATGTCTCTTGTAAAATTATTTTCGAGATCCTTTGTAATAGATTCAAAGAGGTCCTTTAAAATATGATATCTCCTTATCAAAGTACTTTTCTCCCAATTAGCTCATTTTTTACAATGTTCTTCTTGTTGTTGATCTTTTGCACGAAATTCAATCATCCAACTCTAAAAAGGAAAAATTAATAGATTTGAAAATTGATTTTTCAAAAGCATTTGATCAATTATCTTGGAATTTTATTGAAGCTATCATGATTAAAATGGGGTTTCCTAGAAAATGGATCCATCTCATCATGCAATGTCTTTCAATAGTAAAAATATCAGTTGTGGTTTAATGGAAATCTCTCTTCTTCTATCTTTTCTTGTAGGGGACTTAGATAAGGTGATCCCCTTTCACCTTATTTAAATATTTTAGATTCTAATGTCACATCCTCTCTTATTGCTTAAGTTGAGGCCTTTGAAATGATCAAGGGCATCTAGATTTGTAATGAAGCTTCCCCCTATCTCTCACTTGTTATATGCTGATGATTCTATATTCTTTTTTAAGGTCAACACCTTTTTAGGGGTTAGATATCTTAGACACTAATTGTAGATATTTGAGTTAGGTTATCAACCATAGCAAATCTTCTCTCATTTAAAGCTCGAATATCCCCTCTAAGTTCAAGTATGAGATGGTTGCCTCTTCAAGAGTTAATCTATCGAAAGAATTAGGGAAGTACCTTGGTACATAGATTGATGTTGGGAGAAATAAGTCAATTATATACTCCCGAGTCCTCAACTCAGTTAAAAGTAAAAAAAAATCTTGGTGGGTTAAAATGCTCCCACAAGCTTCAAGGTTGACTTTACTTAAATTAATTCTCTCAACTTTTAATATCTATCACATGTCCTATGTCAAGCTCCCTAAATCCATTTGTAAGGCTATTGATGTTGTGTTGATTTCTTTTGAGGGGTAATGAAAATTCTCATTATTTGCATTTAAAAAACAAGAATATTCATTTTTTGTCAATCAATCAAGGTGGCATGGGGCTTTAATAAACATCTTTGGTAAACAAATCTTTGTTAGCTAAGAGAATTCTGAGAATTATGAATGTTGATGGCAACTCCTTGATGTTTACTACTCTGAAGGTCAAATATATTAATCTCAATTCATCTTCCATCATCGAAAAAACCCTATAATATTCTTGGTTGTGGAAAGGAATCTATTCTTTTGCTGACTTGATAATATCTAACTTATAATGGAGAGTGGGCTCTGGCACAAATATCTCTCTATGGGACCCCTTATGGTTTCAACCAACTTTTTCTTCTACTTTTCTGCCCTCTTCCACCTCTTCTTATAAGCTTCTTCACCTCTTGTTCAAGAGCGCATTCTACATCATTCTGATAGCTAGTCTGGTAAAGAATGAAATTCAACTTATTCACTCTCTTTATGACTGTAGGTTTTTAGATTTGATCCTCAATACTCCTCTTTCTTTTACTTAACAAGTAGATCGGCAATGTTTTATTGGATTAAGTTCAAGTGAGTATATTGTTAAAAAAGGGTTTCGAATTGCTTCTCAATAAAGAAATTCTGATCCATTGATGAATTTTCCTCATTGAAAATCATTTTAGCAACTACACTTGACTTAAAAAATGGAAGTTACTTAATAGAGCTCTCCCAACTAGTGATATTTTTAGAGAGCATCATCTTGTTAATACCAATTTGTGTCCTTTTGGTTGTCAATGTGAGGAGTCTATTGATCATGTTTTTGCTGATTGTGCACCGGCCTATTCCCTTTGAATATTCAAACATCAAATTTTCAAGATGTCGGTTTGATCTCTTAGTTAGTATCTACTTTCAAGAAACTTTACAAGGGCTCACATTTTGATTTGATCCATCATTTCATCATTTTAATCAATTAGCTATGGTGGTTGAGGAATTCTATCACCGATCAAGGTTTAGTTCCTAACTTGATCTTTTACCAAGAGATTTCAAGAGTCAATGATACTTTTTTTATCATATTTTTGTTGGCCTTCTCCCCCAATATCATGATTATTTTCTTTATTAAATTCTCATATAGTCTGATCTCATTTGATTGTTGTACCTACTTTTGAGCAATGGACAATTTGGCTTATGAAACTCAAATGCATGGAAAGTCTTTCTACTTTATTGGAATCTACTTCAACTCTCAACTCATTAACAGTAAGTTGGTGAAGAAATAGTCTCAAGATGCATCTCAATTTATTTTCATTTGTCTAAGGGTAGCTCTTTGGTGGATTAACTCCGTCTGCACTCAACATGCTCTCCCTAATATTGTTGTTCAAATTAATAGCGTTAATAAGCAATATTTTCCACTTGTAGCATTCTCAAGATGTGGTTTTAGCACTATCATCTTAGACATTGATCATTTGCTTCATCAATTTCAACATCATCAATTCCAAGTAGTCTAGGAGGATTTATTTTATTCTATATTAAGTTTTTCTCCTTGATTATTTTGTAATAGTTTAGCCTAGAGACATTTTTCTATACATTATGTTTATAACTTTATCCTAATATAGAAAAAAATTTCATTTTAGTGTCAAATCCTACATTGGATTTTCAAAATGTCTTAGGCTTTATTGATAAATAAGAAGCTAATATGGTCCTCATTTGAAGTTCTCCAAAAAAAAGTTTGGGCCAAGTTGAGAGTTTAGCATTTTTTGTATTTTAGGCAAATATTGGTTACTTGAAGAATTCGAGCTAAACTTGTAACACTTGCCTCGAGTGTTATCCAAAAATCACATAATTCAAACAAACTAAGTGTGGTTAAGGAGTTGATCCTCTAACCAACTTAAGAAATAAATCATTTAAAACCTTAAAAATAATTATAGGTTCTACCTATAGCGCACGGAAGCAAGCTAGACGAAAATGGAATAAAAAGATGCTGTCATGACAGTAATTTATTGCTGTCATGACAGCCCTCCTGGGCCAACTTACAGGAGGCGCCGTTCCGTCATTCGACCTCCGATCGAAGTGATTTTAAAGCTCACACGTCACATTCAAAGGGTACTATAAGTGTACCAAATTTCAAAAATATCCAACGGTCAGATTAAAAATTAGACATGTTAAAATATTGACTATTTTTGCTGTCATGACAGCTAAAAAGCTGTCATGACAGCACTTCCGGACCAACTTCCGGAGTGCACCATTTCATCATCTGACCTCCGATCGGAGTGATTCCAAAGCCCACATGTCACTTTTAAAGAATACTATTAGCATACTAAATTTTGAAAAGATCCAACGGACGGATTGAATTTTGTGCAGGTTATAAAATCAATACTGTAGCTGTCATGACAGCAATTTAATGCTGTCATGACAGCACCTCCAGACCAAATTCCGAAGTGTGTCGTTTCTCCGTCCGATATCCGATCGACGTGATTCCAAAGCCCACACGAAGCTTATAAAAGGTTTTACTTGTGACCCAAATTTTAGAGAAATCCAACGGTCGGATTAAGATTTGGACACCCAGATGCAAGAGTGCAGCTTTTTGGTAAAAACCATTTTCAAAATTGTCCAAATCTCATCCTAATGGTCACAAACCTGTGGGAACACTTTGGACACGTCAAATAAGATTAAAAACCCTGATAGAACATTCAAATGATGGAAAAACCCCATACATCAAAATTTGACCACCCGGGTGCCATTTCCCAAAATGGACCCTAAACCCCCAAAATGCACAAATCATACAAGAGTGGTCACAAATCAATCCAAATACCATGTATTTATATAAATACATATGCTAAACATTTTCACTTGGCTCAGAGCTCCTTGTGGGGCCCACGCACCCACTCTCTCTATCCAAGCTGTATGTTTGCCCATAGCACACCATTTGCAATGCAACCACTTTGCATTTGCTTATAAAATCACATATATATCAAAATAAAGATCTGCTTGTAATAGAAACTTGGTCTACTAAGTAAATCCATCAAAAAACCACCACCATAACCAAGTTTCCTAGCCACAAGTCTGCAAACAGACAAAAATTCATACACAAGCACACAATCCACACATATTCACACACACACACATAATCATATCCTACTGGCACCCTAATCTTAAATACATTACAATATATTTGCTCAAAAGAAAGGGGTTGCAGTTCTTTACAAATCACAAGCAAACCCCTAGCTTTGCTCCTTTCCCCGTCCACCACTGGATCCTTCGCCTGGACCTAGAATATTGAAAAGAAAGGGGTGAGACAACCACAGTCTCAGTAACAGTGAAATCTACATTGATTATTACAAAGTAAGCCATAATCAAATAAATGAATAATAAATTCAACATAGTATATAATTTAGCCATTTAAAATGCATGAATGCATGACCTAGGCCGGTATGGCCTTTCATGACCAACAGAATGCCCCCTGGCACTCTTTAACTCGCAGGTAAACCTTATACCTACTTGTACCTCCACAGGCACAAAACATAATCTAAGGCATGATCTAATCCACCGAACCTCCTATGCCCCTTCGACGTGAATCCTAAGCAGTTGAAGCTAACTCCCTCCCAGAGCCAGCCCAACTTACTTTCCATGTGAGGGCTACCTTGGCCTAGGCACTCAACCTCACACTTCATATGTCGGATTCCCTCCCCCACTGAGAGGTGTCGAACACTCAATACACTAACCACTTTAGTGCACTGAGCCCACAATACGTAAGACAACACTGAGTACTGACAGTGTGCCATAGAATATCAAAAATCCACACCTTCTCATTGGTGAACTCCCACCGAGATCATGCCTTTTACTCTTGTCTACCTTTCCTGAGTATTGACCATTCAACACTCTAAAGTAGTATAATATTTATAAATCTCATTTCCATAAAAACATTGTTATTAAACAATTAGAAAACATATTTGCACTATAATCAAAGTAGTACCCCATAACCCCTTATAAAGCACATTTAATCTTTTAAAACATGTAATGCATGATAACTAGTAATATTTATTCAAAAATAGCTAAAACAAAGTAATAAGAAATATAAATTCCCCCCTGTTACCTCAACCCTTTGGTACCAAAAGGGTTCCCCTTGTACAAAATAGGGCTCGGCTTGTTCCTTACTTCTCAATAAGTTCCACCAACAATTTTCTACAACATATAAGTGATCCACATCACTTATCATGACAAATAGCATTAATGAAGACTATAACTCATACCACACAACTTAGGTCAATGAGTCATAATCCACCCTAATGGTCCATATATTAAACCAACCATTCACATAGTATCACTTAACCACCAAAACCATTTATTAGCCATCACTAGGCTAATTTTCAATTTATATAATTTTTTAATCAATTAAAAACCTTTACTTAGTGCACCAACTTTCACCATTAGCCCTTATAATGAAAACCAAACCTTAATTTAAATCTTATTGGGCTCAAATAGCAAAATTATAACTAAATCAATAGGCTTAAACCATTGAGGAGCAAAAACCCAATTTCTCAGGTTTATTTTTGTGCCCAAAACACCTCTTTTCATCCAATTATTCACTCAAACATTAGATCACTATATAGAAACTCAAAACATGCTCCCTAGGATCCAAAGAAACAAAAGCTTACAAGAATAAAGCCTTTGGGATCAAAATCCAAAAATTTCCTCTTCCAAAAATTGAAGAAAATCAAGAGAAAGAGAAGAGGATTGAAGTAGGGAGTTTACCTATCGTGTAGCCGAGCTCGCAACGGTCGCAAAGACTCCTAGATCCAAGCCTAACTCCCTCCCTTTCTCTCTCTTCTTCCTCTCCTCTCTCTCTCTCTCTCCCGTTTGTGTTTCTTTCCTTGCTCATTTTCTCTTTTCTGCGTTTCTGGTCATTTTTGCTCTTTAAAATTGCTGGTCAAAAAGTTTGGGGAAAATTACAAGAAAGGGCCCAACATTTTTTATTATTGCACAAAAGCCCGGGTCAACTTTGGTAATTTTTTCCATAGTTAAAAATCAAATAAAACCAAACTTTTGCTTAGTAAAATTCAAACTCTGGGCCTCTATTAAATTATTCTAAATTTTAATTTAATTATAGATATTTTATTTTATTTTTATTTATTTTTTTTTTAATAAATTTGAGTCTTAAAATTTTAGGATGTTTACAA